>NC_135483.1:119152284-119482784 GCF_052094955.1 Ictidomys tridecemlineatus | reverse complement strand
GTTTTGTTTTGTTTTCCGGTACTTTAAATATTTCATTCCACTCCCTTATGGGAGTTTCCTTGCCTGTGATGATTGTCTCATTTCTTGCTACTTCCAAAAGTCTTTCCTTGTATTTGACATTGAACAGTTTGGTTACAATATATCTTGCAGTATTTCTCTTTTGAGTGATCTTACTTAGGGCTCTTTGATCTTCATAAAATTGAATATATGTGTTTATCTGTATATGGGTAATTCTAGGGATTTAACCTGTGCTAAGCAATATTGTACTTCTGAAAAGTGTTCCTAACTCTTTTTCATAGTTTTCTTCTTTAGCTGTTGTACTAGAGATTTTTGGAATTTGACTTAGTATTTACCTTTACCATTGAGTTTCTTACTTTCCTGTTTTCATATCCCTGCCAAGATTTGGGAAATTTTCAGACATTATTTCTTTAGATAAGTATTCTGTCTCTTTTCCTCTCCATATTTTCTTTCTGAAATTCCTCTAATTTTTATACGGTCATGCACTGTATGGCAACATTTCAATCAATAATTAATTGCATATGACAGTGTTCTCATGATAGTATAACAGAGCTGAAAATTTTCTGTTGTTGCCTAGTATTTTTACTCTGACTTTTCTGTTTAGTTACACAAATACTTTATATTGTATTAAAATTGCCTATTTAGTACTGTAACATTCTGTACAAGTTTGTAGTGTAGGAGTAATAGACTTTACCATGTAGCTTTGATGTGTAGTAATCTATATAGTCTAGGCTTGTGTAAATACACTTTATGGTGTTCACACAGGAAGGAAAATGCCTAATAATGCATTTTTCAGAACATATCCTCATTGCTAAGTGAGCTAACATATGTATATGCTGATGTTCTCCCATAAGTCATTTTTCATTTTGTTTTCTCTTTGACTCATTTCAAATGATGTGCCTTCAAGTTCCCTAATTCTGTGTGATCTTGTCTACTATTGAAACTGCCAGTTGATTTTTTTAGTTCCACCAATGTATTCTCGAACTTCAAAATTAATACGTTTTTATTGTTTGTATTTCTTTTATTAAACTTCTCATTTTGTTCATGTATTAATTTCCAAATCATTGCTTTGTTTGTGTTTTCTGTCATCACAGTGAACTTCTGTTTTTCCTTCTGTTTGCACATCCTAAGCATGTACTCTCAAACTCAGCTACACCTCCAGTCCATTAAGCTTCTTGAAACTAGTTTAAACTAAAAACTTTTGTAGATCTTATTTCTGGATTCAGTTCCTGTAGTTTTATTAGTTTTTCTTTGCTGTGTCATGTTTTACTGATTCTCTGCTGTCCTTATAGCCTTGTACTGATATTAGTGCATTTGAAAGAGGGAGCACTTTTAGTCATTTCAGACCGGTTTTGGCAGGTTAAAGCCTTTTCTTATGATGTTCCTGGGCTGATGAGATTTCCTAGTTACTCTAGTCAAATGAGACCAATCAGGTCATTTGTCTTCTGCTGGGTTCATAGTGCAGTCCTTGGTTGGTGGTTAGTTGGTCTCTTACCCCAGGGATCTATTGAGCACAAATCTGCTCTGGTCTCTGGCTGTACTAAACTGCCTTCGGTACCTTAGTATGTTTGGCTAATTCTGGGATGACAGCCTGTAAATGGCAGTTTTATTATAAGATATGCATATAGGTACAGCTTCTCTGGGTCCCTTGGATATCTTCCCAGGTTGCTAGATGAGATTGTAGTCAGACACTGCTGTTTTCTGTCCATGGCTTGGTAAGGCTGAAACAAAGTCACAAAAATGCCTTAGGCTCTATAGCTAAGACCCACTCTTTTGCCTATCCCTTTGGTCACATGGACGTGCTTGCCATTCACTAGGTCCCTGATGGGCAGGCCTCACATTGTGTTGAGAGGGTCTAGAGCTGCTTTTCAGGACCTTCTGTGGGGCTTTGATTGGATAACCTGTGGGTGGCATACACCTGCCTCCCTCCAGTACCCTGGGCAGGAAATTTGTTCTCTAATTACACCTAAACATGGTGGGGGCCAATTTTTATTGAGAGATTTTTTTTGTTTTCTATCACCATGGTAGGTATTTGGTTGGAACTGCCTAGAATTTCAAGATGAAACACTCTGTAGGGAATGTTTTGATCTGTACAGAGTTATTTGAGCTTCAGATATTTTGATGGTTTTCAAGGCACTAGATTCTACTTCATTAAATTTGGTCCAGTATAGATTTTGTGACTCTTCATTCAAACAGCACCCTTGAAGCTCCCCACAAAATCAGTCCTGGGAAGGAACCAAGAGGGCTAAGTAGGGTGCCCTGTATGCTACTATATCAGAGGAGAACCAGACAACAAAGAACTGTATTTGAAGGACTTTTCATTATCCAGTCAAGACTCAGGAGAATAGGCTTGTCTTCTTTAATACTAGTGGGAATCATTGCTCCTGGACCCATTATAGGAAAAGCAAAGCAACATGGGGCTATACCTGAGCCCTCAGAGGAACAGACCTTCTTCCGAATCAGGAGCTGGGACCACAGTTAGCACATGTGTCACCTTTATGAGTTTTTGCCCTCTCAAAGCCACCTTTCTAGGTTTTGGGCTCCCCTGGTACTTCACAGATTCCTGTTAGAATACTAAGGTTCCCACTGAGGCACTTTTATTTCATGGATGGCTATAAAATTATTATTGTTACATGTAGATTTAAAGCAGGTGGCTTCCTATTCAATTTTGTTGTCATCCCTGTCACATCACAATATTAATTTGAAGGTAATTTAGACTGTCTTGAGTTTGATGAGTTCTTGAGATTGGAAGTTGCAAAACAGCTTTAAATGGACTTAAATAGGATTGTATACCTTCTGTAGACTCTAGGGCAGTCCAGAATACATTTAAAAAAAAAAAAAGTATGATTTAATTGGGTTTAAATTCTGGCTTTTCTACTTACTATTCAATTCTTGTCAAGTTACTTAACCTGTATCTTCTAATCTTAAAGGGACATTATAATAGTACTTGTTTGGATTATTTTGAGGGTATAATTAGTAAAGTATTTGTAAGAACTTCTACTACCCAAGTAAAACACTGTTTAAGGTATTATTATTACTTGACTTTTAAGGTACTCCTATAGGAAATCCATGCCAAGAAAATTAGATCTTTTAACCAAAGGTAGTCTCAAGGAGATAGATTGATTGATTGATTGATTGATTGATTGATTGATTGATTGATTTTTGGTCAGCTTTTTCACCACGGTGACCAAAAGACCTGACAAGAACAATTTTAGAGGAGGAAAAGTTTATATTTGGGGCTCATGGTTTTAGATGTCTTGGTTCATAAATGACCGGCTCCATTGCTCCATGCCCCGTAATTAGGCAGAACATCATGATAGAAGGGTGTGGTAGTGCAAAGAAGCTCAGGACATGACAATCCAGAAGCAGAGAAAGAGCTCTGCTCAACAAGAAAAAACATTTATAGAAGAGGCATTTAACCTAGTCTGTAGATTGTGTATGATTGTTGAATGGAACAGAAAGGAAAGGTTTTTCTGTGGGAATTATTCTATTGGATGGATGGGTAAGAGAAACACTCTTTATAATGAGAAAGGAAGATGAATTGTAGATTTAAGGCAAAGGAAGAGTAGGTGTAAGAACTGTAAAGTAGAAGGGTGTCAAATAAGCTGGAACTTGGACAAAGGAGAGCCATTGGGAATTTTTTTAATTTGAAAAAGTTTTGTTATTTTCATATTTTAAAACATTCATTTTACATTCCTGAAATGTAAACTCTTAAATAAATTTAAGCCAATAATGCTTATTGTATTCATTTTTTTAGGATTGAATTTTATTGGAAATGAACAGTCGTAAATCAAAGAGTAACAACTTAATACATGCAGAGTGCCTTTCTAAGGTATGTATTTTCCATAGTCTCAAGGCTAGTACAAAGACAAACTCTTTCCCTTATAGATCAGTATAAGATCATCTGAACATCATGTGGAAGCAAAGCTTTCCAGAATGTGCAATGACAGAACTTGTTATGGTTGTTCTTAAGTCCTGTTATGTCAACTAATAATGTGTTTTATGGCTGGGGTTGCGGCTCAGTGGTAGAGCACTTGCCTTGCATGTGTGAGGCACTGGGTTCGATTCTCTCCACTGTATATAAATAAAGGAATAAAGTAAAGGTCCATCAATGACTAAAAAAAATTTTTTTAAATGTGTTTTATATTAACAATCATGGTACTACCTGATTTCGTCTTTTGTCTTTGGATAATTTAATCCTCTTACTCTTGTCTTCCTAAAAGTGATCTAAATTCAACTTAGTAAAATATTATCTTCAAAATATGTTTTGCACCACTTTGTAAAGAAATTATCTGGTATCTTATTTATTTTAGTGATGATGTACATGAAACTGCTTTCTTAATTTTTATTTCTTGCTTTAGTTCATTGCTAGTATTAACCAAGTGATTTTTATATGATGATGATTTATCTTGAAATGTTGCTGAAGTCGTTATAATAGTCTTTTTTAATGTATTCTTTAGGATTTTCTCTATTCAGTATCATGTCATCTGTACATACAGGTAGTTTTACTTCTTCCTTTCCAATGTGGATACCTTCAATTTCTTTTCTTGATTAATTGCCCTGGTGAGAACCATCAGTAAAATGTTGAATAGGAATGTTAAGAATAGTCATTGATCTTACATCTGATCTCAAGGGGAAAACATTCAGTTTTTACCATAATATATGATGTTAAGTATACATTTTTTGTACATATACTTTCTAGTTTATTAAGTGACTTTTTAGGGAATGTTTAATATTGAATGTTTAATATTAAGTGCATCCTGTATTTTAAGTATTAAACATATGTCTCTCTCTTAAGATGCTTATAATATGGTGGGAGAATAGGGATGGTATTTCCATCCTGATATTTCTATTTATCCAACTTGACCTCAACTACATCAGTTTTTTTTTTAAAAACAAAGCTAAATATGATTATAGTCCTTTATAAGACCTTAACTTTTCTTTTTTTCTTTTTTTGGATGTGGTTAATACTAACACTATTAGAATTAATCACTTAGTGAGGCAAGTGTTCTACCACTGAGGTATATCCTTAGATCTACCACTTTTGTTAAGAATTTTTTTTTTTTCAAGGCAGATCTTGCCAAGTTGTCCAGGCTGTCCTCAAACTTATAGATCTCCTCTATGTAGAGAATACATGTGATTCACTGAATCTGTACATAAAGCACATTTGAGTGTTTTACAACTCACATATCAGCTATTATGTATATAATATCTATATAATCTAACAAGATTACTAACTACATTAATTTTCAAATCAGGCCTGTTATAAAGGTATTATTATCTCCATTTTATACATAAAGAAATTGAGATTTAGAAAGACTTAAACTTTCTAAATTCATATAAGTGGCTGTCTGGCACCAATATCATTATTCTTTCTATTTTCCTAAAATATAACTATGGATTGTTTTATCACTACTGAGTAATTGTCTTTCCATAGCCTCTGGTACATGTAAAGAGAACTCAGATCTTTCTCTTTGGTACATAAAGGATGAATTCCATATCCTTGGTCTGAGAGAAGCCAATAATCTGAGGCTTCTTATTTAAGCCCCTGGGGCCAAATCTGAGACAGCCTCCTAAGGTTTTTGATGGACTTCTGTATTAGAGCAGACCCATAGAAGGAATGACTTTAATGTTCCAGTTTTAGAAGATTGTATTAGATTATTTGACATAATAGCTACCTACAAGGATTTTTTTCTTAGCTCATTTCAATGATTCCTTACTTTTTCATTTCTTTGGGAGTGGGGTAGAGCCCAAGGCCTCATTCCTGCTAGGTAAGCGCTGTACCTCTGTTACACCCCTGTTCCTAATCTAACCCTTACTTTATAGCCTAAATAAATGTGTTTTCTTTTACATACCCACACATTTGCTTATAGCTGAACTACTATCTTTTTGTCATTTGTTTCTTGAACTTGTCATTTCTTGACAATTTATTTGCATTTTTTAAAAAAGGCATGGATCGTATACTTTTAGTATTACTCTGTTCTGAATCTAGTAGTTTTTCAAAGCAACATGAACTTTTAAAATTTTTTGTTCATTTTAGAATCCTGCCTTTTATGACAGGTACAGATTGATAGTATTTGAGCTAAGCCAGTTTATATGTGTTGATCTCTATAGAGTTTGAGTGTGTGGTACATGACCATTATTAGATTACATTGCATTATTAGATTTGCTTCTTTTTGCCTTGGCTGACATTTTTATACAAAGTGAAGTATTAATTCATTTACAAGATTAGAATAGTACCCATGTTGCTGATGTAGCTAAAGTAAGTAAGTAATTCTCCCCTTTTTTGAAGCTTTCACAACTAAATTCTCATTACTTCTTTGGGATTTGATAAGTAAAAAGAATCATTAGTTTTATAACTCAGGAAAATGTAACAGAGCTCTTAAGGACAAGGATGTACTAAGGATTGAATTTGTTTATTAATATCTCTTCTCAACTGCTATACGTGCACTTTTTATTCATTTTTGAATGCATGTGTAATACTTTTACATTTATCCCCTTTATTTTATTCAGGTACAAAGAATATTACGTGAAAGATTTTGTCATCAGAGTCTACATACTAATCTATATGGACTTCAAGCACAGTACAAGTAAGTGTAGCTATTCCCTTGTCAGGTATGAAGCTACTGATGTTTGCCTACCAGATTTCTTTTCTTTTCTTTTCTTTTAATATATACTTATTTTTTAGTTGTAGTTGGATTCAATACCTTTATTTTATTTATTTTTATGTGGTGCCGAGGAGTGTACCCAGGGCCTTGCACATGCTAGGCAAGCACTCTACTGCTGAGTCACTACTCCAGCCCTACCTACCAGGTTTTGAAAATTAATCATACACAAATTTGATCTTGTTAGGATAAGGAATACTTTTATAGAAAAAGTTTTGCTTTGTTTGTAGGAACAATATCATGAAATATGGGCAGATGTAAATATTTCCACAATGATAAAGCTCTTTATCAATTTTGTTTTGTTTCCACTACCTGATATAGAGAGAATTCTGACCTTCTTGCCCATAATATTGGTACCCAGTTCTGGAGATAAAGGCTAGTGTTAGTAGAAAAAGGGATTCTAAATGCAAGGTTCTTAAGAATTGCCTATAGTTCCTATCATCATAAAATTCAATGTTTGCCAAACTTAATAGGTTTTCTCTTTAGGTTTTCACAGAATCAGCACTGGCCAGCTCTCTTTTTCTCCTATTTTCTTCACAGTAGGCCCATTTAAGCCTAAGTCAGGATCCCCAAAGAAAAGAGAAATTTCTGTGCATACTAATATGTAGCTTTTAAAATGTACTACCAGCAAATAATTCTAGCTTTTTATTTGAAATTTTGGCCTATTTGTATCATTTCAGACATTTAATTGAGCTACTAAAAAGAACTGCTATCCATGGAGAAAGTAACTCTGTACTTATTATTGGACCCCGAGGATCAGGAAAGACCACGGTAAGAGCAATTTTTGGTCTTTCTTTGCTTGGATAAACATGCGATGATTCTTATTTCAGGTAGCACTAAAAATGAGTTTTATTTTACTATTTTACAATGTTTTTTCCCTTTTAAAAATAGAGAAGGCATACAAAAATCTTGCAAAGTCGGGTGGGATATTGAGTAGAGCATACCTTTTTTTTTTTTCTTTTCTTTACCTTCTATTTCTTCCCAGTGACAAATTTTCTCTTGATGTTAGTTCTATCCTGGTCATTGTGCTTAAAGTATTAGACACTTCCTGTGAAGAAATAAATTAGCATTTATTGAGCATGTATTTTGTGCCCCTATAACATATGTTCTTTCATTTATTCTTTATTTCCACCCTGCAAGGTAAGTTTTATTCCTTTTTTTATAGTTTAGGGAATTTTCAGATCCTGCATTCTTTTTTTGCCCTTTGTTTTTTCTTTTTACCATTTATTGTTAAACTCTAAGCAGTTTTTTTCAAATTCGTTTATGTCTTCTATAATTTTCTTTTACTTTCCCTTTTTATCATATTGCTTAGTTACCTCAAAAAGATATTCTTGCTTTATCCCCTTCCATCTTTTCTTTCATATTCTTTATTCAATAAAGGAGACAAATTAAGCATATTAAACTTTTTAATAGAAAAATTAAGCAGATTGTATAGCATTCATATATAATTCTCTGCTCAGCAAATACACATACTTAACATATTGCCTTTGTGTGGTATCTTTGTTAATAAGCTAATATTGATATGTTATTATTATTAATATTATTATTAACTAATAATAGCTTCAGATTCTCTGTTATACATTTCTATGGAATATGACATCAATAATGTCATGTACACATCTTTACAGGGTCATACAAATAATTTGCCACCATAAAATCTCCTATGCTTTACCTATTCATCCTTTCCCTGGAACTCTTGGGGACTACTGTTGTTTTCCCTTTATCTATAGCTTGCCTTTTCCAAATATATTTAAAATGCTGCATTTCCCCTTGTGGCTTATTAGTTCATTTTTTTTTAATTGCTGAATAATGTTCCATTGTATGCATGCTTCTACCAGTTTGTTTATCCATTAACTTATTGAAGGACATCTTGGTTGCTTCCAATTTAGCAGTTAGAAATAAAGTTAACACAGACATTAGTGTTCAGATTTTCATGTGAAGGAAATTTTTCATCTCAATTGTGTAAATACTCAGGAGCACAACTGCTAGATTGTATACATGGTAAGGCTATATTTAGCTTTGTAAGAAATGCCAGACTATCAATGCGACTATACCAGATTGCTTTCTCATCAGCAACAGATAAGATTTCTTATTGTGCCACATCCTAAACAGCATTTGGTATTGTTAGAGTTCTTTCTATATTTGTGATTTTCATTTGGAGGGAAAAAAGGTATCTTTTCTTCATCAAAATGCCTTTGCTTCTTATAAAGATCAACTGACTTTGTGTACATCTGTTTCTGTGGCTTCCTTTCTATTCCCTTGATTTGTTAGATATATTTGATTTGTTGTTTTTGCCATTGTCTTTATTACCATAGGTTTTTAAATTCTTTTTTTTTTTTAACTACACTAGAGTGTATTCTGACATGTTATATATACATGGAATACAACTTATTCTAATTACCATGGTTTTTATAGTAAACCTTAAAGTTAAATACTCTAAGTATTAGATTTTGCTCATCTTCAGTATTGGGTCAGCTGTTCTTACTATTTTTACTTCCATATTAAGTTTGGAATTAATTTGTCAGTATCCACAAAGTCCTGAGAATCTGTATTGAATTGCTGGGGTTTTGTGTTCAACCTATAGATCACATTGGTAAGAATTGAGACCTTAACTGTATTGTCTTCCCATTCATGAACATGAAGTGTATTTTTATTTATTTAGATATTTTATCAGAATTTTTATTATATTGATTTTATATATATTTTGTTAGACTTATACCACAGTACTGTCTTTTGATACTAATGTGAATTGTGTTTTTAAATTTCTTTTTCCATAAAATTTAAAATTTCTTGTTGCTAACATATTGGCAAATAATTGGCTATTGTTTATCATCTTGTATCCTGTTGCCAGTACAAATAGTTTTAATAAATTCATTTTTTAAATAGTTACCAGTTACCCCAGTGCCTTTCTTAAATAATTTTTTTCTCACTAAATTTTTATTTCATCTGTAATAATTTCTTTGTATATTCTTCTTTTCCTGGGTCATTTTTTTATAGTACTCTAATAAAATATTAGAAGAAATATTTCATCATTCTTTTTCCTTTTGAAAGTTTTATTTTTCTTAATTCTGTTCATTTTCAAATTTTCATAAGTACATGTAATGATAATATAAAGAGATGTCTATGATATTGCAATATAAGAGTAATATTATGGCTCAAGTAAAAATGTATAAATAGGGGTCTGGGATCATTGCTTAGTGGCAGAGCGCTTACCTCGCATGTATAAGGCACTAGATTCAATCCTCAGCACCACATAACAATAAATACATAAAATAAGGTATTGTGTCCATCTACAACTAAAAAAATATTTAATAAAGAAAAGCATTAAATAGATGGCATAGAAACTTTTCATTATGAAAATGTGAAGCTATATAATTGTATGTTTTAAGGCAATAAAACACTGACTATAAATATGTTTAGTAGTAACTTTTACTTGCATTATTAAATTTTTTTAAATCTAATTTGTTATATATGACAACAGAATTTATTACAACTTATATAACACATATAGAGCACAATTTTTCATATCTCTGGTTGTACACAAAGTAGAGTCACATCCTTTGTGTCTTCATACATGTACTTAGGGTAATGATGACTATCACATGCAATGTTATTAATAATGATAATAATTTTTAATAATTTAATAATAATTTTTCATTGCAACCTTTATGTTTCTTTCAACTTAATTTACTAATATTTCTCATTTTCATTTCATGTTATCATTCTACGTAGTTTACAATATTTCACAGGAATTGATATACTGGGTGTACACTTCTTTTACAATAATTTAGCATTGTTCTGATAAATATTTTTCAGTAGCCTTTGATTAATTTTTGCTATTCTTACAGTAAATGTTAGACATAAAATATACCTATGACATGAAGTTCATTAGGGACTATAGAGTACTGTAACATGGAAAATGTTTATTTTTTAAATAACTTATTCTAATTTGTTATATATGACATCAGAATGCACTTCAATTCATATTACACATATAGAGCACAATTTTTTATAAAATAATAATTTTAAGTTGTGACTAGATTATAGCTTAGTTGGTCGAACATTTACATCTAATCCCCAGTACTAAAAATATAAAATATATATATTTTTAATATTAGGTTTGTTTCTAAACTTTTATTAGAAGTTTGAGTAGATGCTTAAGAATGTACTGTCAATTCTGGCTCTAGTATCTTAAGAAAAGTCAGATATGAGGTTCTAGTTAGACTTTTTATCTAAAATATTTGAAAATTTAGTAATTATGAACGACTTGTTACATTCTGCTCCCCCAATCTTAGTTTTAAAAGAGACTGCTTTTTATCTCTAACTTTTCGTTTTTATTTAGTTAATAAATCATGCTTTGAAAGAACTCATGGATATAGAAGAGGTGAATGAAAATGTATTACAAGTTCACCTAAATGGTAAGTAGGCCATCAGTTTTCATGGGAATGATATGAACCACATAATAGCCTCTAACAAACCATACATAATATATTTAGGAATCAAACATTGATCATCATGGAGTGTTTTTGTCTTTCTTTTTCTAATCAATGATATCCTCAAGGAAATCTGTTTATTGACACTACCAAATGTCTTTTTTTGCTATTTTTTTAATGATATAATAGACTTTGTTTCCTGTCTAGTAAATTTTTAAAAACTTTGGAAAATTTCTTTGGATAATAATCTTCTATTAAATGCATATTTTGATTTAGTTCTTTTAAATGGGATGTATTTCAGGACTGCTGCAGATCAATGATAAAATTGCTCTGAAGGAAATCACAAGGCAGTTAAATCTGGAAAATGTAGTTGGAGATAAAGTTTTTGTAAGTATTGTTTCAGATATTTTATTAAATAATCTTCAAAGCATAGTGTCCAGTAAAGGTATTATATTTCTGGAAGGTTAGGAGAGGGTTTCAGAGGTTTGAGTTAAAATATGGAAAACTCTGGTCATAAAAATATAAAATGTATTAGGATACATTTAGTTATCAAGCCTATATATTTGAATTTTTATAGTAGATTGTGCTAGTTCTAAAATAGCTAAGAAATCTATGTTTTTGTAGCTATTCTCTAAGTTTATTACTTTGCCAAGAAGATAAATGCTTTCTGTCCTTAGAGATAAATTAATATTTATCTATTCAATAGCAGTTTATTTGTAGTCTTCTGAGACTTGTGGTATGGGCATAGTGAAAACTGCTGAATTTTAAGCTACAGTAACTATTTTTGACACTTGCTTTACTATCTTTTAAACTTCTAGTGATCTTGGGATAATAAATGTTTCTGAATTTCAGATACTTCATTTGTTAGCTGGGCTTTATTTTATTGTACATACAATAAAGATGAAAGGAAACAAACTTAATTTAGATTAAATGTTACTTTTCTTGTTGCTAACATGCTATACAAATGTCAGTTATCTCTTACTATTAAATTTACAGAAATTTATCCATAAACCAATTTTCATACAGCATGCAGTCTCAGGACAGTGAACATCACTAATTTAAAGTCACTGATTTAAAATGTTTTCACATTTATAAACTTTTTGCCTGTCAACTATTTTATGAGACCTAAAAAAATAAGATTAATTTGCAACCTAATTTTCATGAGGAAATTACTTATCCTTATATTGCTTATGCAGTTGAAATGGGATACTTACATTCCGAGTTCATTTTCTGATGACTAGTGATCATGCAGTGCTGTCACTGTACTCTCATAGCTATGTACTCCCTGCTTCAGTGACATACCATAGTTGTGTAGGCATTTAGGAATTTCTTTTCTTTAATTATTATCTATAAAAAGCTGAGCCAACCATATGCTTTCCTTTCATATTTTGCAGATCTTTGAAGTGCAAGTTCATAATGCTCCTTCTATAAATATAATGTTCTAACTCCTCTTTAGAATGTATGCCTAAGCTAGTGACCTTCTACTTGGTCAAAGGGAGTTCTTATTATGTAGGCTCATTTTGACTTTTGGTTTCCAGTTGATCTGAATAGATGTTTCTAACATTCCTAAATGGACATATTCATACTGGATATTCATATGTGAAGTAATAAAAGCCACAGTATTGTCACTTTATCCTAATCATCACTATTATTATCTTTATTACATAGTCAACCCTTGGTTATCTGTAGGTTCTGCATATGCATTTGCAACCTACTATAGATTTAAAATATTCAGGAAAATAATGTGTCTATACTTAATGCAGATTTTCCCCCCTTGGCATTAGTAATACAGTATAACAACTATCAGTACATTGTACTAGATATTAAAACTAACATAGAGAAAATTTAAAGTATAAGAAAGAATGTACATAATTTTTTTTTAAAGAGCCAGAAGACTTAAGTTTTTTTTTGTTTTGTTTTTTTTGTTTTTTTGGTTTTTTTTTTTTTTTTTTTGAGAGAGAATTTTTAGTATTTATTTTTTTGGTTTTGGGTGGACACAACATCTTTGTTTGTATGTGGTGCTGAGGATCGAACCCAGGCCGCATGCATGCCAGGCAAGTGCGCTACTGCTTGAGCCACATCCCCAGCCCCAAGAATGTATATAATTGATAAGCAAATACTAGGCCACTTTATATAAGAGACTTCAGAATCCATGGATTTTGGTATTCATAGTGGGGTCCTAGAGCCAGTCCTTCAGGGATAGCTTTAGAGAAATTACTAGTTTTGCTTCTTCATTATATAGATGAGGTATTTGACACTCAGAGAGCATATAGCATACAAAAGGTCAAAAAATGTTGGGGAGTATGGACATTAGGCTCCTAAGTCATTTAACTCAACCCAGATCTGTTCTGTTTTGATGTACTTAGAGCAAACATAAATATGTTGTGTATATATTTATACATGTTTGTATACATAAATGTCATGCATATATTCATACATATTCATATATATATATTTCTATATAAAATGTATTTAAAATATGTATGAGTATATGCACAACATATTTATGTATTATACACATGTGTATCGTTTATATATTATAATATTTTATATGTATATAAGCATATATAAATATGTATACATATTTACATAAGTGTATGTTTATACTTTAGCAGGATTTTTATATAGAAAAGCCAAAAGATAAGCCATCTTTTTTTAACTTTGACCACCGATTTTCTAAATTATTATTTCTTTGAGCCTTTGTTGTATTATGGAAAATTATGGATAATACCTCCTGCTTTACCATGGAAGTAGTTTTTGCAAAATAGCGTTGATCATCACAATATGTAGAATTTCTTAAAAAAACAGTTATGGTGTTTTTTATCAGTTGTTTCCATTGGGGTACTAACAGGTGGGTTTCTTTTCTCTTTATTATATCTCCTCAAACTTGAAGTTGACTATTTTTTTTAAAAGTCTAATGAAATAAAAAAATTATGACTTTAATTATAAAAAATTTGAACCTGGAACATCTGCTACTCTGTTAGAATTTATCCAGAATATTTGAGTTGCATCCAAAAATATTTTGGCTGTGTTCCAAGTATAAACATAGCCAAATTTGATGTGATAAATACAAATTTGTCAATATGCTCTTGAATAGACAAATACTATAATACTATCTAATATTTCCCTTGGAGGCATCCCTCTAGTTTATTTTTTCTATTAACACAATAATTGTGCAAGTTATTGAGTTTTACTTTGACATTTCCATGCATGTATATATATTGTGTATTGATTGTATCCATCTTCCTGTCTACCCTCTGTTGCTCTCCTCTCTCCCCCCACAATCCTTTTCCCATTTCCTAGTAGTCACTCTTTTTTTTTTCTTTTTTATAGCTTATATGTATGAGAGAAATATGTACTGTCTTTCTGTCCCTGGCATATTTCACTTAATATAATGTCCTGCAATTCATTCATTTTGCTGCATATGGCAGGAGTTCATTCATCTTTATAGTGTTTTCCTCCATTTTGTATATATACAACATTTTCTTCATCCATGTGTTGACTGGCACCTAGGCTACTATGAATAGTGTTGTAGTAAATATGGGTTATGCAAGTATCTCTTTTGTTTATTGGCTTCATTCTTTCAGATATCCTTAGAATATATGCTGTGATTCCACAGTGCCTATGATAATTTCCATTCCCATTAATAGTGTATAAGTGTTTTTTTCCCCCACAGTGTTTCAAGTACTTTTTGTTTTTTAATAATCGCCATTCTGATTAAGGTGACATGAGATCTGAATATAATTTTGACTTACATTTACATAATGTAATGAATATTTTGAGCATTTTTTATATATTTACTAGCCATTTATATTTCTTATTTTGAGAGCTGTCTTCAAATCATTTGTTCATTTGCTGTTTTTAAAGTTGTTTACTTTTGGATTTTAATCTTCTATCAGATAAATAGCCAGCAGAGATTTTTGCCAATTCTATAGATTGTCTTTTTCATTGTGTTAATTGTTTCCTTTGCTATGTAAAAATGATTTAATTTGATGTATTTCTCATTGTGCTTTTGTTTCTTGTTGGAGTCCTATTTGGGAAATCATTGCCTATGCCAATATTTTGAAGTATTTCCCATAGATTTTCTTTGCAGCTTCAAATTTTCAGGTCTTTGATTCATTTTGAGTTGATTCTTTGTTTTGTTTTTTTGGGATTTTTTGTGCAGGATGAGAGATATGGCTCAGTGTTCTGTCTTCTGAAGATCTCCAGTTTTCCAAGCCTCGTTTGTTGAAGAACTCTCTTCTCCGATTTATAATTTTTGCATCTTTGTTGGGAAGTAAATGAGTCAGTTCATTTCTGGGTCGTTTGTTTCTTTTCATTAGTGTTATTTATCTGTTTTTATGCCAAAACCATGCTGGTTTTGTTAGGATATCTCTGTAGTATATTTTGAAGTCAAGTATTTTAATGGCTCCCACCATCTTATTTTTTTCGGGATTGCTCTGACTCTTTGTGGTATTTTGTACTTCATATGAATTAAGTATTGTTTTTTTCTAATTCTTTAAAGAAAGCCATTGAAAATTGCAGTGAATCTGTAGGTCACTTTGGGTGGTAGGACTATTGTAACAGTATTAATTCTTCCATTTCATGAACATGGGAGCTCTCTCCACCTTCTAGTATCCTCTTCAGTTTCTTTCTTCAGTGTTTAAAAGGTCTTTTACCTTCTCAGCAAGGTTTGCTCCTAGGTATTGTTTTTAACTTTTTGAGTTTTTTGTTAATGGGATTGCTTTCCTGATTTCTTTCTAAGCAAGTCCGTTATTGGCATATAGAAAAGCTACTGATTTTCATGTTGATTTTTATATCCTGTACCTTTTACTATATTTCTTTCCTTCTTTCTCTCCTTTCTTTTTATTTTTATTTTTATTTATTTATTTAGTTTATTTTTTTGTTGTTGTTGTTGTAGATGGACAGATGCCTTTATTTTATTTGTTAATTGTTATATGGTGCTGAGGATCGAACCCAGTGCTTCATGCATGCTAGGCAAGCACTTTGCCACTGAGCTACAGCCCCAGACCACTATATTTCTTTATTGGTTATAAAAGCCTTTTGATGGAGTCTTAGAGTTTTCCAGTATAGAATATCACCAGCAAACAGGTTTAATTTGACTATCTTCTTCTTTATTTATATTCCTTTTATTCTTTTTCCTGTCTAAGTGCTCTGGTAAAAATTTCTAGTACTGTGTTGAATAAGAGTGCTGAAAGAAGACATTCTGGTCTTATTCCTGAACTTATTGGAAACACTTTCAGGTTTTTTTTTCCATTAGGTATGATGTGGACTGTGGCTTTATCATACATAACCATTACTATGATTCTACTACACCTAATTTATTCTGGGCATTTATCATGACATTGAATTTTATCAAAGGCTTTTTCTGTATATATTGAGATGATCATGTACTTTTTATCTTTTATTCAGTTTATTTGCTGTATTACATTTATTGATTTGCATATGTTGAGCCTTCTCTAGAATGAAACCAACTTGTATATTTTTAATAGCTGTTGAGTTTGATTTGCAAGTAATTTATTGAGGATTTTTGACCGTTCTTCAGGAATATTGCTCTCTAGCATCCTTTTTATTTATTTTATATATATATATATTTACTTTTAGGTGGACACAATATCTTTATTTTATTTTTATGTGGTGCTGAGGATCGAAACCAGTGCCTCATGCATGCTAGGTGAGCACTCTACCACTGAGCCACAACCTCAGCCCTTTATTGTGTTCTTATCAGGTTTTGGTATCAGGTTGATAATGGCTTTGTAAAGGAGTTTGAAAGGGTTTCTTCCCTTTCTATTTTATGTAATAAAGGAGCATTGGTGTACTTCAAAAGTCTGGTGAAATTCAGTATTGAATTCATCTGGTCCTGTGCTTTTCTTTGTTGAAAGATTTATTACAACTTTAATTTCATTGCCTATATTGATTTATTTCATTTTTTTAATATCCTCTTGGTCCAGTTTCGTTAGGTCTTATGTGTCCAGAAATTTGTCTCTTTCTTATTCATTTTCCAGTTTATTGGCATATAATTTTTCAAAATATTCCCTAATGATCCTATGATCCTTTGATTTTCAGTGGTACTTGTTGCATTGTCTCTCTTTTTTTTTTTTAAACCTCTGCTTTTATTCATTTGGGTCTCTTTCATCTTTTGGTTACTTTAAAGTTTTTTTTTTTTTTTTTTTTTTTTTTATTTTTTAGTTATCGGCGGGCACAACATCTTTGTTTGTATGTGGTGCTGAGGATCGAACCCGGGCCGCACGCATGCCAGGCAAGCGCGCTACCGCTTGAGCCACATCCCCAGCCCCTCTTTTGGTTACTTTAAAGGTTAATCAATTTTATCTTTTTAAAGAACCAACTCTTGGTTTATAGCACCTTGCTTTGTTCTTTTTTAGTTTCTATTACATTTATTTCTGCACTGATTGTTATTATGTCTTGCCATCTGATTTGGGGGTTGTTTTTTTCTTGTTTTTGTAAGACCTTGAGATGCCTCATCATTTGTGATATTCTGGGTTTTCTTCTTTTTTTTTTTTTTTAAACCTTTATTTTATTGATTTATATGTGGTGCTGAGGAGGATCGAACCCAGGGCCCCACGTGTGCCAGGCAAGCACTCTACCACTGAGCCACAACCCAGCCCCGATATTTCTGATTTCTTTGATGTAAACATTCATTAATATAAACATTGCTGTTAATATTGCTTTTGTTATATCCTACACATTCTAATATGTTGTGTTTCCATGATCATTTTATTCTAGGAAATTCTTCATTTCTCCCAATTTCTACAGTGAATCATTGATCATTTAAAAGTGTTTTGTTCAATATCCTTAATTTCTGTAATTTTTTGTTTTGTTTTGCTATTGATTTCTAATTTCGTTCCATTTTGATCTAATAAGTTAAAAGAAATCATTTCATTTTTATTTTCAAATCTGTTAAGAATTGCAGTGGCCTAACATTTATTTTGGAGAATGTTCCATGTAATTATAAACGAATGGTATCCTGCAGCTTTTGTGTAGAATGTTCTTTGGATATCTTCTAAAGAACTGATCTATGGTATAATTTAAATATGATGTTTCCTTGTTTGTTTTTTTTGTTTTTGGTTTGGGTTTTTTTTTGCCAGAATGATTTATTTGTAAATGGGGATATTGAAGCCACCCATTATTATTGTGTTGGGATCTGTCTTTCCCTTTAATGTCTAATAGTTTTTGTTTTATAAATTTGGGTGCTCTACTATTCAGTGCATATATATTTGTAATCATTATATTTTCTTGATGGAATTGTTGCCTTGTTCAATATGTAATGACCTTTTTTCCTCTTCTAATTGATTTTGTCTTAAGTCTGTTTTGTTGTATATCTAAGTATAGCTTCTCCTACTTCTTTGAATATTCCATTTACTGGGAATATTGTTTTCTATACTTCACTTTTGTTCTGTGTATGTCTTTCCAAGTGAGATGAGTTTCTTTACCATCCTGTTGGATCTTGGTTTTTAATCCTGTCAGCCAGTTAGTTTGTACCTTTTAATTTGTGAACTATGTACATTCAGGATTATTATCAAAAAATACACAATTGTTTTTGTTGTTTTGTTGATTTTCTTCTGGGTGTTCTGAATAGTCTGTTAATTTCTTCCTCATTCATTTAGACATTTGACTGTTTACCAAACTGGTGTTTGATTCTTGCCTATTTCTCATTTGTGTAACTACTTTTCTAGGGACATTTATTCTTTCCTGTGCTCTCATGATATGTTTGTCTTTGTCTTTGGGTGTAAGGGTTCCTTTAAGTATCTTCTATAATGCAGGTGTGATGATTATGAATTTCTTTACTTTGTGCTTATCTAAGAAGGTCTTTATTTTTGTTTTGATTCTAAAGCATAACCTTGCTTTGGTACAGTAATCGTGGTAGTTATTTTTAGGCCTTGAAATATATCATTCTGTACCCTCCTGGCCTTAAGATTTTCTGCTGAGAAATCTTCTGTTGATGCCAACAGGTTTGCATTTACATGTGACTCAGCATTTCTCTCATGCAGTTTTTAACATTCTCACCAGGTTCTCTCATGATGCCTCAGAGCTGGCAATAGGGCAGCCACAGCAGAAAACATTATTATCTAATATTTTCAAGCAAATTTCTTCTACCTTTCCCTTTAAAAATTTCTTTTTAAAATTCATACTCATTTCTTTGGCAATGCCATTTAGAGACTTTTAGGAGCACCATGTATTTGAACAAATGGGTTTTCCATTGTATTTAGATTATAGCAAATCTATAAATTTTTTTACAGATTTTAGAACATATAAAATTTAAAACACTACATAGTTTTTGCCATTTTCATTGCTTTATTATCTTTACTTTTCTATTAAGTTTTAAATAGTTAATATATTGACACTTGGCTGAATGTCTGGGCAGTGACTCTTAATTTACTAGAAAAGAAAGATGTGTAGTTTCTGTGTAAGTCTAAGGATCAACCTCTTATTATTTTACTACTTGTTTTCTTTTTTTGTTTTTCAGGGAAGCTTTGCTGAAAACCTTTCATTCCTTCTGGAAGCTTTAAAAAAAGGTAAATACTTTTCATACAACAGCATGAAAAGATTCTTTTTAACTTTTATTTTACTCTTAATTATGAAGGTAATACCAAACAGAAAACACAGAAGTGGAAATAGAAAAAAAAAATCACTGTAATCCTACAACTATAATAGTGATTATCTCAATAATTGGTTTTTTATTTTTATTCACCTGCCACATATTCTTTGTATATTTACATAGATAATTTTATTTTTGGAATAAAGTTATATTTATTTTCCTTATTGTTTTATAATTTATAAATTTTTATTTGCATAATTTTTATGATTCCCATGTTGTTTTTTAAAGGTGCTATAATTTATTAGTCACCAATTAAAAACTTGTTTCTGATTTTTTTACAGTTAGCAAGACATGCTTATTTGATCATATGTTCTCTTGGATAAATTTTAATGAATAGAATTCTGGGTTATAAGGCATCAAATTTAAAAGAAGTAACATTAGCAAACTATTACTCTCTAATTTTATTTGAAAACAATTTTTGGTTTTTGCCTATATACTAGAAACAATTTTCATGTTTGCCTATATAATAAAAAAATTCTCTTGATCATCAACATAATTTATTTCTTTAATTTGTATTATTCTGTTAGTGGTGAGGCTCATCATTTCATATTTTTACTGACAACTGATAATTTCCTGATTTATGTATTTCCTGTTGGTTCTTTACCTTATTTTCATGATGGTTATTTCATATTTACCTGTGGAAATTCATGTGCTCCCTACCCTCTTCCCTTAAATTTGGTTTGTACCTTTTAGTTTAACAAAAGTATTAATTTTTTTGCATAGTTACATTTGTGTAGATTTTTTTCTCTCCTTCAGATTATGAAAACATCAGTGTTTGCATTTAATATAATTATCATTAATATTTTGTTGGAATTTATTTCTGTATGCATTGTAAAATAAGGATCTTTGAATAAATCATTTTCCTCATTGATATTTAGTACCATAGTTTATCAGATATTAAATTTCTATATTATTGTAGAGGTCTATTTTGAACTTTCCCTCATTGTGGACATGTTAAATTGTGGTTAAAAATAATTTAAGTTGTTTTTATCAAACTTCATTGTCTAATCAGTGTTTACAGTAATTATTTCCACAAGAAGATATATTTTGCCTTTTTGCTTACAATTCTCTTTCAAAGAAGTGATTTGTTAATTAGTTAATGACTTCTTATATTTTAATCCCAAAGTGTTTTGATTCTATATGAGTATTGAAAATCTTTAACTTTATAATTATTAAAGAAGTATTACATTTATATGATTTAAAATCTGCAGCCTTCAATTAAATGATTATTTAAAAGATTTTCTTAATTTTTTATCAATCTGCTAGTCTAATAACAATTTGAAAGCAATAGGGGATATCTTTGTGAGTAATTTTTTCATATTCAGTGAGTATCCATGCACTGTTAAGTGCCCTACCCAATGTAGATTATTGCCAATGTCAATGTCTCGGCTTGGCACAAGATTCAGGAGGCACCATACAGCTTTGTAGGTTCAAACAGCAATTCTTTATTCCAGCTCTCACACCGCCTCCACACAGGTCCAGGGGCAAAACGCATTCTGCCCGTCTCCTGCACAATTCACCTACCCCCACGAGGCTATCTCCCAATCCCATTTTAATCTCACGAGAACTCAAGCAGCAGGAACAAGCAGCAGGAACACCCTAATCCCAGCAATAATCTTCAACTTCCAACTTCCCTAAAACCCATTATCTTAAACTGGCAACGCCTTAAGCTCAAGGAGCCGGTTACTTCCTCAAACCTGATCAGCTCTAAACCCGGATCTGCCTTGGTCCTTGAGCAAGGTCACCTTATTAAAGCATGCATGCAATGTCCCATGGAATGTCCTCTAAGCAGCATGGGGTAGGCTTGGCAAGGAAATTTCCATGCATCAATCCTACTTGGTAATGGCCCTCAGCAGGTTATCAGTGTTTGTTGAATAAGTTTCAATAATAGAAATGTAGTAAATAGTTTGGAAATTTAAGAAATGTTGTTAATATAAAAGCTCTCTATTTTAGGTGACCGAACTAGCAGTTGCCCGGTGATCTTCATATTAGATGAATTTGATCTTTTTGCTCATCATAAGAACCAAACACTCCTCTATAATCTTTTTGACATTTCTCAGTCTGCACAGACTCCAGTAGCAGTTATTGGCCTTACATGTAGATTGGTAAGTCTTTCTATTTTAAAAAAATAATTATAATATTTAGAAAATTCAAGCTAAATTGCTGGTACAGTAAGTCATTAAATTAGACATAAAAAAAAAACTTTTTTTTTCCCAATATGTATTATAGATCCAGCTTTTTACAAATTGAGGAATACAAGAAAACAATTACTACACTTGCCTATAAACTAATATATTAGTCCCTTCACTGAAATTATTGAAAGAGAAAAAATACTAATAAGTATAATTTCTACACTTAGCAAGTAAAGAGACAGTTAAATAATCTAATCTCTGTTTAATAAAAATCATTAAGTTTCTACCATGTATTTTGAAATTTCTTGAGGACTGGGGCTATAGCTCAGTGGTAGAGAACTTGCTTCGCATGGGTTCAATCCTCAGCACCACATAAAAATAAAGATATTGTGTCCATCTATAACTAAATAAAATATTTTTAAAAAGAAAAATAAAATGCTTGATATCAAATCAGCATTATACTATTGCAATTTTCTAAGTATACATCCCCAGAATTAAAGAGGTTCTTTCTATCAAACAGTTAATAGTAAAGTGGCTTCTTCATTCCTTGGGGGCTTTAGAATGGTTTTAAGCATAGTCTTGGTATGTGAGTCACTTTACTTTGTGAAAGCTATATACGTGTTAACCCTTTTGTACCTTTGGAGAGCTGCACAGATCTTTTGGTATTTATCTCCTTACACTCTGATAGTATGAAGTTTCTTATTAAATTCAGATAAAATGTGTTTTTAAAAATCACCTTATATCTCCAGTTTTTTCCAAGCCTTCCCCCTCCATTTCTAGAAGTTTTATGTCAGACCCGTATATTTATTTTTCTTTCCTATAACTCATTTTCTTTTTTAGAAGAGAGAAACTTTTTTCCTTCCCAATGTAGACTCTTAATTCTTTCATAGTTACTTTCAGTACCTGCCTGTATGAATGACTTAGAACTCCTCCTTCATAGATTTATAGAAAATAAAATGTAAAATTCCCTTGTTTCTGAATATAACCTCCTTCTCTTTTAATTCTTATTATAAAATCTTATTATAAAAATATTCTTATTATAAATTCCAGATATTTTGTTCTCTTTTCTTCCTCCTAGTTCAAGCTATTAATCTTTTCTGTCCTCCTTCATATACTATCCATAATCTCATTTTGATCACTTAAATTATTTCCTTTGTATCATGATTTATTAACTTGGATGTTTATGAGAATCATCTGTCTAGATTTATAATTTTATAGTTATGGACCTCATTACACCTTTTTAAAAATGTTATAGAATATTTCAACATTTTATGTAGAAGAGAATAATAGTATAATCAGAACCAATCTTCTCTGCTTTAACAATTCGTACAAAATTCCCCACACAGAGACATATACCAGGTGAACATTTGATAAATTTTTATTGATTCTAAAGCATCTGCTCTCCTCCCCATGAAAATCAAGCTCTTTTGAGAACTGGACCACTAGAGCTGGCTGTAGTTACATTGTCCAGCAGTTTTCAGACTGAATCGTTTTGTTAGGGATTACCATAGGAAAAAGGCACAGTATCATCAAGCCTACTGATGCTTACAAGGGAATTATTTATTTTCCATTAAATTTTTTCAAATCCTTAATTTTATTTATATATATATTTTTATATATATATATTTTATATATATATATATATATAGAATAAGCATCGCTAAAGTATAGATTATAATGTACTTGTACCTCTAACGTTGGTGTAATGTTTTCATAAACATGCATCTTTCAGAGATTTCTGTTTGTTTTTAAGGACATTTTGGAACTCTTAGAAAAAAGAGTGAAGTCAAGATTTTCTCACCGGCAGATACACTTAATGAATTCATTTGGGTTTCCACAGTATGTAAAAATATTTAAAGAAGAGTTATTACTACCTGAAGAAATTTCAGATAAGCATTTTGCTGAGAAGTGGAATGAGAATGTTCAGGTAACTTGAACGCAGTGGTGTTAAAATAATTTGTGTCTTGGTATATGATTTAAAGCAATTAAAATTACAAATTTAAAGAATTTATAAAATTAACACAGAGCTTCTAATGCTGTTGTGATGACTGGAAGAATACATTCTTTTGAATTATTTTTTTCTCATGAAAAGCATTTGAAATGTCATTCAGTTTTGCAAAAGAATTGCACATATGAGCATTAGCACTTAATGTCAGTAGTTTCAAATTAACTTTGAAGTTTTTATTTTATCTGTATCTGGTGTACCTTTTAAACAATTTTATTAGTGAATTTACATAATTAAAAATTTAGTTTCCATGTTTACAACTTTAGCAAAACACTATGTTTATGTTCATTCCTATTCTATGCTAATGTTTTTATTTCAAATTTTCATACACAACTTCAATTTTTGTCTCATTGGGTTATTTATTAAGAACCAATCTAAGCAAGTCACCTTTCTTCTACACTGGTAATATTCATTCTAGATTCTTTGGAGCCTTGAGTATCTTAGATATAAGGTCCAGGTATTGTTTAAACAACTTGTTGAGCAGTCTGCTTATATTCCTTATATATATAGGTCTACTTATATAAGCAGACATATTCCTATAATATGTACAAGTATTATGCCATTTTATCTGAGGAACCTAAGCATCCTCATATTTTGGTTGTCTGTGGGATGTCCTTAACACGGTTTCCTGGATAAAGTGAAGTCTGAATATAAACAAGGAAGATGATGGGGATTACTAGTAAAGCCCAACTCTGAAAGTCTGAAAATAGTAACCATGTGATAGAAGGATGACTCAGTCCTAGTTTTTTTATTCCTTTTTTGCAGACCCTGTATCCCCAAAACTTAGGGATACATGCATGCATCAATCCTCTTGTGCCACTTTCCTTTGATATACTAATAAATTTCCTTTGAAAAAAACCTCTCAGCACCATAGCCTGAGTCCCATCGGGGTTGTGGGTTAAGGAAGGCTACAGGAAGGCTACTTTCCTCTCCGTCCAGTAGTTTTTTTAAATTGCAAGGTTAAATTAAAAGAAATATATGTATATCTTAAATAATAAATATTTTCAGTGTGAAATTGAACCTAGGTATCCTGCTTAATTTAAAAGTTTGTTGTATCCCTACTTCAAATGAATCAATGTCAGTAGAGTAGATTCCATCTCAGCATGGCAGTGAAAGAGAAATTCCTAGGAAAGAGAATTTAATAGAATTATAACTATTCTCAAGGAAAATTCCCCAAAATGCCATAGCTACATTCAAGTGGTTGTTGATAATAGCGTTATTTTCAAATACGCTATATTGTTTGAATCAAGATGCAATTAAAAAATTTTTTTTTTTTAATTTAAAATTTTTTTTTTTTTCTTGTACTGGCTCACATATAGATGATGTAAACTTCTTTTAAAAACAGAATAAGTAATTATGGAAAGAAAAGGATGATAGCTTTCCAAAACAGGAAAGTTTTGAATAAGAGCACTAAAATTAAAGAGGCAAAATACAGATTAACCCTTTGGGAAAAAAGCATGTCAAAAATGGTGAAGGTATTTTTTGTTTTTTTGTTTTTTTAACTGAATTTTTACAGAGAAAGTTTTCTTTCATCAATTATGTTTGTCCCAGATGATTTTTTCTAAGTGCTCTGATTGTACCACATAAACTTTACAAGAGATTTGATAGTCAAAAATTCTAGAAGCCAAGACTATACTTTGCCTATTCTAATTAGCACATATTTCTTAAATTTCTAACATTATATATACAATGATGAACATATAAATGTGTGTGTATGTGTGTGTGTGTGTATTTATCCTTATATACTTCCAAAAGATATTTGGTCTTGTGTATGGAAAAAGGAGGTATGTATTAAGAAAAAGAACCCCATTAAAAAATAAAAACAAAATTAAAAATAACTGAGAGTGGAACCTTTAAATACCGTAATCCCTTCACTAGAGGCAGGAAATCCAAACAGGGGCTGGGTTGTGGCTCAGTGGTAGATCGTTCGCCTAGCACATGCAAAGCGCTGGTTTTGATCCTGAGCACCACATAAAAATAAATAAGTAAAATAAAGGTATTGTGTCCAACTACAACTAAAAACATTTAAGGAAAAAAAGAAACTCCAACAAACAATAGTAATGTCAAATTTTCTGGACTTCTTTTTTTTTTTTTTTTAATGAAGAAGAATCCTTATTCCATGCTGATGATTTTTTGGAAAATTCTGCCTGTCTTCCCTACACCCTCTTGGCTTTTCCACTTCTAAAGCTGCTCTCTTTTCATCCCCTTTTTTCTTCATTGCCAACTGTTCCACACCTTCCACTAAATTCTACTTTACTGAAGTTGCTTGGCTCCTTTTAAGTGCCTTGTCAAAGGGCACTATTGATTTCCACATTTCTAAAGCCATTAGCCTGCCCTCAAAATATAACTCAGTTTGTTTACATTGTGAATCACCACTTCCCTCTTAAAGTTTTCTTTCCAGATCACTGTTTTTCTGGATTCTCTTCCACTTCTTAGAATCTATCTTACTTTTGTGTTCTCTTTTCCATCTGCTACTTAAGTTGAGTACATTCCACTATATTCACAGACATTCCTGTCCCCCATAGTTCATCTTTGATTTTTTTTCTTAGATCCTTTAACCCTTTCCTTCTCATCAGTTGATTCTCTATCTTATATTCTTCTGGCAATGTCCTAATTCTCTCTTTTCTTCACACCATCTGTACCTCAGATATGAGCAGTTGCAGTTGCTTCTAATTAGATTTTCTTCCTTTGTCTTTCCATACTATCCATTTGCAAATAATAATCTTTATTACTAATGCTATCCCTGGACTTCTCTTTCCTTTATGTTCTTGTGTGTTGACTTAAGCATTCTTATAATACTTTTCCTTGTTTTCCCAAAAACAATAACTGTTATTCTCTAGTATGACTAGTATAGTTCCCCTTATTAGATTCGAATTTGGGGGTGGGGGAAAGGAAGGATTGTTCTTTTGTATGTTGACTTCTAGGAGGAAGAATATCAGTAGGATTGAAGTTTGATTTAGATTGTACTAAGTTAGGTAAATAAATGAGGCAAATGATTATATTAAATTTAAGACTGCGTCATTACTTAATTTTAATATTTTTTTCTGTAGTGTCTTTCAGAAGATACAAGTGTGAGAGAAGTTCTACAAAAGCATTTTAATATCAGCAAAAACCTGCGGTCCTTACATACACTACTGGTTTGTGGGCTTTTTATTGTTTTAACTGATATATAAGTTATCTTGTAATGTTTTGACATGTATATAAATTGTGTCATGTTACAATCCTCGTTAATCTCCTCAGTTATCATTTTGATAAAAACTTTCAAAATCCATCTTCCAGCTTTTTGAAAGTACAAACCATTGTTATCTGTAGTCACTCTACAGTGCAGTGGCACACCAGAGCTTTTTGCTTTTATTTAACTGTAACTTAGTATCCAAAAACAACTTTTTTCCCTCTTTACCTCCCCCTTCTTTTCATTGTCTCTGGTAACCACCATTTTACTCTACACTTTTGTAAGATCAACTTTATTACATTCCAAAGGAGTAAGATTCTCCCTATCTTTTTTCATTTAACCTAGTCATCTCCAATTCCAGTTATGACTGATTATAATCTCCACTACGTGTAGGTATGCATTCAACACGTTTTCTGTATACATTCAACAATTGGTGGACACTTTTAGGTTGTTTGCATTTCTTGGCTATTGTGAACATGCTGAAATATTGATAGAAATTCAGATGTCCCATGCTGAGTTCATTTCCTTTGAACATATACCTAATAGTGGAATTGCTAGATCATATAGTATTTTTAATTATATGAAGTACCTCCATACTGGTTTTCATAAAGGCTGTTTAGTTCACATTCTACCAGCAGTGTATGAGAATTGTGATTTAAGTTTAGATGGGGCGTGGTTAGGTTAAATCTATAAATTTTTGGACAATTGACATTTTTACTATAGTGTTCTATTCCCTGAATGTGGTTTTTATTTTATTGTATTTTTTTATTACTCAAATCAGCATTTTCTAATTGCACAAAACAAATCCTATACATATTTAAAGCATTTAATGCCTAAGTATGTTCTTTTCTTTGGAGCAGTTATAAATGATGGATTTAAATTTTGGTTTTAGCATGTGTGTTTACCATTAGTGTACAAAAATGTACACACATATCAATATGGTCTTGCTAAGCCTAGCTTATTTTAGGAGTTTTTAAAAAATGATACCTTGGGATTTCCTATGCAGACAATAGCTTTCCATAAATAGATTCAGTTTTATTTTCCTATTTAATCCGTGTGGTTTTTCTTTTCTTGCCATATTGCTGTTGTTAGAACTCCTACCACTATGTTGAGTAAGAGTGTTAAGACTAGACATCCTTCCATATTCCCAGTCATGTGATGTTATCTATAGTTTTTTAGTACATGCTCATTATCAAATTAATTATTCTAAATTAATTATGCTAAGAATTTATTATGACTGGGTTTTGGATTTTTGTCAAATGCTAGATTGGGTGATAATGAATGATCATGCAGTTTCTCTTTAGCTGTTGATACATTTGATTGTGTTGTTTTTTATTTTTTGTTTTGGGGTGGTTTTGTTTTTGTTTGTTTGTTTGTTTCTTTTATGTTGGACCAGTTTGCATGCCTGGAATAAGTTCCATTTGGTCATGGTCTTTCACTAAGATGTATTGTGTCTTAACATCAGTGCACAAATAATTAATTGTCCTGAAAGTTAAAGAACTTCTTTTACTAAGAGTATTTGTTATTACTCTGCTATTTAGAAAATTGTCTGTGGCAATTTTCTTTTAAAGAGAAAATTATTTTCTTGGTCACTTTTAATAGTAGTAGAATAGTAATAATAATAATAATAATAATAGCAACCATCATTTATTGGTTAGCACATCTACCAAGTAATACTGTTGCTTTTCCTACATTATTTCTAAATTTTATAATAATCTTATTTTTTTTATACTTAGGTGTTTATTTTTGTCTTTAAAGAAATTGAGGTTCTTAGAGTTTAAATAACTTGCCCACAGCTAGTAG
This sequence comes from Ictidomys tridecemlineatus, assembly GCF_052094955.1. Taxonomy (NCBI): domain Eukaryota; kingdom Metazoa; phylum Chordata; class Mammalia; order Rodentia; family Sciuridae; genus Ictidomys; species Ictidomys tridecemlineatus. The sequence continues at coordinate 119,453,939 of NC_135483.1, read as the reverse complement.
ATGGCAAAGCCAGAACTTAATCCAAGGCTCTCTGGCTACAAGCTTTTTATTATATGGTTCTGCCATGTTTATCATTTCTCTTTTCTCATTTCTGTTTTTATTCATAAAACTTCTCTTTTTTTCCTATAAACTTTCCCTCTCATTGTTCTATCCCCCTGTCATTTTTAGCAATAGGCCTATTATGAAGAAATGTGTGGCATGTAGATAGGTAGATATTAGATATAGATTGATTTCTGCCTCAATATTGTCAACATGAACAACCATTATCTGCAAGTTTCCTGTTGTCTCTTTTTCATTCATAGTAATTAATAGTGAGGTACTTCTGATATGCTTAGATCATCCTTTTAGTGATTATCTCTGTCTCAACTCTGCAAGCTCTTTTTGTATTATGGATTTATGTCTCCAGTAACCAGGGAAATGCAGGTAAAGGCTACAAGTAAACTTACTCTTTTTTTTGCCAATCTGGTGAGTTTCGTCAATAGAAAATGAATAATTGGTATATACAATGGAATACACAGAAAAATGATTAGAATTAACACCTTGACATGGATAAATTTTCATAATTAAATGTTCATTGAAAAATGAGTTGTGAGACTACATAGTATTTACATAAAATTTGAAAACTACTCTTGTCTAGGGAATACATATACATAGAGTATTAATATAAAGATATGCATGGTTATTTTATGTGGTGAAGAGTAGAGAGTCCAATCAGGAAGAGGCAGGGTAGTCTTAGGTATTACGTTATTCTCTGTTGTCTCTTTGTATATTAAGAACATATTTCAGGGGTAGAGTGCTTGCCTAGCAAATATAAGGCAGTGGGTTCAATCCTTAGCACCACATAAAAATAAGCAAGTAATGGTATTGTTTTTTATTTTTTTGAATGTGATTTTTTAAATTTTTTATTTATTTTTTAATTATATATGACAACAGAATGCATTACAATTTTTATTATATAGAGAGCACAATTTTTCATATCTCTAGTTGTATAAAAAGTATATTCACACCAATTTGTGTCTTCATACATGTACTTTGGATAATAATGTCCATTACATTCCACCATCATTTCTAACCCCATGGCCCCTCCCTTCCTTTCCCATCCCTCTGCCCTATCTAGAGTTCATCTATTCCTCCCATGCTCCCCCTCCCTACCCCACTATGAATCCTTCTCCTTATATCAGAGAAAACATTCAGCATTTGGTTTTTTGGGATTGGCTAATTTCACTTAGCATTATCTTCTCCAGTGCCATCCATTTACCTGCAAATGCCATGCTTTTATTCTCTTTTATTGCTGAGTAATATTCCATTGTGTATATATGCCACATTTTTTTAATCCACTCATCTTTTGAAGGGCATCTAGGTTGGTTCCACAGTTTAGTTATTGTGAATTGTGCTGCTATAAACATTGATATGGCTGTGTCCCTGTAGTATGCTGTTTTTAAGTCCTTTGTTAAAATGAAATAAATATTTCATATAAAAGAGGGTGGGGAGAGAAAGGGAGGGAGATATTGGTGGCCCGGGCTGTACCCAGTAGGAGAATGAACTCCAAGGATTGCTGATCTCTGTTTAAACTAAAATACTTGTGTCCTACTGACAGTGGAGGTGTCTGATATATTGTATGGTACATACTATTAACTTTAGGTTGTAGTTTTCTTTCTTTGTTTCTTTTTGCAGTATTAGAGATTAAACAGGATGCTCAAGTACTGAGCTGCATCCTTAATCCTTCTTATGTTTTATTTTGAGAAATGGTCTGTGTTACCCAAGCTGCCTTAAAATTTGCAATCCTTCTGCCCTCGGCCTCCAGAGTCACTGGGATTACTGGCAGGTGCCACTATACCCAACTATATTGTGTGTGGATTTTTATTTGCTAAATCTGCCAACCCTAAATATCTAAACTTTTATAAGAAAAACAAGTATTTACAGAAAAAAAGAAGTAGGTGTTTGAAGGGGATCGTTAGTTCAGGATTTGTGTTAGGTTTTGAGAAAGTAAACAAAAAGTACATGAGAATTGGACTCCGCTTTTTAAGTGTCTTCTTTTGAAGAGTAAGTCATTATGATAAGTGGGAGGTGATAGCAGAATGCAGCAATTTGTTATGCTTTTTGTTTATAAAGTTGTGTGTCATTAATTGAAATACTATATTTTAATAGAGCTAAATTTGAGAATACTTGTCCCAGGTATTTATATCTACTCGCCCATAAGAATAAACTACAAATTTAGCAGCCTTGTTCAGTGATATCCTCAAACTGCTGAAGTAATTGGTTGTCTGATTCACATTTCCCTAGATGCTAGCTTTAAGTCGAGTAACAGTATCACATCCATTTTTGACTGCAGCAGACTTCATGGAGGCAAACCAGCTTTGTAGCATGGATTCTAAAGCAAATATTGTGCATGGTGAGAAGCGTGCTTTATAATCATTTGGGTTTTTTATAGTTTTTTAAAGTTTGTGTGTTTAAGTATGTATTTTTCAAAATTATCATTAACATTGTTCACAGCACTTTATTTATAAATACTTTAAAATCCAGACAGCCTTTAACTTAATCCTTTACAAGGTTATTATCACTTTTATTTAAAGTGAAGGAAACTTGACTCTGCCTCCCTTGTCCACTGAAAATCCAGATAATACTGTATTACTGAGGTTCTCAAATCACTAATTGCTATTGAAGACCCTTTATTAGCATTGAAATCATTTGTTTATTATCCCTTTTATAAATGCAGTGAGCGTTCTCTCTGGGAGAGGGAAGGATACACACACAATTTTGAATACTTTCCAGGAGTTTGGGGATTCTCTGAGTAAATCTCATTCAAGGTCCTTTTGTGATTTGAAATCTCATAATAATCATAGTTTCTCATTGTTGTTTTACTGTTAGTGCTTGATATATCGTCTCTTTATGGCAGTTCTAAGTTTAGAAAGATTCTTACTTTGCAAATGCAAATAAAAAATATAGCAGGTAAAATGATTTGCTTAAGTTTACATAGATAATAGTGAATGAAACACATTTAAAGTTAGAAAATGACCTCTCCCTCCTCCATCCTTCAAAACCATGATCTTTCACTTTATTTACTCTTTGGAGACAGGTGTCTCAATCTTATATATCATTGAACTACATTTTTTGGTATGTTTCTCTTTTCCTATTACAGGTCTATCAGTCTTAGAAATCTGTCTTATAATAGCAATGAAACATTTAAATGATATCTATGAAGAGGAGCCCTTTAATTTTCAAATGGTCTATAATGGTGAGATGAGACTTTAGTAGTTTCTTTCTGATTTTCCCCTGATGCCTATTTGAAGATATTAATGTTGTCTTTGCGCTCTCTCCAGAATTTCAGAAGTTTGTTCAAAGAAAGGCCCATTCTGTGTATAATTTTGAGAAACCTGTTGTCATGAAGGTAAGATTTGGTTTACTGTTGTTTTCTTGCAGACAGGTACCTTTTTTAGATACAGTTTGATTATATAGATCAAGGTTTCACTTTTGAGTTTTAAACTTTAGGTTCTTACTGTAGGAATTTTTTTCAGACAAAAATTATCCAGAAATGAAATGAACTTTCAAGTCATTCTGAAGGCAGCCAGTTTGACAGTTTGTTGGACTGTGCTGCCCTCTGCTGTCTGTTGTTAGTATTTGCATTCTACCAAGGAGCTGTTTATTATAGTCTATCAAAACACATCAAATATAGTAATCCTGTCCTTTTCCAACCTGAGTTGGCTTTATAATTTCAGCAGTATAAGGAGACAAAAATGCAGACTAATGCCATTAAGAAACTTAATGGACAAAATCCTGTTAGTTGGTGGACACATATACAAAGTTTCATTTAGGTAGTAGGTGAGGCATGAGTTTAAAACTCAAAGGCTTCATTATTTCATGATGTCTACTAGAAAGATGTGGACCAGGATTTTCTAGTTGCCACAGGAAATAAAAGGTGAAACTAACTTTAATAATATAATTATCCCATATATTAAAAATATTTCAAACTCTTTAATCAAATAGGAAACTTTTAATGCAGTGTTTTTTTGTCTCATATTTGGAATTTGGTGTGTTTTTGCACATAATTATAGCAGTTCACAGTTTACTAAATACTCATTAGAAACTTGTTTAAATTCATTAAGTTATAGCTTTAAAAAGTAGATTTATACTTTGAGATTGTTATAAACAGTTGTCTAAACAAGTTTCAAATTTAATGAATTTTTTTTCTTTTTTTAAGCACTGGACCCCTACATTTTTTTTGTCTAATAAAAATTGAATATAGAGCCTTGTCATTTCTTCATTGAAAGAAGAAAAGTATTTAGCATGCTGCAAGACCAAATTTTTTTCTCCTAACTCCATATCTAATAGTCATGGTTATGAGAATTGTGAAATGTAGTAATATTACCTGAGCATTTGAATTTTTACAAATAATATCCAGCAGCTTCGTTCTATATTTCAAATAAGGTTGTATTTTTACTGCATAGAAATATGGTAAATTTCAGTTTTGTTCAGTCTCAACATCTGCAACATCCAGTATTTTCTCATTTTCAGAAATAAAAGGTCTCTTTTTTTCTTTTCATCAGAAGAATTTTATGATAGAGTATATTCCTGATTTTTTTCACAATGAACTGTAAGGATATAATGCTCAAGAATCTAATTCAGTGTATTTAATGATTAGTACAACATGATTCAATGGTTTGTTTTTTTTTTTAAGAGAGAGAGAATTATTTTTTTAATATTTTTTAGTTTTCTGCGGACACAACATCTTTGTTTGTATGTGGTGCTGAGGATCGAACCCAGGCCACACGCATGCCAGGCAAGCGCGCTACCACTTGAGCCACATCCTCAGCCCAATTCAATGATTTTTTAATACCCTAACATCTAAAACATCAAGTTTAAAAGAGACAGTAATATGTGAATATTAGAAGCAAGAAGAAGTATACAGTGAAGGGCTCTATTAAGGTCAGGAAGATGGGTCTGGGGTTGTGGCTCAGCAGTAGAGTGTTCACCTACCCTGGGTTTGAGCCTCAGCACCACATATAAATAAATAAAAAATAAAGGTATTGTGTCCAACTACAACTAAAACATTTTTTGAAAAAAGGGTCAGGAAGATGGAACATGGAACAGAACTTCTTGACAGGTTTGACAGTCTCAGTGGTACTCTTCAAAAGAATGTCCATGTCTGTACCATTCTGCAGAATCTAAACTAAAGGATCACCTAAATAGTCTTAGTATACTCACAGGAATTTCCTCCCTCCATCTTTATTACAGCTGTGCTTAATTTTTATACAGCAAAGTCTTACAGATGGCAGAAATAAAAAAAATGCAAATTTGAGTAACCAGGTAATCAAGTCTTATCATATTCTTACACTTCTATAGAGAAGAAAACTAGAAACCCTTGTTAATTAAAATGCCACAGGAAGGGCCCTGGATGTAGCTCAAGGATAGAGTGGGTACTTAGCATACATGAGGCCCTGTGTTCAATCTCTAGCACCAAAAAAATGTACAGAAGGAACTATGATGTAGAATGAAGAACAAGACCTTGTTATAAAGACTGAGTTAAAATTTGCCTTGTTTATATTCAACACTTTAGGAAAAGATAACTGCACTGACACTGTTTTTACATAATATGAAGTTTTTATGGGGTTGATAAAAGCTTTGTTTCTTGTTAATCCTTTGATTCCTATTGTGCTGGGGGTTTTTTTTGTTGTTGTTGTTGGGCTTTTTTTTTTGGCACTCAATTCCATTACCCTATTTTCTGGGCTAACTTTGCTACTTTTTTCCCTTGTTCATCCTCAACTATTTGTTTCATCTTTCAGGCATTTGAACACTTACAACAATTAGAATTAATAAAGCCTATGGAAAGAACTTCAGTAAATTCACAGAGAGAGTACCAGCTGATGAAACTGCTTTTGGATAATACTCAAATTATGAATGCTCTGCAGAAATACCCCAACTGTCCTACAGATGTTAGGCAGTGGGCAACATCCTCATTAAGCTGGTTATGAACATGGCTTTCAGCATTTCAGGCATACACCTCCAAAGAACTAAAAGCTGCTGTCGTTGTAACAAGAAATGTTATTATATTCCTTTATATTTATAAAAATTTTTGTATTTATGAACAACTGTTGGACGTGTGATGTCTTAGCTCTGTGTCTTGCCTTTGAATCATGAGTATTTTTGTCATTTGTAATTCCAGGGATCAATTTAGATTGTCCTATAAGCAGTTAAAAAGAATAAAATGTGACTGCTCTAAGGATTGAATCAGGTGGTTATTTAACACTTGTTAAGCATCTGTGTGGTACATTTGAAGAGTTCATTCCTGCCAAACATCCTGATATTTTTACAAATCTTAAAAATCAGTAAAGAAACATAAGAATTGATGTGAATAAATAAATAAATGCGATCGCCTTTTGGTTCCAGTAGTGGTATTGCATATTTTTAAAAATTTCTGTACATGTGTAAATTTGGGTCCTCTACTTTAGGAAATTGACAAGGTTAGCCAGAGGGTGGTTCACTTGGAAGAAAAAGGCCAAGGAACTTGACTATTTCTTTTCTCAACTTCTAAAAATGTGGTACTTTGACCATCTACATCAGAATCCCTTGTAGGATTTTCTTTAGATGTACATTCTTAGACGTGCCGTAGTCAAAGAGGATCAGAATTTGCCTGTTGAACAAGTATTGTCAGAGATTCCTGGAAAATTATTCTTACAGATATTGGACAGTGTTGGACAGCATTAGCTGAATATTTATTTCAAAAAGTAAGAATGTCAGTTAAAGGATTGCTTTATAGATTCAAGAATCCAGGAACTAACACAGATTTATGTTTAAAATGAAATGTAATAAGCACTCAAGAAGTAATAGTAACTTCCTTTGTTCAAAAAGTATTTGCTTACATATCATGTCATGGAAAAATGTTTATAATACATTCCCTATCCTTGTGCAATGTATAACCATTTAACTGTCAGAAGCCCTATGGGATTTAGGTACTGTTATTTACAGATAAGGAAAGTGACCGAATAATGGCAGTGTCCAGAATCATTTACTTTTATGATTTCTCATTTACTTTTCAGCAATGTCTCATTAAGACTAAGGCATGCATACTAGTTCTGTGCCATAGTCCATGAATTTCTAGCTCATTTGCCAAAATACTTAAAACAGTAGCATTACTATTATTACTAGAGGGAAGAATTTTAAGCTTTATTTTTCCCTTTGAAAGTTTTTCTGAACTATGTGAAGAAAGTATTTCCACCTTAAAGAGTGAGCCTAATGAAATGATGTGAGCATTCCTAATTTTTATTAGGTTTTCGTGCCACTTGAAAGCTGAGAGCCCTCATGTGCTTTCCTGGCTGTGTAAAAACTATAGAAGATCCATCAACAACAAGGTACATGAGTTAAAAACTAAGAGGCAGTAAGTGATTATAGTAAAATATGACAGTTAAAAGCAAATGGCAGGGGGACTAGCAGAAATATTGTACAAGTGATATGGCTACATCTCAAAGGCATTTTTGTGGGGAAACTTGATTTCATAAACTGGTTAACTATGTAAGTTAAACAAAAAACAAATCTGAAAAGCTCTAGTTTAAAAAAAAAAACTTTTAAAAAACAATGTAAAACTTAGAAGCATAGCTTAAAGATACCTACATTACTTCTTAGGAGGAATTATAGCAAAAACAAAACTCAAACTTCCCTCAATCATCAGACTGAAAAGCAAATGAGGAGTTTTATTTCAGAGCAATATTAACTTATTATATTCCTTCCCAAGTGGCCCACCAAAAAACCTTGTTCAAAGACCTGATTCAAATGTATGCCTGGGTTAGTAAGAAATTAAAACCCATGTTATCTAAATTTTTATTGTAATGCCATTTGTGTCAAAAGAATAATATCGGGTCCCTGAAGATTCAGTTTTTGGAAGAGCATGCTTTGGAAAGTTCAGTTTTTTAAGAGAATTCATGCACATCCCACCATGGTTTGCATTTTCATTTGGTTTAGAAGGCACTGCAATTTCTGTCAAACCACCATTACCTAAGTGCTGCCCTTTCCTTCCTTTTTATCCTAAAAAAAAAAAACTAATAATCTGTTGGAATGAACTGTTCTACAATGCCAACGGGCCTCTGGCTGCCTAATGCTGGCAGGTCCACCATATATACTTGGGTGCAAATACAGTCTGTTTAGATAAAGGAGGAGAATGCTACAAACCTCCTTTCACCACTATCCCCATTCTTACAATTCTTAATGCGGAAGCCTCACAATAAATTACAAAGCTACCATTCCCCTCTTTAAAAACATAGCTAAAGAAAAACTGCATATGCAAATCATACCATATTCACTTTTTTATTTAACTTGGGGATTGAATGGGGATAGCATACATTTTATTTTTACAATATTTAACAATCACTTAACCAAGATGGGGTTTTACTGGGGGAGGAGGGTTTGCGTGTATGATGTTTTTAACTTTCTGTTAAATAAATACTTGCAGAAAAAAATAGCAAGTATGATTTGACAGTAGTACAACAACCTGTGCCCGAAACACTGACAAGAAATACAGAGTAAAGCTAAAATAATTGCTCACCGATATTTTGAGAGGTAACAAATAGGGATATGGGTTGAGACTGCATAAAAAACGTACTGCTGGTTGAATATCTGAGGTAAATGATGTTCAATCAAGATGCTACTTGTATCATTTTGCCCAAAAATTTTAAATTATTTTATGCACATTATACCAAATGTTCCTAAAAAGTAATTTTTCAAAAAGTAAAAAAGACAAACTGGAAAATATCTATGATGAAGCATTTTTTAAAAAACAGTAATCAGTTTATTCCACTAAACTACCATCTGACCAGTTTTTCCAAACCATCTACATTTTACTTAAATGTAGTTGTTGGTCAGGGGCAAGGAAAGGGGCAAAAGAGTCTCTTTAATTTCGTGATTATGATTCTATTCCTAAATTCCAAAGGTGTTGGTGTTTTTCCTGATTGTATTTTCAAAAGGTCACCATGAAAGATAGTGCAAGGTCATGGGACCAACACTTGTGAGGCACAGTCTCTTTTCTGGAATTCACAAGGTACCTGTAATAAAAACATCCAAACAGGAATCACATATCACATGCTAAAAACTTCCTAGCATCTAAAATACATACAAGATCTCTGCAGGGCCTAGACTTCAAATAAAGCCAAACACTGGTTAATCCATCAGTCCTATGGCAGTTAATCATAAAGGATTTCTTACAAGGGAAATCTGGGTAAGGTGAAAAGTGAGTGAGAGCAGCACTTCTGATAGGTATCAGAAAGGCAAAGAACAAGACATCATGAGGAGCACCATACACACGAGGAAAAGTTATTGGGGTGTGTGTGTGGGGGGTCTTAGTTTGCCCCCAAATAAATCACCATTTTTTCATCCTTTGATCTTTTTTCCAGTATCCCTAGCTTAAATTTTAACTTGCCCCCTCTACACTGATTATAAACCAATGCCCTGCAAAAAGAAAGTTTTAGTAAGATTATGTATCAGGACAAGCAGTCACTGGAACATTCTTTCTTTACTGCTTATAAAAAGAAAGATTTTCTAAATATATATTTTCAGAAGGATACAAGTTTTAAAATTGGTTAGACTTAAGTACAATACCCAGAATTTGTTTTTAAAAAAATGTAACATGAAGACAAAATGTTTTATATTGTGAATAACTGGTCTTATAAAATTTATCTCTAGTATTCTCATAAGCCACATTCATATTATCCCTTTTTTTTAAGTTTTAAAAGGGTTAAATGCTTACAACAGGTAGAAATCTGTCTTTAACTGTTTTCTTGATTGCACATTTTCCATATTTTCTCCTTGTTTAGTTTCCAGATGGAAGAAAATATAAGTCAAGAATTTGAGAGGGGCCAAGTACTTTTTGAAATGGTAAACACTGAAATGGGAATTCTTAGGAATACAGTGAGACCTTGGGTACACACACGATATAAAAACATAAACAGATCTGTATGGGATGTGGCACACAGACAAGAATGCTATTACTCTCCTTTTCCTCCCTGTTTAGAGTCTGTTGGCCTATGTTTTGTGTATAAATAATAATTTATTCTTCCCAGAGATTAAGTGCATTTTACATGTAAAATGTAGTGTACTGTGTGGTTAAATAACCATTTGAAGATAATGTATTCACAGTAAGCTCCTGATGGTGACATGTAAAAAAATCTGTTTTTAAAGTTTATGTATGGATTTCAAAATGATCTGACAAAAAGTATAGCATAATCCTGGCTATTTCTTGGCTAGTAATCTAGAAATTCAGGAAATTAATGTTTTACTTTGGCCTATATAAGTAAGTTTTAAGAAGCATCCAATTATACTCCAATACAGTATTGTTTGAAAAAGCACTTTGGCACCTACCTACCATCAATTCCATTTTCTTAGCAAGGATAAGGCATGAACTATCCTAAATTAATATCCAAGTTAGTTGTAAAAGCAATTTGGGGGAGGAGGCTAAGCTATGTTACATCAACACTGGTTACCTCTAAATGTCATTGCATATTTTTAAGTTATAACTTTGTTATCCCTGATTGGTTTTAAAGCAGTAACATCTGAAATCTGTGCTTAAAGTTAATTAATATCTCTGTCCTAAGATAATTCTTTACATATCACAGACGTCAAATATTACTCTGACAAGATGGCACCAAGCAGAAGTGATAAAAGTTACAAGTCTCAAAGCAGAGAGTGAGGAATTCTGGGTAATGACACTTCCTGAGGTGGTCCTAAGACAGTGATAAAAAATATCCCACACACTGTTTTGGTGAAAAGAAAAACACTACAGTTTTACATATATAAATAGGAAAAAACAAAAGACTTTGAAAAGATAAAAAGAGCTTTCCAGTGTCACAGCTCATTTAAAAAAATTTAAATCATGCTTTAAATTTTTCAAATACTCATTCCCCAAACACAGCACACCTTTAAAAAAAAAATACTTAGGTATGAATGCAATATTTTGGGATATGGATATAAGATGAAGCTTTAAAATACGGTAAGGGGAAAATGACACCATTTTTTTCATTTCAAAAAACACTTTTCCCTAAGTTACAAGCCAGCACAAGAAAAGCTAAAACACTGTTTTACGAATGGCCACTTACTATTGGCACTAAGCACAGCTTACTTTTTTTTTTTCTTAAATAACACAGTGAATTTGTGATACCTTGTTACAAAACATGGATCGATTTATTATTCAAATTTTGTTAGTGTTTTCAATTTTATAATTTAGCAACCGTGGAACTGAGGTATACCTTGTTGAGAGGGAGGTTAAAGTAATGCTTGGAAGCCTCTTTACTGTACCCCACTTTGATGACTTTGTTTATGTACACAGAACAGCAGCACACTAAACATTCACAAGCTGTGTCATATTGGCATTACAATAGTCATTTATAGAAACAACAACAGCAAATGCAATAAAAACAAGTTACCCTTTTTAAAATCTGAAATGAAAAGTTTTGATTTAAAAAAAAATAGCAGTAGTTCATTTAAGGAATTAGTGTCTTCTGACAGACATTAAGAAATCTGATGTCAGTTTTCAACACTTGATTAGCCAGGTCCAAAAGATCCTTGATTTGGAGAGGGCCACATTCTTCATGTACATTTTCTCAAAAGTTTCTTTATAGAGTTTGCAATTTTTCTCTTAGCCTCATGGCCTTCACGTCTGTGCTACAGGCAATGCAGTAGTCTCCCAGAGCCACATTTTTCAACAAGGGGCTGCTTTCTTATATTTCCAGGAGGCATCCTACTCATTTCACACAGAAAATAAAACTGTAAGCAGTTTGTTAGCTTAGCAGCTCCAGTTCAGAGTCCCATTGCTCAGTGTGTACAGATGATGCAACCATCATAGACTAGATTCTTTGGGAGGAAAGTCAACATTTGTCACCATCGTGACCACTGTTACAATGTCCTCTGTAGTAATGATATTTGTGAGTCTCTGCATCTGGGTAATTCTTTCACCTACACATCCTGCTGATAACCTGGCTTCTGCATCATGATCCCAACATTCTTCTATCGTTTCACAGAGCATCGCCATTCCCTAAGAGGAGAAAAACATGGTCAAACACCACAACAATTGTTTCTATTAGAAATTAGAGTAAAATTTTCATAAATTGCTTTTTGTAGGCCAAGGAAATTTCAAAATTACCAAAGTATGATATTATTTAACATTCATTTTTTTACTGATGATATGCAAGTCCATGAAAGAGAAGCACAAAGAAGAAAATAAATATTTAAGTACTGGACACTACTACAACAGGAATATTTTTTAATTCCAAAAATTCCTATCCATTTTTCATAAACCAGATCATTTCAATGCAACCTTGAACTACACTCAAAAGCAAGGGTAATGGAGGTTATACTATTTTTCATCTTTTTCTTAGCTAATATCAGCATTTCCATCTTGAAATTTAATACAAAATTAGAAGGTGATCCTTCAGGATCTCTACCTGGCTTTATCCACATTTCTAATTATACTTGGACCAAAACAATCAAGGCAATAATATACTATACCATCTTCTGCCTAATCTATAATTTTTTAAATGACAGATGAGTTTATTTCTTTTTCAAAATATTTTTATTTTATTTACTTATTTTTATGTGTGCTGAGGATAGAACCCAGTGCCTCATGCATGCACTCTACCACTGAGCTATAATCCCAGCCTCCTAATCTATAATTTTAAAGTATTCTTATGAACTTCAAAATCTAAGCCTAAATCAAAAGGCTTTTGAAAAAACTCCCATAGTGATTTGATGGATTGATGCTGTTCAATACATTTAAAAATGACATCATATGAAAGGTAGTGATCAACAAAGTTACTTAGCTGTCCACAGGCCCAGAATCAATCATTCTTTTTTTAAAGAAGGTTTCCAAATAGAAGATACATGCACAGAATTATAGAGATGAGCCTTATAAGGCTCTGTGACTTTACCATCTCCCTAGTTAGTACACAAAGCCCTGATAAAGTGACTTTTGCACTGTAGTATGGAATATCCTGTGTGAAGATCACCTTCCCAGAAAGTCCTCCAAGAAATGTGCAGAGAATAAATCATGCCTCTGAAAAATGTTTTATTCAAATTTCAAATGAAAAGCTGAGTAACTTACAGCATGTTTCTGCCAATAATCTCTTAAAACAGGCCTCTTTTTTTTATGTACAACAACTTCCTGCATATCTTCAAGAGATGGATGCTGGCCAATTTCCTCCTCAAATGGCAACATGTACTCATCTACAGGTCCTGAAATGTAAAACCAAAAAACAGGGGTGGTCATTTTAATTAAAATCTTCCTGACTTCCAAACTGGTATAAACTTTCTAAAATATATTCTGAATTACCTTTTTCCAATTCCACCTGCTGTAATGACAGTAAGAGCAAGAGAGCAACTACACTTACACTCTTCTTTAAGGGACCCACTCCTTCTTGCATATCAGAGTGAAAGGTTAGCAGTGATGTTTCCACCTCTGAAGATTTTCGGTTAAATGTGTTATAACCACCTTTATTCTGTGGCAAACTCAACCCCCACTACATGTCCCCTATGAGGAACTAAAACACGTCAAAGTCACACCTCTTCTCTACCTTTCCTCACAATAACTTTAATATTTTTTAATAACTTTAATATTTTAATATTCATTTTACGTTAAATTTTTTAAGTCACAACTATCTCTAACCAGGGTTCCCAACAAGTCAATGTACCTTCACAGATAAAATGTATTCAATAATAATTCTTTCTTTTACCTATTCATATAAGAGTTAATAATAACTAATATAAGAGTTAATAATAACTAAGATTCAATGAGCAGCTATTCTGACCAGAAACTTGTATTACATATATAATTTATCACTGTTTTGCCTTCACAAGGTGAAGGTGCACTATCTGTATTTTGCAGATAGGTAGTTCAGAAATTTTTATGTAAATTTGCACAAAGGCACACAGCTATCCCATGGAATTTGAATTCATCTAAGTCTGCTTTTTTATCACTACATTAGCTCCTCTTGACAGTCAATACTGAGCTATTTCATTGACCAGACAGATACAAGTCTTGTGCAGTCTAAAAAGCACAATTATTGCTGGGCAGATATAATGAATCACCAAGAAGTCATTAGGTCTCCACAAACAAGAATCTTTGATGCCTGGACAGTTGGTCTCTGCTTGAACACCTCCAGTGACAGTACTGATGTTCTAAGGTATGTCTGTTCAACCTTGCATCTAAAGGTCAGCACCACTGGCCTTAGGTGATGCCTTTTCAGAAATGTGGATGCTCTGGCCTCAACATAGACCACTGAGTCAGAATCTCAATTTTAACAAGATTTCCAGGAGTCTGATATGCATATTTATATGTGGAAAAAATCACCAAATTTAACCATCAACAACTAGTCACCAACAAATTTAAAAGCACCCACACTGTCCCTTTGGCCCCAATTTCTGACTTATTAAGAGTCAGAAGTACCTGATTCTAATTGTGTCATTGCACATATGAAGCATTTAAGAATAGAAGGCATTTACTCTTTTCTTTTTCCATAAAATACTCCCTGATGATTCTTCTTCACCATCAATTTCTCCTATGAACTACCATAACACTGCCTTGTGTTATGGTAGTTACATTCATCTCAAAACATTTACTGAATGTCTAGGTACCAGGCACTGGGCTAGATAATTCACTTACTTTAGAGTTAATTGTCCAGAATGTTTTTTATTACCTTAACTGTATATTACTTGAAGACTGGGCTTTATGTCCCCTATGACACCCAATCCAATGGTTTACTATGAAAAATTCATATTAAAGTTCTTATAAAATGTATTTTCCTATGACATCTTTCCTTGACCTACTTCCATTTCCATAAATGCATGTAATAATTGTAATATTACTTCTACTTTTGAGTCAAAACAAACAGCTTATGTGTTTTCTTATACACTTAAAAGCTAAAAGTTATTCTCAAGTTGCTTCAACCTTTCTTAGGTTCTGGACCCACCCCAATCCTAAAGAAATAGATCTGTCCATTTCTGAACAGATTTCTAAACAGCTCAGTAGATCTACTAAAACTCAAAGTATCTTGTGGTCTACCTCTATATGTCACAAACCTTTTCAAAATATCACATAAGAATGTTGTCAAGCACCAACCAGAGCTAGCTGGTTTAAAGGGAACTTTTCAGTTTCCTTTAAAAGTGTAGTCCCCTAAATCAAATTTCACATTTCAGAGGAAGTTTGTTGTACACGGAGAGCCTTTAACAATATTTAGAAAGTAAAATATTCTTAATTGGTTATACCTTTTGAAATATTCAACATATTTTTTCTATGGTTTTTGACACCTAGAAGAAGTTTTTAGGTAATTAAAAGAAAAAAAGATCAAGCTCATTTAAATTTGTTTGGAAGTTTAACAGGAAGTTTGTCTTATCCAAAAAAAGTACTACCACATATTTGAGACAGAGTACAGACCTTATGAAGGAGCGCTAAAGATCAAATATGTAGAACTTTATAGTTTTTACATTATAAATATGGTATGCAGATTTATAACCAATAAATAAATACCCAATGCTTATAAGATTTAAAGAAGAACTTTTCAATAACAAGAACAAAGAATAAGAAACCCTTTAGAGCCACCCTGCTGTGGTAGAGAATATGACTAATGTCTATGTCAGGTCAAACCTTCAAAGTTTTAGGGGGCAGAATTTTATCTGTGGTACATGTGAAAGCATGATCACAGTTCTGTCTTAGAGGATAAAACTAAAATTTAATATGGTTAACGATATGCTGGCATTTCCTGAGTGCTAAACAGACTCAGCCTCAGAGTCTTGAAAGGCAGTCAGAAGGCCCTCCCACTTTACATACATGTCCTCTTACCAAAATAGTTGACTTGAGAACCAGACAAGCAGGACCTACATGACCTAGCTGAAGTAGCAGCTCTTTCTTTACAACTGGATCAGAATCACAAATATAAGTTTCATCAATTACCTTGAAACAATTTGGTCACCTGTAAAATTGTGATAATAACTACCTCCACAGTGGTTTTAGGAAATAAGCTAAAAGTATGTGAAGTATCCAACAAAACATCTAGCAGCAGTAAAGAAGCAAACACTGACCAGTTCCCTTCTTCCCTGTCCCATCCTTTCTCCTTCCCTGCCTCCTGAATTCTCTACCATCTCTTGGTTATTAAAACAGAAATGTACTTTATTACCTTTGAATGTAACCATCCACTTCATAAATGTGGCATATGTACTTTTTAAAACAAAATATTTTTTTCCCTTACCATCTGCAGCAGTACAGCGAGAAGCCAGTTCCCACAGGACTAATCCCATGGCGTACATATCTATCCTCAAAAATGCATCCCTTTGGAAGTTTATAGCACCTTCTAATACCTCTGGAGCCATATACCTTCGGGTACCAACCTGAAAAATATTTTGAAATCAAACAGTACTCATTCATTAACTTTATGAACTAACATTTTACATTTTTTTAAGAATCAAAACCACATATGGTCTACTATCAGGGTAAAGCAACTAAATTATGAACACCAAATTATAGCATATATACATAGTAAGATCATGTGTGAGTTTACTTAAAAAAAAATATATCAACAGATGTTATTCTGATAAAGATTTAGAGTTTTTCCCTTTCTAGAAGTAATCACAAGGTAATGAACAACAGTGGGAGAAGGATGGAACAGAGAAAGCTGCATAGTTTTCAACTGTACCTTTGCAAATATTTGAAAAGTTATCTTTAAGAAACCTCTTTTTTTGAGGGCTTCAATGATAGATATTATAAAATGTTTTAAAAATACTTAACCAAGCCTGTGCCCAACAACTTGGTATTTCTTAGTGCTATCACTATGGTTACTAAGCTAGTACAGCTAGCTCTATTTGGTGCCTGACAACATTCTTATGTGATATTTTAAAAAGTTTTGTGACATATAAGGTAGACCACAATATACTTGAGTTTTAGTAGATCTACTGAGCAGCTGAGCTATTGCTATTTTCAAAAAGCTCCATCCTTAGGTGACTGTGATTCCTAATCCACACTAGAAGTTGGGGAGTTACATGAATAACACACACAAAAAAACACACACAGCACAGATGTTAAAAATAAATAAATAAATAAGGACAGATCACTAAACTCTGAAGTTTTGAATATTCAATTTATTTAATAAGGAGAACACTTTAAAGAAAGAAAAGGTAGCTTTTAATTTTTTTCCTCTTCTGAATAACTATACTACAAATTAACACCTCCCAAAAGCCTACTTTAAAAAAAAAATTATTGGTGCAGTATAACTATACATATCAGTGGGATTCACTATTACATCTTCATACATATGCACACATAATAAATTTCATTCCCCAGTACCTCCCCTTTCCCTCTCCTCCTCCCTCCCCTGCTCCCCTTTCTCTATCCTGTAGTCTCCTTTCTATTTTCATGAGATCCTCCCCCAACTTTCTTTTTTTTTTTCTCTCTCTCTAGCTTCCACGTATGAGAAAAAAAACCCACATTTCTGAGTTTGGCTTATTTTGCTTAACATTATGTTCTCAAGTTCTATCCATTTTCCTGAAAATGACATAATTCCATTCTTTATAGCTAACTAAAACTCTATTGTGTGTGTGTGTGTGTGTGTGTGTGTGTGTATGCCACATGTTCTTTATATGTTCATCTGCTGAAGAGTACATAGGCTGGTTCTATAATTTGGCTATTGTGAATTGTACTACTATAAACGTAAGTATGCATAGATCACTATAGTATTTAATTCTCTTAGACAAATACTTGAGAAGTGGTATTGTTGGGTCATATGGTGGTTCCATTTCTAGTTTTGGAGAAACCTCCATAGTGATTTCCACAGTGGCTGCACTAATCCTACCAACAGTGTATAAGGGCTCCTCATACCTCCACATCCTTGCCAGCATTTATTAATATCTGTATTCTTGACGACCACTATTCTAACTGCAGGGAGATGAAATCTCAATATAGTTTTTATTTACATTTCTCCCACTGCTAAAGACATTGAATCTTTATTCACATATTTCTTGGCCATATGTATTTCTTATTTTGAGAAGTGTATATTTAGCTCATTTGCTCATTTATTGATTGGGTTGTAGGGGTTTTTTGAGGGAGGAGAAGTATTTTGAGTTCTTTATGTATTCTGGATATTAATCCTCTTTTTGAAAAGTTGCTGGCAAAGATTTTCTCCCATTCTGTCCTCCTTTTTTCTCTTAAAGATAAATGTATGCCATCTGAAGTTCTCTTTTGTTATAAGATCATGGCTTATCTAAATTTTTAGCCTAAAATATTCTCTTTTATAAATTGATAATAGATGAAAATTTGTATTTTTCCCCAGGGTTCTTTCTTTGCAATATATAAAATTTACAATAACATGCAAGTACCTTCAAATAGTGTTCCAATTTTCTGGTACATAAAATCTAAAGTCAAGGATCAACTGGTATAAGTAATTGGTTATTTTTATCCAACCATATGAATTAAAAGTTGACATAAGTGAGTCCCCCAGTTTTTCTCAGAAAAAAAATGCTAGAGGGGCTTATGAGGTACCAAGGATGATACTTTCCAAAAGTTCATCTTATGACAGTGAGTCATAAGAAGTACAGAAGTACAGAGGTTTGTCCCCAGGCTTTCTACATAACATCCATCTTGGTAGTATTTGCCACAAAAGTGTCTCCATTTCTAAAGAGATTTGGTGTCAACTTCTGTAGAGTTCTGTGACTGCTGACCACTGCCCTAAATTTTTTAATTGTTAGTCAACATTGGCAAAATTTGTGTACCATGACTGTTTACAACTACGTTCTTAGAAACCTGAGGATATGCTGAAAAAAATAAAGCTCATAAATAGCTGACCAAAAATTGTATAACAAAATTTAACACTAAAGCCAATGAATCATTTGCTTCATAGGAAATGTCACCTATCAGGTTAAACTGGTTTTCTTGAAAAAAGGTTATCTTATAGGAGTGAAAACATCTTTCCTAGACTCACAGCTTCTGAGAATAAAATGTACAGACAATCTTTTCTCTTTGGCCTTTCTATAAGGTTTCCACTGCCAAATTCTTGTTGTATAGACTTTAATTAATTAGGTACCTCACTTAGGCCTATACAAGGGCTTTGTATTCTGGAGAGAATTCACAGAAAGTAGATTAAGGAGTGAGTGAAACAATAAAGAAAAGCAAGAAACAAAAAATAAAGCAAGAAATTGTTGGATACAAAAATGGGAAGGGGATCTTAATACACTGAAGCAAGAATAATGGCTGATTTTTCTTCTATACCACAGGACGGTGAAAGAATAAAAGAATTAAAACTACTGAGTTAATAAGAAGATATCCCTAAGAATGCGGTCCTTCAAAAAAGGTGGGTTCTTCCGTGATCCACTTTTAAAAAAAAAAAATCCTGTAACATCTAGGAGTTACATTATGAAGTAGTACTCTAAACCACCTGAGTCCTCCACCACAATATGAAAATGACATTTTCCTCAGAAAATGTAACATATAACTTTTGATTGGATGCTAATTTAATCTCCACAACAATTTATACCAATTCAATCTTGATATGCCAGTCTAAGAAAATATGAGACATATTTATTTTTTGTTACATGTTATAATTACCGCCCTTCCTTACCTGTCCGTGGGTGTCACCTGCAGACTTGCCAGCCTCAAATTTTAATGCCAACCCAAAGTCAGCAATGCAAGCCGTCAGATTGTTTTTCAACAGCACATTTTTACTTTTGATGTCCCTTGCAAATATAAAGATAGTACAATTAAGTTTCAACAAGTTATCTTTTAAATTTTTTGCTCATAATCGGAAAGAAGGAGAATGTCTATGCTATAAAATAGTAGTTAAAATATGACATGCAAGGAAAAGAGAAAAGAAGAACCTTAAGCAGAGACCCCATACAGCACAAGAGTAAAGTAACAAAACTCCTATTCCTAACACAGATAGAAGAAGAAATCCTCTCCATAAAGCAGTTTTATAAAGAAATGCCATTCCAAAAACACTTTATCTATGTCATTCTCACATATCAATAATAAAACTGCTATGATTTAAGAGGTTAAGAATATTTCAAAGTTTACAGTAACAAACTCCAAAAAAAATAAAATTTTTAAAAACTAAAGAATTTTTTTAAAAAAAAGCTAAATTGTGTCCTTTTGTCAACTGTATAGACCTATATTTTAGAATACTCCCTTAGTGTAGTTAGTGGTTCTTATATTTTTTCACCCAATTGTAGAAAAACATCTCTAGGATATTTAACATCTCTAGGATATATAACACATTTTATCATAAACATATGCTACTCTAGCTGTATCCTGTATTCTGAAAAGGGTAACAGTTTTGAAATAGGAAGATGTCTTCCTCTACACACTTGCCTCAACCAGTTCATCCTAGAGATTACTCTACTCTAATTAAATACATCTTTGCCATGACAAATGGCATGTGTACAGTCACAGGAAACAGCAAAGGGACAGGTATATATGGATGTTCCAAAAAACAGCTTGAAATTCAGGATTTTCAGGGCCCCTACTCCTAATAACCTTTGGGACTCCAAAGGATTAAATCGTTCCCTGTATGGAAGACAGTGCATGTAGGAAGGTGAGAAGAAAAAGGAGCCATTAAGCCAAACCAGAATCTATATATAAGACATAGGGTTAAAATAATGTCTCCCAGTAACCTAAAATACCACCTGGTGATAATCAACTAAATATTTGTTAAATGAATCAGTCAGTGCCTACTTTTAAAACAACCACTGTTAAATTGAATACAAGATGACAAACTGAATCCCATGTTGAAGGAAGTTAAATACATAGCAAACTGAATCAATGTTTTAAGGAAAAATATTTTGCCTTCTGAGCAATGACAACTGTCTGGATATTACCATCTCACTGACAATTGTTTGAATGATGTCTCCTTTGACCTTAGCTAAAAAAAATAATATAAGATAATTCAAAAAATAAGCAAAGAGCTGGACATGGTAGTACCAAAGACTTGGGAGGCTGAAGCAGGAGGACTGCAAGTTCAAAGCTAATCTGGGCAACTTAGCAAGATCCTGTCTCAAAATAAAAAATAAAAAGGGTTGGGGATGTAGTTCAGTGGTAAAGTACCCCTGGAACCTGGATTTCACTCCCCAGTACTACAATAAAAAAATATATATTTTTTTAATTTAAAAAGAAAAACAAAAAGATACACTCAAAAACTTTCCTTCATTTACATCCCCTTGAATCTATTTAAAATCACCTTAAATCTTGACTTGAATTAAAATAAATTTATTTTTCCTTTGAGTTAAGAAAATATACTTTCATTCTCAACTATGGTTTTAGAAATGAGACTAAATTAAGAAATACGGAGATAATTAAACTTAACTAATGATGTTAATATATACATTTCCCAAAATACTTCCTGGCCATTATCAAAGCTAATTTAAAAAAATAAATGAAAATCATCTGCCTCCTAGGGCATGACTGGATAACTAAGGGAAAAATTAATTTTACTCAAGGATTTAAAAGCTTATTAAACCATAAACATATTCTGAATCATCTGGAAAAACAAAATAAATTTTGCTCTACCTGTGAGATATTGCGGGTTTGTGGCCATCTTTGAGGCCAGGTATATCCTCATGTAAATATGCCAACCCTCTAGCCATGGTTTCTGCAATATGACACAGTTCATTCCAAGAGACCACATTAGCCTTAAGAAAGTCTGACAGTGAGCCCTAAAGAAAGGAGGGTAGAAAAACAAAAACAAAAAAAACTTAAGCTCTTGACAAAAGCCATACGTACACGGGAATTTTTTATCTATAAGTGTAAGACAATGTATCTTTCCTTTGAGTATATAAAAATATACAAAAACATGGTCCCAATTTCCTTCCAATTCACATTAATCCAAGTTTTTCTTAATCCATACTGAAAATCTAAAGTTCTAGAAAAAAATTTAAAGTGAAATTATAGCAATTTTAAATATATTATACCAAAGGACTAGGATAACAAACACCAGAATATACAAGCAACCACTAATAAAACTTTCTCTAGAGGTTATGGGCATTCTTATGGTGAAGAATTAAGCTATAAGAGCCACATACTTAACAATGATAAAAGTATCAAAAATGAAATTTCCTTATTAATGGTACTTTTATTAAACATCTCTGGAAGTTGAAAAATTGAGGGAAAAAAAACACAAGGGTGTTTTGGTGATAATTACCCTAAAAGATTATATAAATTTTCTGATTCTGGGTTTGTCATTATAGATTTTAAATAAGAGTTTTAAGGTACAGAATTCAAAGTGAAAATGGCTTATGAAATCAAAATAGGTCATTAACAAGTAAATGAAAATTACTAAGCACTGCCTATTCTAAAGTATTTTCAAGAGAGGTAATTACAGACAGCACAGGAAATCTGGGACAAAAGACTGGTATTACAAATAGAGAGGCTACAAAAAAAGCTACTTCATTCTTTTGTTAAAATAAGTTATGTTTTAAAATGGATTTTTATTTAAGAACAATTTGCACTTTACGTTAAGTAATAGTCAACTATATAATATATTATCTACTGAAAAATAGGTCTGAGGGATTTGTAGTCAACATCAGATAGGTAGGCCAACTCTTGATTTTACTGAATTCAAGTGTTAGGTAGTTTTACCTTTTCATGAAATGCTGTTATTAGCCAAAGGTCCACATCAACACTGGTGCCTCGTTTTTCTGCACCGATGAACTGTAATATGTTTTCATGCTTCATTCCAGGTAAACTATAGACTTCATATTCATTTTGCCATGACTGTTTATCCTAAGGTTAAAAAGAAAGAATAGTAAGAACAACAACAAAATATTAAATAAATCACATCTAATAAATTACTTAAAAAGTTCTAAAGAAATAAAAAAAATGTATTTAAGTAGAAAAGACCTTTTGTTTTGACCTTTCATTTAATGAAAGGAAGTTCTATTAGTTAACACTATCAGAGTTCTGGTAGTTCCATACTAAACACCTGTCCACCCTAATCCTTTAAAACATCCTTTTCTGTGTTTCTAGAGGAACAGTAGTTCATCAGAAATGTTGCACTTTTGCATACTACAATGGCAACACATTCTACTACCAAGTTATTATAAGTATTACACTGTAATTTCATCATGGTGTGAAGCTGCTCCTGTCAGTAATCAAAATAATCTCTCTGAAAGATGCAATTCAGGTGGAATTACTCTGTCCAAACAGAAAATATTTTTGTTTTCAACGACTAACATATTATGTAACATTCTTTAAAGTCACCATATACTCATTTGTGCCTGCAAATGATTCATTTCTACTACATTTTTACTTATAAAAGATTAGTTTCTTTTCACTATGAAAGGACACTGAAAAGACAGGCACCAAAGCATATGGATTAGGAAACCTCTGGCTCCAAACTACTAAGCTTAAATTCTGAATCTGCCACTGACCTTTGGCAATATATATAATATATATAATTAATTTCCTCATTAAGTAAAACAGGGATTGCAGTATCTGTCTCATAGTGTTGTGGTATTAAATGTACATACTAATAATATACATATATGTAATATATAACACCTGACATAAGAGCATTCAATAAAATGCTACTCTTAATATCCAAATACGTTCATATAATTTTTAAGATTCCTCACACGTTAAAATAAATTTTCCCTGACTTTTTTTAATACCTTTATTTTATTTATTTATTCTTATGTGGTGCTAAGGATCGAACCCAGGGCCTCACATATGCTAGGTGAACACTGTACTGCTGAACCACAACCCTAGCCCCTTCTCTGACTATTTAAAAAATAAATCCTGGCATTATAGACTGTACACTCTAGAGTTCTAAATTGTAATTTATAGGATCTGCATTACTAACAAAAATAACCAATCAAGGTAATAATCTTCTTCATAGATTCTACAATACAAGCTTTAGGAGAGGTAAGAAGGCTAAAATATAGTTATAGTAAGGCAAATTGCTTATAGGATAGCTTTGCAATAAGGAAAACTTAGGTGTAGGAGTAGAGCTTATATCCTCAAATCCAACCTGGGGCTTAAGTACTAAGGATAGCATTAGCCACAAGGGTACAAAAGCAAGAGCAAGGGAAAATGGAATCATCATCAAATTATACCACTGATGCAACAAAACAAAAGAAGGGTAAAAGCTTGATAAGGGTTTTGTGAAAAGTCCAGCTATTTTTGAAAGAAAAACAACTAAATAGTAAACCAATTATCTGGAGTCTTGATTCACTGCCTCTGAAAATTCACCAAACAAAAACTTAAATAATTACATAAACACTCGAAGTAGAATGAAAATAAATCAGTCTGTTCATATACCTCCAAACAGCAATTCTAAAACAAAACACGCTACTTCTTCACTTTTATGTTTGCTTTTTTTGATAATGTAAGGGATACTAAAATTTAACCAATGGGGTTTTTTAATTGGAATCCTTAGCATTTTTATAGAATTTTTATTAGCAAAAGATCACCCATGTTTATTTAATATAATTCTACCACTCCAAAAAAAAAATGTTTTTGTACTAATAATTCCATTTCTCAGATGTGAAGGCAGACACAAAAAGGCTAACTTGCTTTTCCCAGTATTATCACAGTATCACTTTGGAATATAAGTCCTATGTGTTTAGACTGCTTCTGAGTTATAATGTCCTAGTTGGTTTCAGCTTTTTATATATATATAACTTTATAACTGCAATAGCATACCTGTATTGGGAATATTTTAACGGCAACATATTCATTGAGCAACTGGGCTTTCCAAACACAACCAAATCTTCCCCTTGCTTTCACTTCTAATAATTGCAGTGGCTTCAAACCTAGTAATGGAGAAGGTGGGGGTGGTCCTGGGTCCTGTAGATAAACAAGAATAATAGTGTAAATAAGCAGACCCTGGAACATATCAATTCTAAAAATGAGAAATAAGTGAGTATACTGAAGAATCAACTGACAGAAATAAATGGTAAACACATAAGGATGACATTAATTTCAATTTTACTAGAACTGAGTTTCTCAAGCATCACTAATCTGTAGGGATTACAAAGCAGGCAACTTGATTTAAGAGTTGTCATAATAATAGTTAGCAGTATTGCTTCTCAGGTACAGCAGTAGAAAAAAATCTAATACCATTTTTCATCCAGTCTCTCTAATTTTCCCCACTAAGATTTTCTGTGAGCTTTAGATCACTCATAACAATATTTCCTTAGAGAATAAGTATTTGAAAAGTGCCAGAAAAAGCAGATTATGACTATGTCTTAAAGAAAACCTCAAAATATACTTTTTCTAATGGCTATTTAATTTAAAATTTTTTCTTCATTAATTAAAATATCTTCTTCATTAATCTTAGAAATAACCAGTCATTCTTAAGTACATTGCAGTTAGATGTATGAAATACAAAAGCATGTAAAAGAAATATGTTATAGCCAAATTGTTTATACTTTGTCCTCATTTTTTAACATATTAACAATTCATCACTTTGTTTATAATTATTCCCAAAATAAGTTTGTGTTCTGAGGCCGACTGGCAAAGAAAATATAAACCAAAATTCAAAAAAGTGGTCATCATATTAGATAGCAAGGTATAAATAAATAAAAGAGAAGAACACTGCTATAATTAATTTTTAAAACAGAACAAACATAGTATATAAATAGGAGTACAACAAGGGAATCTTCCCTATACAAAGTAGGATGACAACTTTTCTCTGAAAACATTTTATTGGTTGGTTATCTGCCATTCCAGAAAGCTTCCAGAGAAAAGCAATAGAAATGTTTCAAGGGCTACATAACAAATGTTGTGAGGAGGACATAAAATTTTTGTTGCAAGAGGGAAAAGTATGATGGCACTGGGTTCCTCAGACATTTAGAAATGTTATGCTACCCAGATCAATACATCTTACTCTGCCTTTCTTCTCCCTCTCTTTTTATCTCCTCTCCTAATGCCTCAAATACTCCTAGTGCTCCTTAGCCTACTGGTGCCACTCAGGAGTTTAAAAGTTCACATCTATCATTAGAAAGACCCTCAACAATAGAAACACTGCAAGGTTATAAAATAGGAAAAACATGCAACTAGACAATCTTTATAAAATGGCTTGAGAACTTCTATTTTAAAACAGCACACTGTAAAATAGATTACTGTAACTCATTTTAAACTCAGATATTTATTTTAAAACGTCTACAGAAGTTGCTTTTTCTTTCCAGGTTCGATATATGAAGGATTAGTAAGCTAGAGTGTTTCTGTTAGCAAAGCAATAGGGCAACGAGGTCAGCTATTAATCTTACAAGAAGGACAGGCTCTTGAGAATGATTCTTAGTGGGAGGGAACACAAGACTCTCTGGAGTTTCTATGGAAACTACACCATCCCTATCTCATTCTTCAACTATCTCTACCTGTAATTAGAGACTCTACCAACAGGAGTAGTTTGCTTATACAAATGTGAAGACAGGCGAAAATGCTGAAAACTACTTTTCCAGAGGCAAAGAAAACCCATCCAGTCTTCAAGGTCCAAGAATAACTGTATACCTGCATAAAGGAATGATTAAGCTAAATAGAAAAGGCTAGAAAGGTATATTTTTCAAAGCAAAAATGCCAAAAACTAAAGTATGCAGATAAGAACTGAAAGCTGAAGAAAGTAATATGGTAGAAAGTAATACAGCTCTAAACTGAAATTTTTAGTGACATAAATAAACTGAGAAAGTTTGTAGATAACATATACATTTATATACTCTCTGTTCTAAAGGGTACCAACCACAGAGATATGATTCAATCTGTAAAACAAGATTTAGATGATTTAATTCATATCTCAAAAATATATCAGTAGTTCAAACAATGATTTGAGTACATTAACTTTAAATTCAGAAGATATACAATAATTTTTAATGTGTATATTTAGGGAAAAGTAGTTATTTGTTTTCCAAATGCACAGATAAGGAAAGTTTCTAAGGCTCTGTTCAGCAAATTTCTAAGCTACCACTATTTCATAAAGATATCCTAAGTCACCCTCTTAATATTACAATTATATTCAATATTGTATCATAACAACCATAACACTTCTTTCAAAATTACTTAAAAGTAAAAATCCTCAAATTAAGAGAAAAAAACTGGCCTATTTTATTTTCAGAGTGAGAAAAAGGTCTACAAAGGCACATTCTTATAGTATTAAAACTTTTAGAAATGTGTTTTTAAATGTAATTTAAAATAATATTCTTTAACAATTAAAGGATTAGGTCTAAAATTGAATAACTTTTTAGCAAAGATAATTGTATAAAATCTATAGCACTCATCAATATAAACTTTTTGCTTTTTTAATCAGAAATTATTCGAATAAAATATTAAATGCATTTCTAATATGTTTTATTTATCCAATAATCTAAGAATATTAGAAAGAATTTTCAGCTTATTAAGATCATTATAGTAGTTTACCCACACAAACACACACACAAAAAAAACCTTATTTGACTCTAGAAATAAAGACTTAAACCTTTGAAATGTATGACACCCTGGGAAGACAAATGCAAAGGTAAATGTCAGAAATGACAGCAGCATTCTGTCTGATGTTATCCACAAAATACTGCTTTGCCCTGCTATACTGAAAAACTACTTTTGGGAAAGCATCTAAAAAGGTTTTAAGAATTCATAAAAACTTTTCCTAAGTATCCAGTTATCTTGCAATATACATACTATTTTGGAAAACTAAAAAGATATACATTAGAAATGGCTCTGATTATACTCATGTCATCAGAAAATATCATGCTAAAACTACAATTATTAGAAAAAGTCTTCTACCCCAGGACTCCTTCCCAATATCATTATTATAACCAACACTGGAATACACAGATAGAGACCGACAGTTGTGAAGTCATCTGTTATCATTTTACTATTTCTGAATTCTCCATTTGAAGGGTGAATTCTAATAAAGTTATATAGCCTTAAACATTCAGACAGCAAAAATTCATCAAAAGTTGTATTTCTGCAGCTAGTTCATTTGCTAGAAATGCCAAAGATAAAACTATCTGAAAATACAGATTTCACATTAAAAGATAATGGGCTGGACTAGAAAGCTCTTGTTAAAAATGAGCACATGCTAACATTGAAACTTATGACATCCTCTAAAAATTAAACGATACAAAATTTTTAAGGCTATTAGAGTCATTTGATGTTCTTTTAATCAGCTAAAACAGTCATTTCTATATTCTACTTTAAATAAGTATGAATACTCTTAGCATTCCTTTAAAATCAAAACCTATTACTATGTCAAATCAATCATATTTTTATAATAAAGGCAGGGGGAAATCCTTATAACATAAATGTATATAAACTAAAGGATGCACAGTAAAGCAACAATAACAACAAAAATCTTAAGGACAAAATGTTTAATATGCATCCACAAAAAATTCCACAACCATAAAACAAACATCAATGCATCTTACCTCTATCATTATATGAAAGGCGTGCTTGTGAAGAAAAAACACAGGCAAAAGAAATTACGATTCATATTCAGAATGAGATGAAAAATGACACATCAGTTACAAAAGGAAAGAGAATAATGATTTAGCTTTTAAAAAGTTGGCAGTGATCCAATGTATTATATCTTTAAATGAATTCTGGGAACTACTTTCCTTATGAACAGAGGAAAGTAATATAAAAAAAATTCAAAAACAAAAACAAAAGGACCACTTGGATTTTACCTATCAGATGAGAGGTAGTAAACAAATTATTGACTCTAGAACAATACGAAGTTATCTGACCCAACATACTTCAAGCTAGCAAGTGAACTAAACCAAGTCTTAAATAATTTACTACTGATTTTTTGAAAAGTACCTAGAGTCTACACTTTAAGACTAAAACAAGCATTTTAACTCAAAATGATATGCGAGAACTGGCTTCTGGACACCAGAGGGCAGTATTGCTTTTAACAAAATCTAGCTAGCAGCCCTAAAGAAATTTCTATAGAGCTAGAATCTCTCCTCTGATTATATTTTCTGGGTTGTCTTAAGAATTTTTAGAATCTCCTACTTCTACTGAGTGAATTGCCCCACTCCTTTTTCATGGAAGACAGCAGAATCACAGCAGTAAGAGAAAAATGTTTCTGGTGTCTATGACTATGTACAACATACTACACTGGTAAAAAATAATAATAATAAGACAAAAAACAAATCACCAGAATTAAATAAAACAGTGACAGACCAGGCCTAATTTTAACCTACTTTCCAGACACATAAAGGCAAAGAAATTAAAACGAGTCCTAATTAAAACAGAATTTAAATGAGTTAATCCACATTTCTAACTGATAATATATCAGCAGTTCAAATTTTGATTTAAGTATAATACTAACTTTAGATTTGGAAACATTCAATAATTGGATAAGCAGTAGTGGCCTTGGGAATGTTCCACACACGTCTCACAGTCTGAGGCCAGTTGACTGCTAACAGAGAACAAGATTTTCATTTTTCTAGTCATCCCCAAATAGGTAAGGACTTGAATTTAAAATTGAGAGAAACATTGTTGCTGAGAATTATTCCCAATAGATGGTTATATTCCCCAGTTTCCAATATTTCTACAACATTTCTAAAGAGAAAAATAGCACAAAAAAATAACTGATAACTCCTTTATCTTTACCGGCTGCTTAGCCAGTTTTTCTTCCTTCTTAATATTCTTCCTGTGATAATGATTCAGAACTATTCATAATTCATCCAAAAGGCTGAGTTAATCCCACCATTAAAATATCTTATCAGTATTCCAGAGAAAAATTCATCCCGTGAAAGCCATGCCATCTGGATAACTACAGATTCCCAAGGTTCAAGGATCATTCAGATCTTGCTTTAGTACAGGTGCTTTCAGAAATAAAGACACCACTGTACAAACACAGTGCAAATAGGTGCTATCCTTACATCTTACCAAAAAGGATATCTCTGCTTATATTATTCCTAATAAATAAACATTAGAATAAGTTATAAAATGACCAAAGCTTAAATGAGTGAAAACAAGAACAGAGCTCAACGTGACAAAAAGGATCATGACAGAATCCAAAAACAACAACACTCACAAAGAGATTTTATAAAAATGTATATTTGCTTAATATATTTCCAAATAAACATCAAGATAAGAAAAATGACCCACACTAAACAAAAGCCACCAACAACAGTCCTTAAAATATACCCTATGTGACAAAATAACAAGTTAAAATCCAAAAAAAAAATCACTTAAATGTACAGATTAAAAAGTAACCAAACAATGAGCTGGATTCACAAATTTAAAAACATAGCTTTGAGTATTATGTTCTACAACTCTAGGTAACAGCAAAAATAAAATCAGCACATTAATGTCAAATAATTAGTTTGGGGAATTAGAAAGAGACTTGCTGCTCATCCCTTAAGTGGGAAAAAAAAAAATTAGTGCCAAACATCAGAAAAAAAATAAAGAGTATTTCTTCATTCATCATTTCAAAAACTGTTTAATAAGCACCTTGTCTGTGTCAGGTACTGACTACCCAAATCCTCGTGAAGCTTACAGTAGTCCAGGGTAGAGAGACTTACCAATGATTTACACTAAAGAATACATAATTATAAACTAACAGCAATACAAAGGAATTCAGAACCTTAAGCATCTATAAAAAGATACCTGACTTTCACAGGCAGGTGAAATAAGATTTCCCTGAGCACACTCTCAAGTAATGGAGTAAGAACTAGAGGGATGCAGAAAACAATTTTGGGACTAGATATCCAACTTAAATGGGCAATTATTCCATTTATTGAAAACCAAGTTTCGGAGTGGTAAGTGTTTGAAGATCTAGAAGTGAGTTATTTAGGAGTTAAGATATGCAGATATGAAATACAAAGAAATCTTTCCAGAAACAAAGATTTTTGTTTATATACTATATATATGTTTACATGATTATGTACTATAAATATTTTATTTACTATTTAATCTATTCCAAGATATTTATAGCTCTATCTATATATAAATTTTTCCCTTTTTTTGTACACCTCACTCAATAACCTGTTGGGACTATCAAAAAGGATTTGAATGTCTCCTCTTTATTATCTAATTATTTTACATTTTAAGAAATTCTACAATTGTTCATTTTTTAAAAGCCTATTGTCAAGCAGATAGAAATAAAATAACCCAGTGTATCAGGGCAAACATTTCTGAGCTAGAAAAGGCAAATATACAATCACAGATTCAATAATACTGATACTGTTAAATGCACAGCCATGATTCTATCTAATTAGATCTTCCATATTCCTTGGTAATGTATCCTACTTCCTACAGTTCCTTTCACCTTGCTCCTCCCGAAAGCAAAGCAAAAATTAACATGGATGAGATAAGGATTCTGGAAAAGTTCCCTATAAAGTGGTTAGCACTTCAGAGCAGACAGAACTGGGATGAAAAGTCAGAAAGAAACAAAGGCATGCCCATTTCTCCTTTTGATTATCGGTCAAAAGCATCAGGTTTCCGACTGACTACAGAAGAAATTTTATTTATTTTAGAATTTGTATTCTGCAGATTAAGATGAAGAAAAGGAAAAGGATGATGTTGTACACAAATAAATTGTGTTGTGGGTAAAATGGTTGTTTACCTACAAGGCTATATATACTTGAAACAGAAACTGTTTTAAATGTAAATTACATAAACTTATCCCTTTATCCTACTTGAATTTTTTATAGACCCTATCAAATTATTTATTGAAATAAGTCATTTATAAGTAATTCAATCAATGAACCTCAATACTTGGAATGAAATGCCCAGGCTTTGTCCCCTTTGGGTCGGGGACTCTAAACAATTCACGTGTATGTGCCTTAATTTTCTTTATGAACTGGACTTGATTAAACAGAACCCATTTCGTGGGGTATTTAAAGATTAAATGAATTAACAGGTATAAAGTGCTTTGTATCCTGTGTTATACAGAATTCAAAATGAAATATTTTATTACACAAAATTCCAAGTATTAACTTTGATATATACCAATGATAGTTTCAATAAAAATGATTCCTTTTGAGTTCAATTTTTTTTTTAACCAGGTACCAGGAATTGTACCCAGTGATGCTTAAACAGGGAGCTACATCCCCATCCCTTTTATTTATATATATATAATTTTTTTTTATTTAGAGTCTGAGTCTTGCTGAGTTGCTTTAGAACCTCACTAAATTGTTAAGGCTAGCTTTGAACTAGAGATCCTCTTGCAGATGGGATTATAGATATGAGCCACCACACTCAGCTTGGGTTCAATTCTGAAGTTGCTACTCTGTTGGCAATAACAGCTAACAGTTATTTGAGCACTTAACATTAGCAAAACACCCCAATGTTTTCCTCCCAATCACTACAGAACTGGAATCAGACATTTCTTCCTTCATACTTTTCTTATAAAATGACTAATACAATTCCTTTCATAATCTTTGCCCTTCATTTCTGAGCTGCAAAGTAATCAACCAATCAACCTGTTTTTAGTTTAATTAGATACTAATCCACAAAGCTTCCATAACAGTTGTTTTACTAAATGGAGTTTTTCAATTCTATTTTCTCAAATAAATTTTTTAAAAAAATGACAACAATGAAATAGCATGAAGGAACAAGTCTAAGATGAGGTCTAGAAGATGAAGACTACAGAGAAAAAGCAAACTCACTTCCTCCTAACTACCATCTCTTTTTTGTCAGGTAAGAAAAAAGACAAATTATATACTCTGGTCCCTATACATGGTTCCCATTTCCAAAGAAAAAAATTAATTCAAGATTTTGAAATTTAAATGGAGGGCAGAGGCTATAGCTCAGTGGTAAAGTGCTTGTCTAGTATGTGTGAGGCCCTGGGTTCAATCCTTAGCACCACATAAAATTAAATAAATAAAGGTATTGTTAAAAACAATTAAATGAAAATCACTTTTAGAAATAAGTTGCTTTGGTTAATTTTAAACTGCTCTAAGCTATTAATAAAACTACATTTTTCTCCCTTCTCCCCCTTCCTAACTTTTTCCTTTGGGACATAGAATTTTAGCCATCTCCAAGTGACCCTGTCTGAGCACTTGTGGGTTGGGGATGGAATAACTGAGAATTGAACCCAGGGATACTTTATTACTGAGCCACATCCTCAGCCCTTTTATTGTAAGAATCTCACTAAGTTGCTTAAGGCCTTCCTAAGTTGCTATAGCTGGCATCAAAACTTGCAACCCTCCTACCTTAGTCTCCCAAGTTGCTGGTATTATGGGTATGTGTCACCACACTCAGCCTCTAAGTATTTTTAAGTGGAATAAATTACATATGCCTAGTGAAAGTAATATTTTCTCAAGGGACATGTTTATGAATAGTTTATGACACTGCTCACAATTAGAAGTATATTTTAAAGAAAGCTATAATTTAGGTTATCAATACAAAAGTAATCGTATACCATAGTGGAATACAGAAGGAAAAATATGTATAGCAGCCCTGTACTATCTCTTAGGCATATGGCAAAAAAGAAAAAAAACTCCAAGCTGATAAAAATATCACATTGTGCACCTTAAATGTACACCATTTCTCTCTCTCTCTCTCTCTCTCTCTCTCTCTCTCTCTCTCTCTCACACACACATACACACACACACACACACACACACACAGTTTTGATATTTCCTGAGCATACCAAAACACTCCACTAAATCTCACTTAAAAATACATCATTTAATCAAATGAGATAGATTACCCATAACAAACTGAAAATATATCTTCTGTATACTGTTAAAATAATTCAATTTTAGAAAAATATTTTATAATTGATAAAAGAGGAATAAACTATATTCTCAAGTGAGGTTACAGAAAGGTACAGAAGGATATTCACCAAGCTGTTTTATAAACTGATTATTTTCAGGAAAGTGAGAGAAAGGGGAAAAAGGAGGAGCAAATCATTCTCTTTTTTAAGACACCTCTTTCTAAATAATTTATCTTGATACAACAAACATGTATTCATAAGTAGTATTTTAAGTAAAAGAGAGTTTTAAAAGAGAGGGAGAAGGCAAAAGAAAGAAAAGGCAAGAGAATAGATACGTATTAATTAACTCCAACCATTTAGCATCAACTTATGACTTCAAGATGTGCTTCTATGGATACTATAATAACTATTTTGTAATAAAATAAAATTTAATATATTTCCCCTGCATCCTCCCAAATAAGGAAACAGCATATTTTTCCAAATTGACTTAAAAAATGTTATCCTACCCATTCCATGTCTTATTAATTCTAAATGGATCCAAACAGAGACCCATTATCAAGAGAAAAACTTCTACAAAGTACTTTCACAGATGACTTAGTTTCTCAGTGGGTACTAATTTGGCATAGCATAAAATGACAACCTATTATTACTTTAATATTAAGGTCAATAGGATTATTTTCCAGTCCAACTCAGGGATCCCAAACATCAGAAAGTCCTTACTTCTTATCAAACTAACACCTATTTAAATGTCATGATGCAAGGACTAAAGAGGCTGGTATCATTTTTATAACTATTAACTCTGCAATAATAAAGTGCTAATTATAGAGCCTTAAAAAAAATGAACAAGTGGCTAACATCATACCCTGTTAAAAGGGGATCATTTCTAGCCCCTAAAGTTAATTTTCTTATCAAATGGTGTTTTTTATTAGCACAAATATAAATCTTATAAGCAGGAAACTTAAACTCACATATAGTCATGAAAGCAATGCAAACAGTTTTATATTTTTACATTCAGTTTACTGACTATATTTTATAAGAGCAGCTTCCTATTTGTGGAAAGATAGTTTCGGCACAGACAAAAAAAAAAAGTAACCTGGATAACACAAATTGACAGAAAGTTTCAGTCTCATTCTCTTATAAAAGCTGGAATATTTCAACTTCTTTAAAATCCCTCCAAAAATATGACCTCAAGATTTATCTCAAGGCAAAATCCTAAAGCACAAAATGTACAATTGAAGAAAAAAAAACTGGAATATTTTATTAACATCTTGGTATAACTCTACAAACAACAAATTCAATTCACTAATTCAGCACTTACAGAATGGTGATTACACACAAACACCTGTGTAAAATGTAGCAGTAATTACAATATATACTCAGTCTTTAAGGAGCTTACAATCTAACAGAAGATGGAATATGAACACAAATTGCTATAAGCCCTTCCCAACATAATTCATCCGAATTGCAGAAAACAGAAAATGACTTGACCACTATTTTGTCAATTTTTTCAAGGATGGCAAATAATCAAAACAATTCAGATACATATGATGAATGTTCTAGGGTGTAGTGGGAAGAAAGAACCACAAGGCAGAGTACAAGACACATGTTATGCTCAAATTTTATATCCTTTATAGTGGATCATATAGTGGATCACACAGAAACAACATAATCAAACATGTAAAATGCTATTCTAACAATAGTACAGATGAAGAAAGAGAAATGAAAACAAGAAAACCAACTATAAGATACAGAATTAATCACAACCACAGATGTAAAAATGTCCTAAACCACAATAGGATCAGTAAGGAAGAAAAAGGTGAAGGAATAGGATTTAATAAACGACAAGGCCAAAGTCAGAAATAGTTGTCTACAGGGCTTTCATCCAGTGTAATTGGGAAGAAATTAAATAGTGGTAGAAACAACAGTAGTTATCCATCATAAAGAAGCATGGCTTCAATTTTTTTAAAAAATAACAAAATGCTTTTTCTGTTCTTTTAATTATGATAGATTTGTTTTAGAATGATTTTTGTTGGTTACTAAAAATCATAATTAAAAGAACCATGTTTTAAAGTATTTATATCCCTGTATCACTTCTTCAAGATAAAAATACTAATGAAACTAGAAAAAAAATCTAAACAAACTGATGTCTTAAAGAATCCTACCATTTAAATATCAGAACAGTTTTATTAATTATGATGTCACCAATTCCTAACAACAGACTACTTTATTCACAAAATAGTCTTTAGCCAAGATATTTTTATTGGTATAATTATATGTAATAGTGGGATTCATTATGTCATATTCACACATGCACATAATTTGATCAATCTCATTTCGCTAACCAAGGATTTGAGAAATTTCCCTAAGAAAGTAACAACAAATTCGGTCATTGTGGTTATACATTTAAAGAATTTGGAAGAAGAATACTCCAATAATCCATGGCAAAAATGTTAAAATCTTTTCTCAACTAGTCTTGAAATTACACTGGATATACATGACTGTGGGGTAAAATTCATAAAGACACCTTAATACCATACATTCAGTATTCCTCTCCTAATTACCTCTTAATCCTTCAAAATAGTCATTTTGGGGACTATTTTCCAACAGGGTTTGAACTTTGAACCCAAGGACACTTAACCACTGAGCCACATCCTCAGCCCTTTTTTGTATTTTATTTAGAGTCTTGCTGAGTTGCTTTGGCCCTCACTAAATTGCTGAGGCTGGCTTTGAACTCATAATCCTCCTGCCTCAGCCTCCTGAGCCACTGGGATTATAGGCCTCTACTACCAAGCCCAATGCTAAAACAATTTTTTATTTTATTTTTTTAATATTTTTTAATTATAGGTAGACACAATATATTTTATTTTTATGTAGTGCTGAGGATCGAACCCAGTGCCTCACACATGCAAGGCAAGCACTCTCCCTGTGAGCCACAATCCCAGGCCCTAAAACAATTTTTTAAATGGAAAACACATTTCTCTCTCTCTCTCTCTCTCTCTCTCTCTCTCTCTGGGGGCGAGGGGGGGGGCGGGGGGGGGGCGCGGTGTGCTTGTTTTGTCCTTTAAGATAATGTTATGTGAGATAATGTTACTGCTTGTTTTGGTAGTTAGACAAACTATTCAATATCCAAAAGTAGAAAAATAATTTATCCTATAGAATGATTCTGAGATGGCAGGAGATGTTGAATTATGTGAAATACCAGAAGCATCTGCTTTCTAAAGACAGGCAGAACTGAATCAGCAATAGAAACAAAGCTTCAGTGTCAGAGGGTTCTTGGTTCACATTCCAACTCTAACACTTGTGAGTTTTGCTGTCTCAATTTCTCTATCTGTAAAATTGTAACTTACACTACATATTTGGTCCTGTGAAGTAAGATTAAATAAGTACTTTCCATATCTGGCTGGTCACAAGATTCACCTGGGAAACTTACTGAAAAAAAAATTTCACAGACCACATTCCATATTTTCCAGGGTATCATCCAGGAAATTATATTTTCTAACAAATCCCAAATATAATCCTTATACACTAGTATTGCAATCTGGAAATTATTGAAAAACTTTTTCTTTATATGCTTTTTATATTATAATTTATGTATTTATGAATAATATAATGGCACCCCAGAACACACATTTATATCTTATGTAAATCAAATTATCATTACTTATTTTTAAATAAAAGGTAACCCTTTTGTCACAGGATGGCTACTGAACACTCTTACAGAATTACAGTTTGCGTAAACCATACTGTTTCAGAGACAGTGAGAGGTGATGAAAGCGAAATTCCACATCAATGGCAATGACTATTTTCCATGGTTTATGCAGCAAGAAAGCATAAAGTCAGGCTCATCTTGCATTTTTCTTCAGGTTACTATATCACTAAATCTGTATTTCTACTTTTTTTCTACAATTCATATAAATTTATAACAGCAATGCAAGTACTAAATAAATGTGGACGATAACATTAGTAATTGCAACAAATATCTAAAAGGTTCAGAGACAGATATTCTTATGATCCAGGTTCTTATGGTATCTTTCTTTTTTAGGGGAAGGGGGAGTTATTGGGCTTGAATCCCAGAGCACACAACCACTAAGCCACATCCCCAACCCCCTGTATTTTATTTAGAGACAGGGTCTCATTGAGTTGCTGAGCACTTTGCTTTTGCTGAGGCTGGCGTTGAGATCTTAATTCTCCTGCCTTGGCCTCCTGAGCTGCTGGGGTTATGGGCTTGTTCCACCATGCCCCATTCATTGTTCCTTTTTAAAAAAGGAACTCTTGAATTAATCAGTATTTCTAAATAAAGTGATCTGATATATAGATTAGCAAGTCCTTTATAAAAAATGTCTTAACTACAACGTTATATCTATATTGGATATAAACTAATATAGGATTACATTATCTTTTTAAAATTCTTTCTATAAGAACCTTAACAAATGTAGGTTCTAGTTTATTTATATCACATCACAAATCTATGGTAAATTCAGAAAACTACTATAATATTGAATACTCTTCTTAATTTAGGTACTAAAACAAAAGTTTAAAGTTTCTACTGACAAAGGCAAAGTGCACCCTATGGTTATCTGGAGTAAATTATATACATTAGGTACTAAAATTTTTTACTTTAAAACACTTTTACAAATGATTTTTAATAAATCCAAATGTAGCCACTACTGTTTAAAAGTTAAAATGTTTCAGTTATTTACATACATAAAACATTGTTTATGTTTTATTACATATTATTACATAAAGTATTGTTTATCCAATTTATTGAACAATGTATTTTATTTTACCTTTGGGTTTACTTCTCCATATACATATCTTCCAAAGGTTATGGAGATCAATGATCTAATACTAACAGATTGCTGCAAGTACTAAGAAAGAAGTGTGTTACGTAAATAAAGCTTAAAGGGAAGAAGTTGTTATGGTCATTAAATTATAGGACTTTACCATTTTCTTCTATCAAGTTTTAACCATTAATCCTACTGGTATTAGAAAAATAAAGTTAAACCAAGAGATCCAGAAGGCCATAGTAATCTGATCTTAAGAGTTAAAAGAAACTCAATAAAAACTAGAATTTAGAGAGATGTCTCAAGCAAGTATAACCAAAAGTTTTCAGCTTTCCTGGGCCTGTATAACATTAAATTACCTCCATAAAAAGTTCTTGTAAAGCACTAGACCAGTGTCAATTGTCCTACATGTTAGAGAATGAGGAAAATGTAATGCATGTAATCTGATTACCAATCACATCTCTATTTCAAGAAATATTTAGGGTAAGATGAGTAAGAAACAAGAGCGATTAAAAAAATGTTTTTAGTCTTCAACAGGTACTTTGTATGTTGGGGAAAAAAATTTTTTTGAACTACCAGTGACACATGAACACGTGATGAGAAATGTTGCTCTTCTGCTCCTCTCCTCCCCCCTAAAACACTTTTTATGAAGATATGTTCCTAAATTATGATACTTCTTTTTCATACTTTCTTGGTTATCTTTCTGGGTCCATCCTAATGTTTGGACAATAG
This sequence comes from Ictidomys tridecemlineatus, assembly GCF_052094955.1. NCBI lineage: Eukaryota > Metazoa > Chordata > Mammalia > Rodentia > Sciuridae > Ictidomys > Ictidomys tridecemlineatus. The sequence continues at coordinate 119,414,818 of NC_135483.1, read as the reverse complement.
TATTGAAAAAGGCCCAGAAATTTAAGAATAGAGAAGAGGTTGGAAAAGAAAAAAAGGGTTATGATAACATTTCTTCTCTACCATTAATTAATCCTCAAGAAGAAAGTAGGGTGTACCTCCTACTTACACATATTAGAACGAAAGCAAAATTCTTGCATTCTAATTAATGAACATTTGAAAATCAAAATTAATATTTGAAAATCAAATTTTTAAAAAATGTTATTCATACACATTAATTATACAAAGAAAATAAGAATAGGGATACCCCCCATTCTACTCTACCTCAACTTTTGAGAAAAGTTTAGAACATAGCAAATTAATGTTTGTAAAATAAGCTGTAGTTCTCATGATAATAAACATTCAAAAATTAACTCAAAAAGAAAATAATCTGTTAGCTTAGTTTTAGCACAGTAATATTTCTTTAAAATATAAAATTTTAAATAGTACAAAGTATGGCGCAATAACTTACTTGAGTTGGAACAAGTACAGGAGGGTAGGCCATCTTGTGATGCCTGTATACCCAAAATGCACATATGACAATCCCCGCAATTAACATAAGTGGCACCAAGGAATAAAGCAGAATGTTGTAATAGGGTGGTTTAGGTGCAACTGGATTTGAAGTGGCTGTGGAAAGGGGAAGGAAAAAACAACTCAGATTTGGTCTATAAAATTCTACAATATTTATCATAGTGTCAAATATTTGAAAAAAAAAATAGAATATGAAGAAATAGAAGTATCCTATCAACACAAATATTCTTTGTTTTCAGTCTACATGCTGAATAATCTTATGTATTTTCCCTATGAACTTACGCTGTGTGACTTCCATCTCCGGAAAATAAGAAAATTTTTCATTACACATATTGCCCTCACAGCAACAAAAGTAGACTTCAGGACTGTCTTTTTTTTCTATACAATCAGTCCTACAAACAGAAGAGAAATAATCAAAATCAATATTCTCAGAGATAAATAATAAATGAGTCACTTATATTCAACTTCAAGATTTTTATTAATATTTGAGAATCACATTTTTTAAAAAAATTTTTATTGGTACACATTTATTATACAGACTAATGATCATTTCCTAAAAGCCAAAAGTATCCTAGACTGCTATTACTAAATCTCATCAGGAAACAGACAAAAACAGCTGAATTTATGACATTCACATGAATTCCTTGAGACCAGTGCTTTAATACAGTTTTTAATAAATAATCTATGCCAAGCATCTTTTTTCTTTCTTTTGTTAATTATTAGAAAAGCTTGAAGAACAACATAAGTCAATGAGAAAATTCAGGCTAGCAGTGCTTTTGCTCACTGAAATATAGCTTTCCTATTTTTATGGATATTAAAAACTAAAAACTTCATATAAATCTGTGTATGTATGTGTATAATAAGGAATAATAATAAGTATACACACATACACATACCTATTTATACAAGCTCATATCTTATGTATAAGCATATTTCAAAATCAGAAATCCAAACTAGCTTTGGGAATTAATATTGTCATTTTTAATAGTAATAGATTTGTTTTCTGAACACAATGAGCAAGACTGGGTTAAGCATCAAGTAGTGAACAAATATACAATAACAAACATACAGGACCTAGTAACTCAAATTGCTAAGAATTAGATGGAATTAAGAAGAAAAGGGGAGGCAGTCAATGGGACCTAAGTCACTGAAAAGACGTGGATTTATCCTCTAGAACAACCCCTAATCAACTACCAAGAAATAGATATATATATTTAAGTAAAAAAGAACCACCCTTTTAAATAAACTGAATCTTTGTGATGGCTGTAAGAAAAATAAAGTTAAATTTAACTATTAAGGGAAAATTTCCAGAAATTTCAAGAAGATAGTTTTAACAAAATCAAATTTTAAATTATAATCTATACTAATACCTATTTAGTATAAAGTAAAAAGACAAATCTAAGTTTTAACAATGTATAAGAAGAAATGTACAAGTTTAAAAATTAATATTCAGATTCATACCTCAAATTATAGGAGATTAACATGATTATACCTAGCTGAATTAGTTCAAGAAAATTACTTTTCGCCATCCAATTTCATTTTTCTTTATTTTCTTCCACTTTTGGACACTGCTTGAATCTTTCTTCTTTTCTTTTACTTCTCTTACCATCCTTACTAAATTTTTTTCAATCAGATTTAGAGCATTAAAAAAACTCACATACTTCTCTATTAGCATTTAGTCTCCCCAAACAAAGCTAGTGTAGTAATTATCACTCTAAGAAAGCATGTATTTGCACTGAATAATGAAGCACTCCACAGACTTTCAGTGAATGGCTCACAACTCATTTCAACATTGAGTCTCACATGTTGAAATGCTAGTTTTAGGTAGGAAACAGTTTTTACTCTCCACCTCCCCCCAAAAAGAAATCTCTGATCTAAACTAATTAAAAGAAAGTTTCCCAAATCCCTCCTATTTACCTTTCATAATAGGTCATATCACTTGACTACTTTTGGTAGCAGACAGACTAATAATCAGAAATACTGCTAAAACATGTTAAGTGTAAAAAATAATAATCCTTGGAAAATTCAGACTTACAAGGATACCCTAATCACTAAAAATATACCAAAATAACTGCACTTTAATTTGTTATGAAATGTGAAACTAGTCCAATTTTCAGGGTTTATTCAATGTATGTTGTTATTAGTCACATATGACTAGCTGATCAGAGATCACAGGTAATCAACTGATGCTCCTGAAAGTAGATATCAGGTTCAGTATAAATGGCATCATTTACTTTCTGCTTTAATGGAAATTCTGTGGCTCAGTATCTACCCAACTTCTTAGAGAAATATCAAAGGCAGTCAATAACATGACCACTATATTTTACTTCCAGTGCTGAACAATTTATAAAAGATTTTTTAAATAAAATGTAGCTTCCTAAGAGAACTATGTTAATTCTGCTGTAATTCTGAATGTCAACTTAAAATGTCTCTTGGGGTAAAGAACAAAGGCCTATGTAGCAAGAAAAAAGTAGGGTGGGATGTAATAAGATCAATTTCTTCCAAATACATAAAGAAGAAAACTGAAAGGAAATTAAATACTACAATTAAGGTTAGGTCTCCTTGAGGATAGATTTTTCAACAGATATATTCTTATGAAGCAATTTTAAAAGTCCTTTTTCCTTAAAATTGGCATAAAAGTTCATAATTCCGACGTGGGCAATGAAATGATTTTTCCTTAAGAGGTCTCACTACTGGATAGAATATTCAAAATATATCAAGAATAAAACATCATAAAGATACCATGTTTATTACTTTAAAATACATATTTTGTCATTAGAGCATATTATAATGGTCTTCAAAATTCCTTACTTAAAAAGCAAGAAAAATTCATGTGACAATCTATACACTGATCTTATTTCAAAAGGGGGAACAGGTGCAGGAAAATTACTCAACACTTTCAAAGAAAATAAAGTATGTTCTCACCTGTCATAGCAGTTGATATCATCCAGCCAACAACCTTGTTTCACTATTTCAATGGAACCAGAAATATTCTTCCAGGTAGCAAAACAATGTCGCCGTTTATCTTTGTCACCATAACAGGGTTCAACACCAGTTTGATTGGTTCTGTCTCTTTCCCAATTAGCATTAAAGAAAAGACACTCCTGAGTTTCTGATCTACCAAGTATAGCACCTATAAGATAATAAAACAATAACTTACTATAACATATTATCATTATAAAAGAAGAGTTTGTCTCCCAAGATAGCAACTTCAGGTATTCCTAAAATGTCAAAATTTACTGTCTTCCCAGTATTATAATTTTAGATTTATGTTTCCGGGTTAATCCCTGGACTTTAAGTATAAAAATAACCACAATAATCTCAGACATCACAAAATTTCTCTGGACAACGCCAGTTTCATTTCATTTAAGAATACCCTTGATGAAAAGCAGCAGATAATATTAACTGTATTAATTTTCAATCATTGAATAGACTTCTTTTCAATACCTGTGACAAAATAGGAACTAGGCAAACGCAATTCTGCTGCACAGCAAAGCAAAATGGTTGCCTCAAGAAAAAGCCCTTGTATGACTGTACAATATACAAATTCATACTTGGGTATCTGGCAGATAAGTTCTTAAAAGTAAACCAAGTAAAACTGTTACCTCAAGAAAAAAAAATGGACAGATGTATTGAAAATGCTAAAATTTGAGTTTCCAGGCAAAAATAAGAATTTTAAAATTTTTAAAACCTTCCCAATACTTAAAATTTTTTTCTGAAAAGATCAGTGGTGATATTATCAATATTTTTTAGTTATACATGGACACAATATCTTTCTTTCGTTTATTTATTTTTTTGTGGTGCTGAGGATCAAACCCAGGGTCTCTCATGTGCAAGGCGAGCGCTCTACCACTGAGCTACAACCCCAGCCCCCAAAGGTCTCCTTTAAAGAGTGAATAATGAAATGCACTAATCTCTAGAAGGTCTATATAGTTGAGACTCAATATTTTCTAAATGAATTATGGGTACTGTTACAAAAGCATTTATAAGTAAATCCAATGTGTAAGACAAATCAAGGATGGAAAATTCATCAGTGATACCAAACCAACTAACTTTTAAGAAACTATGTTTAATCTTAGCTGGGAAAGCAAGTAACTAAAATACTCAAAATAATCTGTGAGGGGAGTACAAAGGTGAACTCATACTTTACTTTAAGGGTCATTATACTTATAGAACTGTGTATCTAGGGGCTGAGGCTGTGTGGCTCAGTGGTAAAGTACTTGCCTAGCATGTGTGAGGCACTGGATTCGATTCTCAACACCACCTACAAATAAACAAAGGCCCATACATTTAAAAACAACAACAAAAAATAACTGTATATCTAAAACTATATATTTTATTCTATCATAAACTATATTTAAATAAAGCTGATTTGAAAATAAACTACCTGAGTTTGGTATGGAATCAAAGAAAAGCATCCACAAATAGCTAATACATTATTAAAATATTACTCCTTTCCCTAACTATATATCTGTGTATGGCCAGATTTCCTTCATATACTTCATTCAAAATAAAATATCACAACAAACTTAACAAAGAGAAGAGTTCAGTTATCTTCTACTAAAACAATTATGAAAAAATATCTTGCTAATTTCTCTTTGTTTTGGAATATATTTTCATAAAGATCTGTTCTTTTACTAACAGAACAGATTTATTACTATTTTTAAACAAATTAATATTTCAAAATTTTCTGTCTTCCATTTCAAATATGATTAATATTAACAGATACAACCCACATTTTTAAAAAGTTCTTTGAGGTTTTTGAGAGCCTAAAGAAGTCCTAAGAAGAGCTGCTCTACAAATGTATTATCACAGAGATATAATTATAAGCCACTAGTATCTATGAGTAGTAATGGCACCATGGACTTTCCCCTCAAGTATGGAAAAAATAATAGCATAAACTGACAGCACACTATGCTGGTAACTGTCAACTGCAGTCTATAAAAGAAGGACTGATACTACTACTTATCTTATACACAGCCATTTTCTAAGTTATTCCTTTTCAGAAACTTGTTCAAAATATGAGCAAACTAAGTTTCCTCCTTTACCAAAAAACCCCAAAGCAATCATTTACTGCCCACACTTTATCTTAAAACAGAGATGGCAAACTTTTTCTGTAAAGGTCCAGACAGTAAGTATTTTAGGCTTTACAGGCCATATGGTCTGTCGCAACTACTCAACTCTGCTTGTGAAGCACAAGAGCATCCACAGACAGTAAATGAATGAATGTGGTTGTGTTCCAATAAAACTTTATTTATGAACACTATAAAAATTCTTCTAATTTTTGCATCTAAAAAAATTTTTTTCAAAATTTTTCAATCATTTAAAAATGTAAAAATCTTTCTTTAGGCTGCATTTGACTCATAGATTGTGTGGTCTGCTACCCTGTCTTAAAACAATGTCCTAATTACAACAGTACAGCTAACTTGCCTTGTGTTTATTTTGTTAGGGATGGGTATCCTGTGAATTTTATTCATTTCATTTGTGTTAAAATACCACTGTTTAATTATCTTCAATTTATGAAAGAAGTTTCCACTGAGGCACAGTAATACCCCTTAAATTAAACAAAACTGAAGAACAAAGAACCCTGCCCTTTGCAACTCTGGTGTTAATTCCAATCAAGGAGTGGCTGCCTGGAGCACTGTACTAAAAAGGATTTTGAGGATTTTTCTGAAAGGATTTCACCATTTAGAAGGGAGGAGAGCAACACCAATGTCACATCAATTTAGACAGAGTAAATTTAGATAAAAGATAAGCTAATGGCCATTTTATTTATTTAAAAAGTATTCATACTAATTATTTTTTAAAGGTAAACAATATTTCTGAGTGATTTTCTAGATGCAGACTATCATTTCATTGATATGAAATATAGGTAGAGAGAAAATGTCTTATGGAAAAAACTATGACAATCTCTCCACTACTCCTCAAGCTTATCTATAATCAGTTTCTATGCTATCACATCTCTAACTAAACACTAAACATAAAGAGGTACTTATAAAATAAACCAAATTATATATATTTTTATATTCTTAAGCTCACATTGTAACTTTAAAGGTGTGGTTTTAAAAAGATGGCAAAATAATTTACATGTATTAGGTTTTAATGGCAGGTCCTACTTTCTGAAACTTCATATCTCTCTCTCTCTCTCTCACTCTTTTTTTTTTTTTTTTTTTTTTTGTGTGTGTGTGTGGTGCTGGGGATTGAACCTAGGGTCTTGTACATGGGAGGCAAGCACTCTACCAACTGAGCTAATATCCCCAGCCCCTGAAACTTCATGTTCCTATACAAAAGTGTATTCTATCAAAAATAACTCCATATGCTTAATGTTGTCATTTTTAAAAGAAATAAACATACATGAAAGGTATGCATTCAGAGTTAGTACAGTGATTCTTAAACAATGATGTACATCAGAATTCCCTTTGTATTTTCACAGTCACATATTAAAGCGCTATTTTCTTACATCCTGGAAATGCAGTAGATGAAAAGTACATTTGGGGGATACACACACACACACACACACAGAGTATTCAGTTTGTGTTCTTTTTTTCTAATGTTCATTCCAAGTTAAGATCCATTGGCTTAATAGGCTTTGGCCTGTACTTGCAGACTAGTTCACAAACTGCTGCCTTGAACATGCTAGCAAATCCCTCAATTCAATTTCCAAATTATTTTCCAGATCCATAATTCACACTCCATCTTATTACAGAAAATTTAGTCAGGTGGATCCAGCATCAGATTTAATTTAGATAACATTTATATATTAAAAATACTGGTTATGCACTGAAGACTAATACTAACTGTTGCATTCGTCCTACCATTAAAATATACATACATGTGAGCGTGTGTTTGGAGTATGGGGGCAGGGGGGTCAATACACAGAATTTGATATTTGGTAGATTACTGGGCCATAAAATAACCTTGAAGAATTAATGTTCAGGGCTGGGGTAGTGGCTCAGTGGTAGAATGCTCACCTAACACGCATGAGGTACTCGGTTTGATCCTCAGCACCACATAAAAATAAAATAAAGATATTGTGCCCACTTAAAACTAAAAAATAAATATTAAAAAAGAATTAATGTTTAACCTGAAATGTTTTTCCTTTGCAAAAAAAAAAAGAAAGAAAAAATTTCACCTGAAGCAACTGCATCTGAGAACAATTCAAGTTTTGTTTCTTAAAAAACATAAAATATTAAAATACAGTTCATCAATTTTACACAATTTCTTCCAAAACACAGAAGTAAAGGCATTTATTCATTGATGGGGCCAGTTTTACCTTGATACAAAAAAAAAAAAAAACGCAGAAAGGAAAAAACACACCAATATCTCTTATCAGCTTAGATGAATCAGTTCTCCACATAATTTTAATAAGTGGAATCTAACAACATATTTTTAAAAGTGAAAACTACATCACAACCTGGTTTAATCCAGGTATACAAGGTTGATTGATTCAGCGTTCAAAAATCAGTCAATGCAATCTACCAAATCAACAGGCTAAAAGAGGAAAACCCCACGGTTTTATCAATTGATACAGAAAAAGCAACACCCATTAATGATTAATAAAAAACAAAACTTAGTCCCTAGGAATAGAGAGGAACTGCCTCAGTATCATAAAAGAATATTATACTAAAAAACCTACAGTTGACATCATACTTAATGGTGAAAGACCAAATGCTTAGGAAACAAAGTAGTAATAGCCACTCTTATCCCTCTTAATTAAAATGGTACTCAAAAGTTCTGGCTAATGCAATAAGGTAAGAAAAGGAAATTAAGGGGATATTGGCTGAGAAAGAAGAATAAAATTGTGTCTATTTTCAGATGATGTTACTATTTATATAGAAAATCACAAGATACCTTAAAAAATAATTTCCTAGGATAAATGAGTTCAGTCAGGTCACAGGACACAAGATCAATAAACTAAAATCAACTGCATTTCAATATGCTGACAACAAAGTGGAAATTAAAAATGCAATACCAGTTACAATTTGAAGCTATAACCTAACAAACATATCATACATAAGATCCCTATGATGAAAATTATGCTGATGAACCAAAGACCTAAACAGCTGAAGAGACATACTATGTTCATGTCATGGAACTAAGACTAATAAAGATGTCAGTTCTCCCTAAACTTACATACAGTTTTAGTGCAATTCATACCAAAATTCAGCAAATTTCTTTGCATTAAACAAGCTTCCTTTAAATTTTTTTGGAAAAGAAGACTAAAGTGGGAGAAATCACTCTCCACTTTCACAATGTTAAGATTTACAACACCCCTTAAGGCTTAACTGTAGTAAATCAAGACAAATGAAGTATAGAAAGACGAAAACACACATAGATCAGTGGAGCAGATAAGACACCAGAAATAGATCCACACAAATATGTTCAATTAATTTTTGCAAAATGGACAAAGCAATTCAATGGAGGAAGGGTAGCTTTTCAAAAACGGGTGCTGGAACAACTGGATCTGAAGCAAATACATCTTGAATGCCCTCCCCCTCACTATATAATGTTATTCTAGTAATTCCTGAAAGTCCAGCTCTTTCAGAAAGCCACCCAGGCAAAATTTCATGTATGTGACAGTTTTCAAGTTTTCTTAAGATATACATATCAAAATCCTAACTCTTTTAATCAGGACTCTTTCTTTTCCTAAAGTGCTCAATAACTGATCCAACATAAATTGTTTTATACTTATTCAATGTTTTTAATCAGCTATTTATATATGTACTTTTACATATCAGAATGCTTTGGGGGATTAGATTTTAAGCATTCTCACCACAAAATGTAAGTATGTAAGGCAATGCATATGTACATAAGCATCATTTAACCATTTCATAATGTACACATATTTCAAAACATGTTGTACATGCCAAATGTATATCATTTTGTTTATCAACTAAAATGAGTCAATAAAAAAAAACATATGTCCAGTTTAAGAACTGGGGAATATATGAGTTATACTGACATTTCTTTTCTTTAGACAGAAGATACAAGGTGATGATATAATATTGTCTGAAACTATAACTATGAATAAAGAAGTACGCCACTGAAGACCTACCCTAAATTTGTGCTTCCTATAAGCAACTCAAGTCTTCTAGGAAGGGTTAATGAAATTTCAAATATAATAAATTCAACTCAAAAAACAATTCTTATTTCCCTTTCACATATCAGTACTCTTGCCACTTTATGGACAGACTACATGTTCAAAGAATCAACTATGGAAGAGAGATCACAGTGAATGTTTTTTAATCCAAAATATCTTCTAATCAGGCAGCTCTCAATATGAAGGATCCCTAATTTTCCCCAAGAAGATTTTTTTTATCTTGACTAACTTAAAATATACAAATTTTTTGTTTACTTGATACAGTTTAATGTATACTGAATTTATTAATTTAGCCTTATGTTTTAAATCACAAACACAAATTTAATAAAACAATTACATTCAAACTTTACCTGTATCTTCAACGAGTGTCTTATTACTTTCTTTTTGAGTCATCAAAAGTATCCTAAAAGGCATAATCTTCACTTCCATTTAAGTTGTTTTGAAAAGCAATACATTTTATAAGTCATATATAATATTCTCAATAAAAATATCTTTTAAGACAAAAATATTCATTCACATAATACTAAGGCAGTTAGTTTTTTAATACTTCTATACGTACATGGTGTAATTTCCATTATTAACATGTTAAGCATCCTAATCCAAATATCTAAAACACAAAATGCTCCAAAATCTGAAACTTTTTAACAGCAACATGATGCTACACATTGACATCTCACAGTCAAAACAAGGTGCATTAAAGATACTGTTTAAAACAAACAAACAAAAACCTTCAGGATATGTATATAAGATGTATACAAAACTAAAATGAATTTTTGGGTCCCAGGATCCCAGGGTCCCATCACTAAAATATCTCATTATATATGAGAAAATACTCCACAATTCTAGGTCCCAAACATTTAGAATAAGGGTTATTTATCCTTTAGTTCTGTTAAAAATAAAATAACAGAAGTTTCAGAATATAAAAAATCTTGTAAAAACTAAACTATAAAACATCTTATTTTAAGGAATAAATTTTTAGAGAAAACTGCTTTACACTGGATGTATGCAGATAAAAGAACTGATCATACACTTGTTCCATAAATAAAATCACCAAGATAAGGGCTAGATAAATGTAGTAGGAATTTGGAAATGATAACCTAGGATCCCCATTAGAGTTTCTAAAACAAGTACAATCACCACCTCTGTATCATCAGTGGCTAACACCATATAGACACTCAATAAATGTGCACTAAATCAATTCACAAAGACCTAGAAGAATTAGAAAAGGCTGTATAGCCAGGTGTGATGGCACCCACCTGTAATCCCAGTGGCTTAGGAGGCTAATACAGGAGGATTACAAGTTGAAAGTCAGCCTCAGAAACTTAATGAGGCCCTAAGCAACTTAGGGAGACACTGTCTCAAAATTTAAAAAAATAAAATAAATAGGTGTACCTAAATGGTTAAGCATCCCTGAGTTCAATCGTTCATAACAAAAAAAAAGAATGAAAATTAAAAGGATTTATGGAGGAAATGGGACTAGAGCATGACTACTAAATAGAGACAGAACTAAAGTAAATATAGGCAGAGAAGATGAAACTATAGTCAAGGTTGTGAACAGTGTTTGCCCTCACTGGATGGAAGCATTTCATATTCTTTAGTACCGGATATGGTACACTAAAGGAAAAAATGTCTTGAAAGACAATAAAAACATAAAATTGCATTTTAAAGATTGATCAGAAAACAATAAGTAAACTGTGTTGGAAATGGAATGAAACTCATGAAGCCATACTAACCAATCAATAAAAAACAATGGTCTATAATATGCATGTCATAGGTATCATCAAAAGGATTAGCAAATTAGAGTACAGAGATCAAGTTTTTGCTTACCACAGTCCCATATTTAGTCTCCCTGAGCATATAAAAGTAATATATAAAAATGAAAAGGCTTATTAAGTTGGATGGCTGCATTTCTTTTTTTCCTATATTTTTATTAATGCATAATTATATAATGGTGAGATTCATTACTATATATTTATACATGAACATAACAATACACTTTGGTCAATATCATTCCCCAGTATTTCTCCTTTCCTTTCTTTTCTCACAACTCCTAGTCCCTTTCCTTTACTAGGTACATTTCTAAATGTTTATCCAACTTCCAAAAAAAAAAAAAAGCTTGCTTCCAAACATGTTTATCCTATGTTTCCCTGTTGCTAACTCTTTTCCTGATATTTACACTGTCATAAAAGATATATATTGCCCAGGATAAGTTAGATATCTTCAAAGAAAAAGCACAAAATAAAGTGCTTTCTGCCTATAGCTGCAAAACATGGGATATATTTATAAATGCCGAAGTCTTAAGATTAAAATAGTTCTATGTAGTCTTCTGGCATACATTCAAAAGATGCTTTATACCAAAACAGGAATAAGTAAATACAAGTTTTATTAAGATTTTACAAAAGATATTTCTGATATTAGATATTCATTTGCGGGCAAGGAAAGGGAATCATGAGGACTGTAGCTGGAGGCCAATAATCCCATCAGATTAATAGGCTATTTTTTAAAAATGTACAAAAGCCAAAACTGAGCATAAATTTAGGGGGGGGAAAAGATGAAAGGTAGATTCTTAAAATCACAACAGAGCTCCTAGTAGACAGATGAAGTACCCAAACACATAATATTTCTATCATTTATGCTTTCTATGAAAGTAATGTGAAACATAACCCTTGAAAAATCAATCAGCAGTGTCAAGAGCGAGAAAAGTGGGGGGCGGGGGACACAGCATGACAGCCACCATAAACACTCTCATCAAAGCAATATCTGGAAGTTTAAAGGAGAGCTTGAAGAATAATAATAATATTTGTTTAAAGTAGCTTTTAATAGCAACACAGTAGTTATTTTAAAGTAAAAAGACGTAAGCCGATAACTCACTACGACACTAAATAACAGATGGATGCGAATCACTTAGCTAAGCTTATTTTTTTTAATCACCAGCTTTTTTCATATGTATAACTGTGTTGCTTCAACTTACAAAGAAGAGAATTTCTAGTATCAAAAAAGAAAACTAAAATTCTTGTTTATTACATTTGTGCTACATAATTTCTTTCCTATTGAAGACTCATTAATTTGTTTCTGTATGATTACAAATACATTTTAGGTCTTTTGGTGCCTTTTCTTTCTATGTTAACACACAGCTTAGAGGTATCACCTTCCCTATTTGGCTGCTCTGGGCTGTTTTTAAACTTTACAAAAACTTAACACTATCCAAAACTTGCCCTAAAGTCTAATTTGTCCACAAAGACACAGAAAGGTTTGAAATATGATAAAGGAAATATTAACTAGCTCAAATTTTCTAAAAAATTATAAAGCTAAAAATAAAATAAATTCAAGTTAAATATATAAATCATAAACAACAGAATTAGAAAATCTAAACCAGGATTTTTAAAGGAAGTGTCACTGAAGAAAGTTATTACTGCAAGTCATCATTATCTCTGCCTGAGCTATAAGCAATACTCTTTTTACCTGATTTCCTAGCTTCTACTTTGTCCTATATCAGTTCTTCATGCATAAACCACACAATTCCTTTATTAAGGTTAAAACAAAAAATATCAAGCCACTCCCCCAACTTAGAGCCATTCATTTAATGGCTGCCTGCCACACTTGCCTTAAGATAAAAAATCTTTAGCAAATATAAGAACTTTAAATGTCTGGCTCCTCTTGAGCCTCAATTCCTACCAGACAAATGAACTTCTTTAAATATCAAACTCTCAGGTGATACATTCTACCACTCTTCCATCATCCTCAAATCTCCTCCCCCTCCTTGTGTTTCAAATCCAAAATTATTTGTTTATTTATTTTTATTGGTTCTTTTTAGTTATACAAGACAGTAGAATCCCTTTTAATGGGTGAGATAATGGAAGGAAGTAAAAACATTGAGAAAGTGCTTGAAAAAGTTTGCTACGATTTGAATGTTTATCACTCTAAAACTTCTGTCTGAATTTACAATTGCCAATAAAAGGTACTGGGAGGTGGGGTCTAATGAGAGGTGTTTAGACCATGGTTTTAATGTTGTTATAAAAACAGCTTTTAGGAGCAGGTGCTTCCTCTTGCCCTGGTACCATGTAAGGATACAGTAAGAAGGCCTACACCAGATGTTGGGACCTTGAGCTTGAACTTCCCAGCCTCCAGAACTATAAAGCAATACATCACATCATTTATAAATGACTCTGTCTCATGTATTCTATTATAGCAGCACAAAAGAAACCAAGTCAAATTTGAAAAAAGTTCACCAAAAAAATGCAAAACATCATCTCTAATTTAGTTTCTTAAAACTACTAAAAACACAATTTAATTGCATTTTAAGTTTTCAAAATACATGTTATCATCTTCTCCACTCCCGTGAAACTACTTACATCTTTAAAACACTTAAAATCAGTTAAATTTCTGATAGTTGTATAATATTACCTCTCCCTTAAAAAAAGAAAGCTAACTAACTTGCTATTTAATTTATAAGGGACAAGGGAAAGCCTTTAAATATAAATCTTTCTCTTAAAGAAAAGCGAGAGAGAAAGAAAGCAAGACTATTCCTTTAGTCAGAATAACATGAACATGCACCCTTTCACAGAAAATCTGGAGAAAATCAACCAGAAACTTCAGATTTACATTCTACATCAAATGAATACCTGAATCTAGTTCACAATTCTGAATTCCTGCTTAATAAAAAAGTAAAAAAAATATATATTAATAAAAGTAATATCTGCCCATTTTAAAGACCTTTCAATAATTACTAAAGTTGTTTTAGATTACTATCTTCTCTAGATATCATAAACAAAAAGTAGCAAGGACAAAATAAACACAACTTTTTACTTAATATTACAAACTACAATTAACCTATGACAATGGTATTAAAGTAAACTGAAGAATGGCAAATAAAGTTAAACCATTCACTTTTAAACCCACAGTGAATAAAAACCCAATACAGCCTTGTCTATATTCCTTGTGAATTTACATGTCACCTTTGCCCAGAGGTCTTGCTAATCTCTCCTATATTGTTTCAGTTTTAGTACTTGTGCCTTATGTTTTAAATAAATGTCCTGAAAAGAATTCTGTAACTTTTGTTAGCCTATCTTGAATGCCATTCCACCATTTCTTCTACACAGAAATGTTTATATCCATCATTCTCTTAAAAAGAAACTTTAATAATTATTGGGGGCTGTTCTCAATCTTTATTTGGAAACATTTAAAGGAAGCAAAAAAAGTCATATTTCTAGACCACTGAAAGAAACTAAAATAAGACTCAAAGAAGTTCAAGTGATAATGTACTTTATTGGAAGTCAAAAACTACTTTGAATGCTAGAAACTAAGTAAGGCCATGGCTGGCCAATATTTTTAGTTCAGGTCTGCCCTCAGAATGGAAGCCTGAGATAAAGATATATGTTAGAGAAAACAAAATAATTTTGAAACACAGACAGCAGCTTTAAATAATAATACTCTTTTATTTTTTTTCGTACTCAAGGATGCATGTGTGTGCTGAGGAGATGGGAAAGGGACAGGAGCAAAAGACAGAAGCCGACAAAAATGAAGTTGAAAGAACAACTGTATCCATCAGAATTGTTCTCAGTTAAGCAGCTGGCTAGAGGATTCGTCAAGGGTCAACAATTCTAATCCACAGTCTTTACTAAATCTGAAAACCAATTCCTGATGGAATTCACACACCCTCTTCCCATTTATCATTTACATCCATCTACCTGCTCCAGTTTCCAGTGAAGAACACTTTTACTTTTTAAAGACAAAAGAAGAAGCGGGAACAACTGCAATAAAAGCCCACAGGAACTTACATACCTACAGGTATTTAAAACCTTGTAAGTCTGATAAAGACAAGGACAGTGATAGGCTAATGAGAATTATATACTTAAATGCCAGTCTAAGAGCTCAGTCTTTAATATTATAATTTTTTAAACACACATAAGAAATTTATGGTATATACCTACCTGAGGAAAGGAAGAACAGTGATATAAACAAATAAAATGAGTTTTATCAAACCAATTTCTTATCAGGTATGACCTACAGATAGTGGGTTTGTCCCTTCATTTGACATCTCTATAAATATCATCTTGAGTTCCCGTGGAAAATACACATGAACACACATGGCGTTGTAATGTCCAACACTTAAATGTTCAAGCTAAAATTATATTATCTCCAACTTACATTAAAGTCAGTACCTATAATTTGTGTCTCTGGAGGCATCAAGAAACAAGAACAATGTTTCTCAATGTGTGGGCCCTGCACAACCTTCATAAAAATATTCAGCCAAAAAGTTGAATTCTGAGCCCATTCCAGATCCACAAATCCAATTCTCTAATATAATGCTGTTTAGCTGAGGCTCTACATATTTAATAAGTTACTTTTTTCATATCCAGAGAGAAATAAAAAGGGGTTCTATTAACTATGTATAGGAATTAAATAAGAAAATTTATAAGTATGAAACACTGTAACTAATGCTCAATAACAGTCTGTACTCTCTGAAAATGGAGAAAATAGAGGATATTTTATCTCCAAAAAGTACAGTCATGATGGAGTGGCTTTTTGTTCTGTGTTGGTGTTTTTGTTTATTTGTTGAGGGCAGAAGAGGTTAATTGATAGAGAAGAGTTATTAAACATAGATTATAAATAATCCTAAATCTGGATAACCTCCTTTAAACAATTAAGAGTCACAAAGAGCCGGGCTCGGTGTCAAATGTCTGTAATCCCAGTGGCTCCAGAGGCTGAAGCAGGAGGATCATGAGTTCAAATCCAGACTCAGCAATGTAGCGAGGTCCTAAGCAACTCAGTAAGACCCTGTCTCTAATAAAAATATAAAACAGGGCTAGGAGTATTGCTTGGTGGTTAAGCACCCCTGGGTTCAATCCCTGGTACCAAAAAAAAAAAAAAAACCTCAGAACCCCATGAAGATAACAAAATCCAGAGATTCTCAACTCCCTTATTTAAAGTGATATAGTATTTTCATATAACCAACACATATTCCCCTGCATACTTTAAATCTCCTCTAGGTTACTTAACATACCTAATATAATGCAAATGCCATTTAAATAGTCGTTATACTGGACTGTTTAGGAAATGACAAAGGGAAAAAGTCTGCAAATGTTTAGTACAGAAGCAATTAAAAAAACAAAAACATACATTTCAATCTGTGTTTGGTTAAATCCACAGAGGCAAAACCCACGGATAGAGAGGGAGACTGTATTCATCTAATTTGAATATCTATAATTCTACTTAGCTTCTATGCAACTAATAAAACAAAAAAAAAATTTAAAAAGGGGATAGGGATATTTAAAAACACATAATTTTGTGGACTGCAATCATGTACCAAAAGCTATTTAATAAGAACTAAGATTCACCAAAACTCAACTAGTACAGAAACCATTATTAATAAGTCACTACCACTTAGATTTTAATCTACAGAAGTCTAAAATTTAAATCCTTGTTGTAAGGATTGTTGATCCTTACAACAATCCTACAGTGTTAACAGAAATAGATACCATCATTCCTACACAACTCCTAATCCAATAATAATATGAGTAGATGCTTGCTTGAACCAAACCAGATCTTAAGAGCCATCCTTTCCAGTGGTTCTCCAAATGCATATGATGTACAACAGCTACAGTTGAGTGAGAAATAAAGCATTCTTGGCTCTACCATTAGATTGATTCAGTAGGTCAAACATGTAGCCTAAGAATCTGCATTTTTATCTAGTACTCAAAAGTAATTCTAATAATGAAAGGTCCTCAAATCACAGTTTGAAAAACAATCCCAACTATGTCCTAGAGAGATAAGGTGATTAGGTCCACATACTCAATCCCAGACTTCTCATTTTTATTATCAACACAACTCACAAAATGAGATTTAGAAAGTACTTTCTTCATATAATTTATGTGTAAAACAATGTTCATCAATTACTGATCAAGAGGTTTCACCAAATCTTGAAAACTGTTGCCCCCTTAAATAAAGTGTTTATTACTCCATTCAACAGAGAAAAAATTGCAAGAGAAACACTCAAGTACAATGGTATTTCCTGAGTAACAATGACATGGTTTCCTTGGATATTTTTGAGATACTCAATGATCATACCAATATACTGGAGGACAAAGATTTCTTGTAGGAAAAATATATAATGTGATCTGAAAGGTGCTACAGAAAATGTCAGAAAATCAAAGGAAATTATGAAACAAAACGGATTATCCTAACTACTCAAACAGGGTTTTTTTCCCTGTAGATGGGGGCCTTCCTCTTCTTAAAAACTGCTTTAAGGGGAGAGACAGTGTGAACATACATTCCAAAAATACATGATAGTCACTCTTTTCTCCCCTCTGATGTCCCCAACTAAAAATAATAACAGGAAATCTGTCATACTAGTCAAGGTCACTACATGCAGATTCTGTATTTAATTCATACAATTTAATCCATACAATTCTATGAAGTAGATATTATTTCTGCCCATTTTTTTGGATGAAGAAATTGAGGCTTGAGTGGTTGTAACTTGTCAATGAAACCAAAGTTAAGTGGTCCAGTCAGGTCTTAACTACATTTATATTCTATGGCCAATGACTCTACACAAGGCCCTCTTAGTCACTGCCTGAGCAATAAATTATGATACCATATTCTGCATGAGCTTTCATTTGCTCTTAGGTCACCAAGAACTTTGTCCGGTTTTTACTCCATAAAAATCAATCATTTACCTCAGACTCTTCCTCTCTACTGTATTAGTGTAAATCATTCTCTCTGCCTCCTTGCTACCCACATTATGCCTCTGCAATGAATTTTATCTGCTGATCTCAATAGTTTCTCTGGGGTGTCATTATGAATGACTACCTTTCTCCTTCAAACTTTGTAATGACGACACAGCCTAGGATAAAAAGCCCTTAGTAGGAAAAGATGTTTTTCTTAAAATGATAAACAGTTACTCTGGTCATCTTAAAATAAACTGGTAATTGTCAAGTTCTGCCATTTTCTATTTTCCTGAAACCTTTTGAATTTCTACTATTCTTAACTTCCAGACAATTTCATCATCATCTACCAAAACTCTGTTTCATACCAATTTTTGATTCTCTCCCAAAACAATATGCATACAAAACAATTTCATACAAAATTCCCTTCATGAGGTAGGTCCTAAGAGTTTCATGTGTGTTCATCTTTGGCCTTCATCAATTTTCTAATTACCATAGTTTCACCTCATCGCATGCTCTAGACTTGAGCAATCTAATACAATGGCCACTAGCCATATGGAGTTATCACACATTAGAAATGTGCCTAATTTGGACTGAAATGTGTTTAAATGTAAAATACATGCTGGATTTCAAAGACTTGGTACAAAAAAATTCTCATTAATAATTTTCATACTGATTACAGGTTCAAATATTTTGATGTAGCTACTTGAAATCTAAAATTTCCTTTTGTGGCTCACACTTGTAGCTTGCACTATATTTTTTGTGCAGTACTTTTCTAGACACTCCATCATTGCAAGGTTGGCAGTCCATCAATATAATACATATAGCAATATAAGGCCTTCTTAGAATATACCCACTCTTATATATTCAATCATCTCCTCAAAATTATATTAGTTCATCTGATAAAAAAACAATGTTTCATCACAAATAATGTATGTGTGCATTTGAAGGAACACACCTGGAAATGAAGCTACTATGAATGTCTCCAAAGTGAGAAACTACAAGTTAGGTGTCAAATGGGCTATTCCAAAGCACATAAACCACTCTGCCTTCTCTACAAATAGTCCTGTACCTGGAAATTATTCTGTGCAATTTTTATTATTGCTTTTTCTCCTATGTACTTAAAAAGGTTCCTTCAAGAAGGTAAGGCAATAGTTATTTCTAACAAAGGAAAATCCTAAGAACTATTAAAAGGTAAGTATCACTTCTATTACTAAAATGTTTATATATAAAACCAAATATATCTAAGATGCTGGGAGTTAGAAGACATGTTAGTAATGGGGGAAATCATCATAATTTTCAGAAAGAATGCATTTAACAGCAGCTGCCACAGACCTTGCTCTACTAGATGACCTAGGGACAGTGGTGGGTGACCTCAGACTCCTACCATGGTCATCCAGTAGCATTCCTGTCAAAGGAAGAGGTCTAATCAATATTTCTTCAATTGTATGAGCCAAAATTGCAATGTTTATGAATTTGTAGAAGTGGCAGTTTTACCAAATCATCAGATGAAAAATCATGGCAGTCTGTTGTTGTCAGACTGAAAAAGAAGCAAGAGAGAAAGGTGTCTGTTCAGAAATACTCTGATAATATAAAGTATAATACAATGTAAGCTACCAAGGTTTTAAATCAACTGCATAACATGCTAAATACTCATGAAATCAACTTTCTATTAGGACCTAAGAAACTTTTATCATAAAGGCATGTTTTACTTCTAATGAGACTTTACTCCTGTTTTTCTTAGGACACAATTTTATTTATTTATTTTTATGTGGTGCTGAGGATCAAACCCAGGGCCTAGCACATGCTAGGCGAGCGCTCTACCACTGAGCCACAACCCCAGTCACTCCTGTATGTTTAATATGGAAGAAATAATGTATTATTTGTTTTGATGGATACAAAACTAGTAAGTAGAGAGCTAGTAAGAAGGCAGTTATCAGTCTTTAAAATTGTACTGTAATAGAATGCATACATAAATACCAAACCATGGACCCATGTTTTTAATGCTAATTTGTAAGAGGAAATGGAAAGTATACAAGCAGGTTTACTGCTATGCTGGGTAAAAATAACCTGTATCTGAGAGCAATCTTTACAAGTAAGAATCCATAATACAGCTGAGGAGTGGTGGCACATGCCTGTAATCCCAGATGCTGAAAAGTCTAGGGAAAGGGAAGCAACTTAGAAAGACCCTGTATCAAAATCAAAATTTTTAAAAGGGCTGAGGATGTAGCTCAGTGGCAAAGCACTTTCCTAGCAAGCACAAGGCCCTGGGTTCAATCCCTAGGATCATATTTAGGGGGAAAAAGAAAAGTCCCTATTATAGTAGCCACTCAAATCATTCTCTCTCCTACTCATGTCAAAGACCATGAAAAAACAAAATCATCTCATAAGGAATGCAAATGGAAAAAAGAAATGAGAAGAGAATGAGCAGAAAGATCAATAAGGTGTCACTATGAAGAAAGGCAAGATGCTGGCAATATAAGCAGCTCTATGAGTGACCCCCAAAAGCAGGCAGCAAGCTTTAAAACAAAATCTTACCAGATGGCCAAGGATGTGACTTAGGCCTCAGAATATTTATATAACAATTTTTTAAATACATATCTGCTCAAGTCCACTGAAACTGAAAAGACAGAAGATGTAAGAGCAGCTGTTCTATACTTTTGCTTGCTGCGACTTACCCACAACAGAGAACACAGCTTTTTTTCTCCTTCAAAAATATTGATATATCTGTTGTAAAAATGTATTTGTAATTAGACACATGACATATACATAAATGCAGAGGCACGTATGCTAGACATTCTATAAATTTTCTTATTTGACTAAAACCCTGACTTAAAATGCACAGCAAGTTAAATTATTTCTTGATGACCCTTCAAGTCCTTAGAATCTAGGAATTAAAATGCAAAGAAAATGATTAGTAGAAGGTAAACACAGAATAAATATTACTTAACAATTTGATTAATATGCTGTATTAACTTGATGACATTTTATTTACTCAAAACTAATCCAAAAAGAGAGAGAGAGAGAGAGAGAGAGAGAGAGAGGGAAAGATATATATATATCTTTCTTTCTAGGGACTGTTTAATATCATTAAAATCAACAAGTATTGGAACCAGAGGACTTTCAACATAGGTGAGGCACCTCTCCATACATGAGCTGTGTGAGCACTCTGGGCTCAGGAGAGGAGACTGAGCTTCAGACATTAACCATATCTAAATGCTCAAAGTTGGCAAAACATTATAGAAACACACCAAAAGAAAAGAGCCTTTTTCTGCCTAAGAGAAATCTGAAATCCATTTTGAAAAACAAACATATCAAAAGTATAGGAATTATTTAAAATAATTTGTGTGCTTACTGGCAAACAAAGTATAAAAGAAATGTGAAGACAGACCAAAAAGGATAAAAAGAACCAGTTAGAAAAGATTTCACACAAGTATATGGAAAAGATTCTAGCTATACGTAGAAAGCAGAAAAAGAAAGTATAAAGTACAAAGAAGGAAAAGGGTATGGCACATATGGAGAAAGCAGCCCACAATGAGAAGCAATTAAAAAAACTCATTAAAAGAGAAAAAGGAAATATGGGGTCTCCTTCATGATATAGTCAGTGGATTAAATAGGAGGAATGAAATTAGTCAGGGTGAACAGCTCTTGCAATGTAAAAACAGAGTCATGATAATTATGGTATTTACAGTCACTGTACAGTTACCAGGCTTACAGGTGTTATGGCTAAAGCATAAATCTCCAATATTTAGAGCCAACTCCCTTGTGAATAGCCCACAGGGGACTAGATAAGCCAAAGATTTGTACAAACTGTGACATCTGCTCTCAAGACATAAATGCTTTAACAACAAGAGTCAGAAATGGCATGTTAAATGTGGCATTCTGGCAAAGGTATAACTTTACTCAAGAACTAATTCAAAAAGGGCAGATAGGCAGAGTTATTTGAAACTAACATATTTTATTAAATAAATAACAAGGCAGGATGACCAAGTAGAATATTAAAGGGAGAAAAAATAAGCCAAGGCTTAATTTGATGCTATGCTACATGAGAGTAGGACAATGGGCATTTCTAAGTATCTAAGATTTTCTTATATTTTATACTCTACTAAAATGTTTTTGCCTGAAAGAGAATATAGTCACACATACACCTCTTCTCATATCTACCCCCACATACCACCTTGTACACCCCTAAACCCCTTACCCTCTATTTACTCTGACATTCAAGACCCTACATAAGTAATGTGGCAATAATTTAGCCTCTCAATCATACCCTCTCAACCTTATCTCCTGTGCCAGTTTTAATTCCTACACTGCAAGTATACCATTCTCGCTGTCCCTATCTTAGTTCAAGCCCCTACCTGCAACCCACCACACACCACCCACAACCACATTCCATCAACCTAAATTTTAACTCATCTTTCAAAGTTCACTGAAATCCCATTTTCTTCATGAAATTTCCAGATAATTTTGCCTCTTGATGTTTTTCATTGTCCTGGATTTCCTACTTACTTGACTACAATTCAACTGGTTTTTCATGCAACCTAGTAGCATTTATATATAAACTACATTGTAACATTTATTGTTGATTTATTAATAGAATTCTCTCTTCAGCTACAGCAAAGCCACAGCTTTCTGTTTTCTCTACAGAAACACAATAAGAGACACATCCCTTTTGTATGGCTGCTAACTCTATATACTATTCCCCTCTTTGACATAACTTGTCTATTTCTCAAATATATTCAGTCCCTGGATATACTTCCATGATTTCAAAATATCACATTTAAATATATCAAAATACAACTGGGGATCTTACAACCACAAATTAGATGCTGGCTTAAGGAAATAAGCAAAAGGCAAGGATGAAGAGTTACTCCCCCTCATGAATGATGTAAAATCAATATTTTAACATTTTTACAAATAACCTGAACAAGTAAGCGTATGCACAGCAAAATTTGCAGATTTACAGATTTCCCCAAGCAATTCTGAGCAACAAGTTATCAAACCAAAAGGAAGCAATGTTATAAAGTTCTTTAACGGCATTCTATATTAAAAGAAAAATAATGTAAAATGCCTTGTTAAATGATTATCTCTGAGTAAAAAAAATCTAGAAGTCATCAAGGTCTGAGGACATGAAAACACAATGATATAAAGTACTTACATATTCAAAAAGGGCAGTACCATTTTAGGAAGGTAATTAAACCTTAATAAAAAACAGAAATTATTAAAATGTGACACAACAAGACAGGGTTATCCACATCTGATAATTCCAGAAGATACAGAACCTTTCCTCAAAATTCAAGAATTAGTATTATTTCCCAGATTAACAATAAAAAGATTTTCCCATTGTTACGGCGAAAGAAGAAAAACCTTAAAGCATGAGATCCCAGACTCCAATTCATCTTCACTCAACTTATTTTTCTAACCATATCTCCTGTTATATTTTCTACCTCTTCTCTCCTGTCTAAAAGGAGTATTCAGCATACTGTAAATATTATCACACTTACTGCCTCAATGCTTTGTGATTTGCCAGCTACAGTAAATAGAATGTTTTTCCCATCAAAGGCCACTTGGTGAAATCCAACCATTCCTCTCAGGCACAGTCACAAGCTACAACATAGATGCATTACTCTCTTCAAATCTCAATAAACATGAGTTAAGCATCAACTCCACAATCAGTAAGCCAGGCAACAAGGACAGAGATGAATTAGAAAAATTCCTATTGATCTAATATGAACAGTGAAAACTGAAGAAATGTCAATCACATAGAAAGTGATTATATGATATTATAGAAACACAGAAAGGAGCACCTAACAACTGGGTACAGGAGAGAGGAAACGGGGGAGAGGGTCCCCAAGGAAATTGCAAGACGTACAAAATGATGGAGTATGGAGGAAAAAACAAAAACAAGTATGTAGGAAAAGGAGAGAAGAGAAATTATAAAGTCTTATTAATGTGTTGAAAGATCAAAGTGGTTGGCAGTATGTGGCAGGAAACGAAGGTGGAAAAAAAATCCCTAGGTTACTGCTGTACATCATATTAAAAAGCTTGACCTTCATCATTTGTCGGTGACAAGAAGTCAGTGAGGAGTTTTAAGAAGCTGAGTGTCAGGCTGGGGATGTGGCTCAAGTGGTAGCGCGCTCGCCTGGCATTCGTGCGGCCGGGGTTCAATCCTCAGCACCACATACAAAGATGTTGTGACCGCCAAAAACTAAAAAAATAAATAAATATTTAAAAATTCTCTCTCTCTCTCTCTCTCTCTCTCTCTCTCTCTCTCTCTCTCTCTCTCTCTCGCGCGCGCGCGCGTGCGCGCACACTTTAAAAAAAAGCTGAGTGTCAGGGTCAGATTTGTAGATCCCTTAGTTTCTACAATCTCCAAGGTTTCTATCAAAGACTGTGAAAGATAGGATTTCTTTTTCCCTGGTGATTTTTTTGGCTTACTTTGTTTTGTTTATGGAATAGAAGAGGAAAAGATCAAAAAGGTCTATTCAAGACTTCAAACAAGGGATGGTAAGGGTGAAACTAACACACTGATGATGGGAATAGAGAAGCAAGTAAACAGAAATAAGAAACACAAGGTCAAGTTGACAGGATTTCATAATTATACAGATTTGAAAGAACAGTAAAAAGAACACAGTGAAGATGATAGCCAAGTTTCTGGCTCCAATTTTGATTTTCCCTTTTCTGTAAGCACTCTCCTGAACCAATACTTCAAGCAAATAAACATTTTTACCCTACCTCTTCTCCAATCTCTTTTTTTTTATTGGAATATGAAAATTTCTTACTATGTTTTCATCAGCAAAATTTATGATCTTGGTCTTTCCTTCTTGCCTTTGTATAGGGCCAAAAGGGAGACATGACTACTTTAATAACTTTGAAGCGGACTCCAGGAATGTCACCAACAGCATGACCTTTTCGACCAAATCGAGCAACTAGAACTTCATCATTTTCCTCAATAAAGTTCAGGCAACTATCGTTGGGTACAAAAGCCATGACCTTCTTGCCATTCTTGATCAGCTGGACCCTGACACACTTCCTGATGGCAGAATTTGACTGTTTGGCTTCAACCCCTACTTTTTCCAGCACAATTCCCTTTGCATGGGAAACACCTCCAAAAGGGTTGGCCTTCAGGGCTTGCCCAAATGGGCCTTCTTGTATTGTTTATCATGCCACTTTTGGTCCTGTCAGTGACTACAGAGCTTCCTGGCAGTAGGAAGACCACGACACTTGCCCATCTTGTCGATGCCACGGGGCCGAGTGAAAGAAAGAGTTCCCCCCATCTCTTCACAAACTTTCTCAACCAATATTTCTTTAAAATAATGGACCACACCAGAATCCACTTCCTCATCTATGTTTTCTGGATACATCTTCGTCTTCTTTGTCCTCCTCCCCCTCTGCCCTGTTAATGTTCATATTCCCCTGAGTTTGGACTTTGACTCTCTTTTCATTCTTCATTCTGCCTATTTGATTCCATGCCTATACATATACTGGCTGGATATTCAAATGCCTCTCCCCAGCTTAGCTCTATAAGTCTACTCATATGAAATCCCTGTCAGGATTAGCCACAAGTACTTAACTTGATAAAAATATAATGTATCTCTTTATTCTAAAGCACTAATCTGATGAAACATTCTACTTCTGAAAATGGCCCCTCCACAGCCTCCATCATGAAGTTAACATTCCTTAGCAAGTCATCATGCCCTTCATAATCTGGCTCTACTTAACCTCTGCAGACTCATCCTCCAACATGCTTCATGACCCACTTATCCCTTATGATCTAAGCTTCCTGAACTAATTCCAGTCCCTCAAAAGTGTAACAATTATTCATGTACTCATGTAAGTTGTTTCTTTGGCCTTAGTCTGGACATTCTTGGCTCCTTTAATCTCTTTTTATTCAAAATACAGTCCCTAAACAGACAGTACAGCAACACTGCAAGCTTATTAGAAATGCAGAACCTGGGCCCCACTCCAGACATATCAAATCAAAACCTGCATTTTAGCAATATCTCCAGGTGTCTTGTGTACATATTAAAGCCTGAAAATCATCACTTTAATCTATCATGACCACTACTGCAATACACAACAGGTATCACAGTAAAAGGCAAATCCAGCACATGCAACTTTGAGAGCTTTGATCTAAATCATTCCCTTACATAGGCTCTTTGAATCAGTAGTAATGAAAATGTTATTAACTCTCTTGTTTTCACAGTCACTCCTCTCTCTCTGGATTTAACTCTTTATACAATTTTGCAAACATGACATTGGCTTACAATTCTCAGTCCGATGAGGTTGTCTTTCATCTGGTATCAAGGAACTTGTCCACACTGAGCTGTCTCACCCCCAGGGAACATAATCACTAGACTTGTTAGAAACAAAATTATTCTTCTTACTTTATTCATCTGGTGAAATCCTAGTCATCCTTCACGATTTCTCCAAGCACCACTACAAGAAAACATAACATGATCCACTCCAAACAGAACTGGGCCATCTTGTTCTGTAATCCCAAAGCATTCTAATCTATGTATGAGGTGCTATATAATCGCTAGTTCACCAATCATTCTCTTCCAATGAGGCTGTGAATCCTCTAGAGTAAGGTAGTGTCTTATTTATCCTCATAGTTGGAGACGTCAATATACTTACTAGACAACTAAGAAGTCTGGAACTCAAGAGGGAAATCAAAGTCAGAGACATAACTCAGGACATCTACATTTAGCTTTAAAAAAATTACAAGAGATGGAATTACTTCAGCAAGAAAGGGTATACAGAGTAAAAATTACATAAGGATTAAACTCTGAACAAACAGCAACACAAAAAGAATGAATATGAAGGTGGTGAGGGCCTAAAGTAAGAAGTTAAGGTACAAAAGAATTTCAAGAAGGAACAGGCAGACAATAACATCAAACTTACAGAAAAGTTAAGTCATAACCAGATACACAACAATTTTTTAACCAATTAGAAAATCAATCTTTGAGGTAATTATTTCACTTATTTCAGGTTAACAGTAAGCTGAAGAGAGAACAAAAGGTATAGATGTAGAGCCAGGTATAGATAAAGAGCCATCTGAAGAAACTGGACTGTGAGAGAAAAAAGGAAGACTCTTTCCCATTAATTTATTTGACAAATATGTATTGAACACTACAAATGCAATGATACACAGGTGGACCACAATCCTTAAATTCAGGAAAAAACAATAAAAAGAAGCATCGAAAAAGGCCAGATGAAGGAAAATCTAAAATGCATCTCTCACCTAGTCCTAAAGGCAACCAAACGAAAGAAAAAAAGGAAAGAAAAAGAAGGACGGTCAGTCAATAATTTGGTGCTAGACAGCATTAACATTAGTAATGAAGGTGTTGAATTTTTTATACTGCATGTTCAGAGTATGTACTGTGTTAGAAGGCAAGGGTATCATTCCAAAGTGACTAATTTCTTAGACAATCAAAGACTATCCTTCTTTTGTTAAGCTCTGCAGAATCTACCAAACTTGGAAGCCCATAGTAGATATCCTTAATTGTTGGTTGATATCAATTATAACTAAATGGACCATGGATATGACAATATTAGTTTTCCTATAAATTCAGTTGCTTAAGTTCAAATTAAACCCCATGGATTTATTATTGCCTTTACTACTCATTTAACATCTTTTATTCATACTTATCATTCTAAAAACTGGAGAAATAAGGGATTTCCTTTTTTTCCTATTCATCACATTTCAATTTCTGTAAGCTAACCTATGCTTTAAAAATTATAGTAACAGAAAATTGAGGTCCTTGGATTTAGAAAAATAAATTAATCTATTTATCAAGCCATCTTAATACAAATGAAGGGAAAGAAACCAGACTATTCACACTTATCTAACATATTCTTCCTCATGAAACCAGAATTTGTAACAGGCACCAAGTGAGTAACTAATAACCACTATCATTAAATTATTTTCCATGTATGAGTCAAAAATAACATGAATTTGTTTCCTTCTACATGAGCAAATTTCAATTAATTCAACTTTTCTGAACCAAGGTGTATCATTTTAAATAGACACAATTACTTTATACATTTGATTCACTAATTACTCAAGTAGTGATCAGAGCAAATGAATTCTGACCTACTTCTGATTCTGGTTCATTGTATAACCAAAAGAAACAACTTCTTTTTCTCAGTCTTTAAACAGCTGTGCACAAACAATTACTTTTATTTAAGAGGTGGAGAAAGCTCTGCTTTATCAGTCACCACCAACCATCAACACCTCAACTGGATAACCTACCATTTCTGACATCATAAATCTCAAGGGGTGCAAAAAACAGCAGTTTTTATTAGGGTAGAGGGAAGTGGAAGGAACTTTGGTAGAATGGGTTCAAAGAAAATCATACTGCCCAAGAATTGGTAACTCATATTTTAATATGTTTTAGAGTATCTGAATATTTGATTCAATATAAAGAATAGAATTAAGTCCTGAAAAATCTAGATTAGATACTCTAACTCTGCTTAGTTATACGGCCTTCCACAAGCCATTGACTCTTGGTTTCCTCATTTATAAAATGGGGTAATATTTATCTTGTACTGCAAATCACACATATTATCACTAAAACTTCAAAGTACTTAGCCCAAAGCATGTTATAAAAGATGGATGCTAATAGTGATGGTTTTAACAAATGATAATCCTAGTAATATTATTGATATATACAATGACTGTGACATAACTTGCCTGTTTCAAATTTGACCAAAGAAATATAACAATGTAAAATTATGGCACATGTGTAATGAGTTTGACTTGATTATGAACCATTAGGAAAATAATTTAAAACATTCACAATCAAAATACAAAAATGACTGAGAAAAGCACTTCTTCAGCAATCAAGGGCAGGATTTACCTACATATTTCCTTCAAGCAACAATCAACACATGTGGATTCTTAGTCACCATCAAGCTAGCCAAGCAAGAGTATATCTGTCCTAAAATTAAAGCTCACTTTGGTACTTTCTATTGCTGCATTGCTGTTTCCAGCTCTCTGGGCTCTAAACATGGATTTCTTAAAGTCTGGTACAAAAGATTATCTGCAAAGCAACCACTCTAAATTACTGCAAACATTTCCCCCACTAAGGGTGAGAGAGGGCAGTGGAGTATTCTCTAAAAGTTGGTAAACATAAAGAACCCTGAACTTAAAAGTCAGGGTTTTAGTTCTAGCTCCATTCGTTAGTGACTTCAGGCAAAATGTATTATTTCAGAGTCTGAGTTAAAGCAAATAACAACATAGAATCTATTTCAAATAGGTTCAAATAGAATCAAACAAGAACAAACATGAAATCACTTACAAAACTATAAAGCATTAATAAATGAAAGCTATTTTTCCAGAAACGTTGGTATTTGAATACTGAGAAAATAAAACAAGATATAATTTGGAAATTTCAAGTTATTCCCCTAACACAACCATTCTGCTTTATCTCATTTGGGAAAAAAAGGTTTTGAGGTGTTCTCATTTGGGAATATACTACTAAATTACATACTATTTCATTCTATAATATTCTGAAAAGATTCCCTAAAAACTTCTGTATAAACAATATCACTAAATTATGAAACTGAAAATGTCAGTTTATTCCCTGAAAACCAACTAAACTGATGATGTTCTAGATTTAAATCAAATAAATATTATAAAAATATAAATAATATTAATAAGAAATTATTTGCATCCTGAACACAATAGTGTGGCCAACTGCAAAAGTGTAGCTTCTTACTAAATACATTGGAGTGGCTTCAGTTGTCAATTTACTACACTCCAACTTGTCATATTCAATAAATGGTTTAGAGATAGCCAGCCACTGCTTAGTAAAAAACAACAAGCAGCATTAACAATTAATTATATTTAATAGGATTCTGTCATATTTCCATTCTCTAACCAGATTAAATATGGTTTTGTTACTTTTCTAGTGAAGAACAATAGTCTTTCCATCTATTTCTTCCAAAACTATGACAAACCAAGGTAGAGATCAGAATTAGCATGAACTAGTTTTCACGACATTTGCACTCAATATTTAACAGAGACAGAAATGTCTTAATGACAAGTATTGTGATTTTTAAGTATTTAAAATGGGTAACTGGGTAAATAAGTCTGGACTACCAAGTTACCTGAGAGAGACTTTTCTCTTAATATAACTTTAAATTTTTTTTTCAATTATCATATCAAAGCTACCCATCTCCAAAGCCAAGAATTCTGCTTATACATTTTAACAGTAAGTCCTGTTTTACCTACACCCACTTGTAAATTGCCACATGCGAGCAGCAAACCCATCTTGGTGACCAGGTGTCCCTGCTACTTGGGTTTCCCCCTCTCAGTTAACGCCATGATTATATTACTCTTCCTCACTAAACCTCATCCTCAATTCCCTGCTATTTCTAGTATGAGTAAAGAGCCCAACTGCTGATGAAAAATGAAGGAACAAAGAGTATAGTACAGAGAGAAGAAAAACTAAAAGTAAAATTTCTCCTCTTACACATTCATTTGGACAAAGCACAGAACAATGTGGAACCCAAGGATAAAACTTTTTCTGGTGCCTGTAAGAAGCTTACAAGCAAGGATATTAATTCTGAATTCCCAGAGTTTCAGATGTAAACAAAAATGCCTAAAAGTACATGTGTCATTACTCATATAGATCACTAAACATTTATTCACACTTTTTCAAAAGCTCTATCACTGAAGCCAATGCCTTCAAGAAATCTAGTGAGCTGCCACCAACTTGGATACTTTTTGTCCTGCAAAACATAAAGTTATGAAAATTATGAAACCCATAGCTCAGAAGCCTAATGGGCAACAAGAGCTCTTAAAGCTGGAGATAAACTTGGACCTCAAAGCCCAGCTGTGGGAGTTCAACAGCACAACAGTCAAGGGAATTGAATTTGGTGGTGGTCAAAAAGCCATCATAATATTTGTTCCAGTTCCTCAACTGAAATTTTCTCATAATATCAAAGTTCGGCTTGTGCATGAATTGGAGAAAAAGTTCAGTGGGAAGCACATGGTCTCTATTGCTCAGATAATTCTGCCTAAGCCAACTCAAAAAAAAAAAAAGCCATCTGAAAAACAGGCAAAAGCATCCCAAAAGCTGCACTTTGACCAGCTGTGTACAATGCGATCCTTGAGAACTTGGGTCTTCTCAAATCAAACTGTGGGCAAGAGGATCCCATGAAGCTGGATGGCAGCCAGCTCATAAAGGTTCATTTGGACAAAGCACAGAACAATGTGGAACCCAAGGATAAAACTTTTTCTGGTGCCTGTAAGAAGCTTACAAGCAAGGATATTAATTCTGAATTCCCAGAGTTTCAGATGTAAACAAAAATGCAAAAAAGTATCATTCACAGTTAAAAATAAAAATCATACATGCCTTCTTTCTTTCATCCAGGATATAAGGAATGAAGCACATACTCTACTCTAAAATGAAATGAGCCTGTTTGAATCTCAGTTATAAAGCGTATTAGCTATATGACTCTGTTTTCTCTCCTGTAAAACAGGTAACTACCTCATAAAGTAGCTCAGTACCAGAAACACACTGCAGTAAGCAATCAAGAGGCTTCCTTTATATATTTCATTTGGCTCTCACATACAATTAAAAAAAAAAAAACGAATCTCAAGGTCAATATCCCAAACCCTTAGAACATAGGCTTTTTAAATATTTATTTATTTATTTTAGGTGTAGTTGGACACAACACAATGCCTTTTATTTTTATGTGGTGCTGAGGATCGAACCTAGGTCCCGCCCGTGCTACTCGAGCGCTCTACTGTGAGACACAATCCCAGCCCCAGAACAAAGGCTTTTAATAAAACTTTTCTGACCACAAACTATAGTAAGAAATAAACTTTTCATTGAGATCCATTACATACATATATATATAATCACACACAACTGAAGATTCACAAAACAATACTATCACTTGTGTGATACATTTTAATAGTTTCTATTTTTTTGTCAAATTGACGCTCTACAATGATTTCATGACCTCTAATGGTTTGTGACTTCTAGTTTGGGGAAAAAAAAAAAAAAACTACCTTGTACTCTTCTCTCTCCTTGATTTTCTCCTCCCATCTTTTCTTCTCTAATCAAATGCACAAAGTGTTTTTAGTCTTCCTATGCCACCCTACAGGAGCACCCAGAAGCAGGGTATTTCCTAAGATGTAAAACCCAGAAAGCAAAAGAGGGATCACGGAAAGAGGAAGTTTTGAAAATAATGGGGAGAGTCTTTATTAAGGTCCAAGAAGGATTATTAAACCCATTTTCCCTCAGAGATAGCATTATTCTTGCTGGTAAAGTCTATAGGATTGCTGGAATACAATACAGAAGGTTAAGTAGGTTTTCATATTAGTCTAGGAACTTAATGTTTTTATAAGAAACATGATTTTTAATGATTTTATAAGAAAATGCTAACTAGTTTCCAAAGAAAGTTTCTTAAACATATTTCTAAATTGAGGGAGTAATGCCATCCATACAACCAACAAATGCAACCTACAGCCAACAGGTCAAATCTACTCTGTGACCTGTTTTTTACACAGCCCCTGAACAATGGTTTTTATTTTAAAATAATAGAGAAAAATCTAAAGAATATTTGTGTCACATTAAAATTATATGAATTTGGGGCGGGGATTGTGGCTCAGTGGTAGAGCGCTCACCTAGCACATGCAAGACCCTGGGCTTGATCCTCAGTGCCACATAAAAATGAATAAATTTTTAAAATTAAGGTATTGTGACTATCTACAACTAAAAATAAGTAAATATTTTAAAAATTACATGAACTCCAATTCCTGTATGCGCAAATAAAGTTTTAGTGAAAATCAGTCACACTGATTAATTTACATATTGCATATGACTGATTCTGTGTTAAAAAGGCAGAGTTGAATAACTACAAAAGAGACAGCCTAAAACATTTACTATCTGGTCCTTTACAAAAAAGTTTGCATACTCCTGTCCTAAGCACTTGAAAGCACTCGACATTCATTCACAAATATTTGTTAAGCATCTACTATTTGCCAGATACTGGACACACTACAATAAATAAGTCAGCTATGGTCTCTCTTATGAATAGCAATGAAAGGCCAGTGGAAAAAAGCTCACAGAGATAAAAAGCAGTTGATTTCTTGTAGGAACTACCAGACAACAGATATGGGAAATGTGGTTGGACTTGGGCCATAGTATGCAGTGTCTTTAAGGTCACTGTAAGGAGTAAATACTCTTCTAATGTTTTATATTCAATTGCCTATGGAATTGTTACCTATATTCACTGACAGCTTAAAGATGAATTTCTACTCAATAATAATCACAAATTCTGAATTAGAAGTATTATCATAGTTTCAATGTTTGAAAACATTGTTGTATTCCTTAAAAATATTTGGTGTAACATTTCAAAGTTTTAAAGGTTTCCTGTATATATGTATATGAGTGTGCTTGGGCTTTTGTGTATAACCTTGAATCCTCATGGTAATCTTATGAGGTGAGCAACATAAATTCCACTGAAATGTATAAAGTCCACAGAGTTATGGAATTTCCCCAAGTTCACACAGAATCACACCATGGTAGAGAAAGGTCCAATACCCAAGGTTTCTTCCTGAGAAATGTCTGCTCTTTCTAATATACGATTCCAAGAATGCAAATAGATGACTTGCATTGAATTTGAAGACAAAGGAAATTCTTATGGCTCTTTGTTTTAGACAGCCATTTTTGTCAACAAACGACTACTTGTACCAATATGTTTTTGTTTCTGTTAACTAGCCCTTATTGGTAAATCACATGCTCCAATAGCAGAAAATTCTAAATCTATAATATATTGGGTCAGCTATTCTTCTGTTCTCTGGCTTAGTGAGATCATGGAAATAAGGGTAGTTATTAACTATGAAAATACTTAAATTAAGGCTGCTAAATACATGCTGTTAGAGTAGTTAGAAATTATAATTCTTGGTATAGTAATATTCTTGGGATACAATACTAAAAGATAAGACCTGAAGATAAAAGATCCCAACTATGCTTCACTGACTCCAAAGAGAAAAATATAGTCCAACTAATTCTCTTCTGACAATAACCTATTACTTTTATTCCATACTTCAGAAGTAAGGATCAGCTTGAGTAATTTATTCTTCTTAAAAATCATCAGAGGTAGTTACTGGAGAAAATGGTACTTGACAGGCTGCTAGGCCCTCTCAGTAGTCAGAGCCTCCTAATTTCCTAATTAACACCCAAACCAAGTTATATATCTAGAAAGAACAAAAGAAGAAAATAAGAAAAGGTTACCAAATAAAATTTGTCATATATTTATACAGAATAGAAGTATTGTTAGTTTCTATTCAACTTCTTTTTATTTCCTGGTCTTTTAGAAAGGCATTTTATTCTGTTTCTGAATACCTGCTAAACAAATTGTTTTTCTAATATTATGCCCATCTTGCATAAAACTACCATCTAGGAACTGTCTGTCCTCATTGGTTATTTATCAACATTCTCTTATACTTTTCAACTTTTCAGTTCTCCCCATATCATTTTAAAGTACACTTGTGCAAGTTCAAGTTCATTATAAAAATAATTAGTAAATTCTACTAACTAGAGCTTGGTTTGTAGCTTATAGAGTGCTTGCCTAGTGTGTGTGAAGCACTGGGTTTTATTCCCAGCACCACATATAAATAAATAAAATAAAGTTCATCAACAAAAAGAATTTTTTAAAAATTTTCCACTAATCCTATAGTATCAAACTCCATTAGAGGGTAACACAAAGTCTAGCCACCGGTTTTTTGTTTTGTTTTCCTAGAACTACTTTACTGAAGGTAATAACAAACAGAATGTCCTATAATATTTACAGGGTATGAAACTATACTTCTTTACACAAAGTGACTCAAATATAGTTAGTTTTTCCTACTTCAAATGATAGACATCAAATGAAAAGGTAGCCACCATTATATTTTTTAAATTCAGTAAAATTTTATGTCTCTTCTGCTTTCACCTTTATGTAATAATGCAGTTATTTCCTAGTCAAAGATGTTGTTCAACTTGGTGCCATAATAAAAGCCAATATCCCTGCCCAAAGCATTACTTCTCTAAACAAGAGTAGAAGCTTGAAATCCTTCCAGATAAGAATACTGAAACTGACTACCTACAATTAGAGGCTGTAGCACTAAGTAAAACTAAAAGCCCAAAGTATTAACTATTTACATTTCAGAATTTATTGTAAGAGCTTAATTACCTGAAAAATATCTATTCATAATAATTAAGATACAAAATACAGTATATTACATATTTCAAACAATAAAGAGGTAGTGATCTTATGAAAAAATAGTACAAAGGATTGAAGTGGAGCAAATTATGTTATATGCATTTATGAATGTCAAACTGAACCTCACTATTATGTATAACTCTAATACACAAATAAAAACATTTAAAAATAAGCATTTGAAAAAGAGGAAAGCCAAAGTTTCAGAAGTGGGAATGCTTAAATAAGAATATAAATTAGCAGATGCACAAAATATAAATATAGAAATTTATTACAAAAATTCAATAACCAAGTCCTAGTTTTATTATCTTTTTTTTTACTTTTTTGAGACACTATACTCAAAGTTCTTATGGCATAAAAAAAAATTTTTTCTAGTAGAAAACATCGGATAACTAAATAATACTAGAGGAAGACTGATAAGTGTAAGTAAGCTGTACAATACAATCAGAGAACATTCAATGCTAGGAGAGATCTTGGAGAGTCTAGCTCACATTGATGCAATAGACTGCTAACTAGTCTTCACCTATACCCTATACACCTATACTCCTATACCCTCCCAATATATTTTTCAGATAGCTGCAAAAGAGATCGAGTTCCTCCTTAAAATTCTTTGCTTACCACTGGTTCTTTGCATTTTTATTCTAATCCCCTCCCCTATTAGATCAAAGTCCTGTATGATCTTGTTCCTCTCTCTCCAGATCTCCACATTTACTTCTTTGGGCAGCCAGTTAAACATTTCTTGAGTTTCTATTTTGTGCCAGAAACTGTGCTATGTCCTGGGGATATGGTGATGAACACATACCCTGCTTCACTGTTGGAGCTACTATTAGAACCTAAACTCTAGCAGTGAAAAGGATAAATAATAAATAGGAAGGTAAACAATTAGAGATTGTGATGTATGATGTGAGGTGAATAAAAAGCAATCCTCTCAGCACCCTGCTAGTTTGGACAGTAGTAAATATGACCTCTATATTTAGTTGTTCACTTGACTGCTTCTTGACTGCTTACTTCATGACTATAAGCTCCATAAGGGCATAATATGTCTGTCTTGTTCACTGCCAAATCCCAAACACTTAGCAAACCATCCAGAATTTATTTGTTAAATGAATGAGCACCTATTTTATCATCTTTAATTTGGGAATAAGTGAGGTCTTACTGGTTGTCAAAGGTCAAAGAAGAGTCACCAGGAAAGTAGGAATTTGAGTGAAAGATTCTTATTAAATTTTACTCCAAAATATTATACCACACTCAAAATACTGATTTTAAAATTCAACTAATTGTGTTTTCAAAGCTTAAATTATTGGCACCTAAAAAAAGACATGAGAATCTTTCAAACACAAAAAATTCTATATCAAAAAAGAAGTTTTAAAATACCTAAAATTGAAATGAAATAATCATTTTTTTAATCCTGACAAATACAGATGCAGATTTATGCCAATGTTTCTTTTTAATGAGTGAGAACAATGAGACCTTAAAGAACTCTTTGTAAAGAACCATGATATCTTAATGTTTATTTCCTGGCATCTATCTAGCACTCTATACTGATATTTTATCTGTATCATTTTTAGTTAGAATGTGATTTAACATTAGTTTATAAGTAATATACCTGCAAATTTAAAAATATCTCCCAAGAAAGCCAAACATGGTGACACATCCTTGTAATCCCAGCAATCTGGGAGGCTGAGACAGTAAGATCACAAGTTTTGAAGTGAGCCTGGACAATTTAGAGAAATCCTGTTTCAACATAAAATAAAATAAAGACTTTTGGATGTTACTCAGTGGTAGAACATCCCTGGATTCAATTCCAGTACCACAATAAAAAAAAAAACAAAAAAAAAACACAAAAAAAAAACCTCCCCAAAACTGAATTTATACTTTTAAATGTCTTACACACTATATCCTTCTCAATTAGACTCAAAGACAGATTAATGATTAACATATGTATGTGAGAGCTACTCTAGATTTGCCACCGTGTTATGTGGTATAGTGTTCTATTTAATACAACTTGGTTTACACATCTAAAAAATTAATCTCAGAATTTTAGAAACCTGCTAAGATCTCATAATTTACCCATGCCCTTTCCTCTTGAAATAATGCCTTGGAACAAGCTTGGTTTTTAATATATAGTCATAAAGATGTGAACAACAGATTTTTCCTAATAATGGCCTTTCTATAAAATATAAATTTTAAAGTCAATAATAACAACTAGGAAAAATCTTCCCTTCAAGCTTTATAACTAGACAGACTTATTTCTATCACAATATGTAAAGACTTAATTTAAAAATCTTTCATAAGGCAGCCCCTCCCCCAAATGTGTAGCTAGTCCAATTTAGTTATCTCCTTGCTTAACATTTAGTAAGTATCTCCTTGCTTAACATTGTTACTTCAGCAACATTAGGGGATAAATTGATTCCCAGTGTGATAACAGACCCCCCCCCAAAAAATGAAAAACTGTCTGTATTAAGTACAAAACAATGATCAATGAAAGGTTTAGGTTTCAGGTATGAATAGCATAAAATCTAAATCTATTTCGATAGCACCGTATAATTTATTGTAAGGAAAATGCCTCACACAGATTTAGAAAAATATAAAAATATATAAAATATAAAAATATAAAAATCTAGATAATGAGTCATTATTGTAATTACTTGAATTTGACCATTATTTAAACATAATCTAGATGACCAGTTAAGACTCATTACTGTATTTACTAGAATCTGATCATTATTTAAGCACAAACAACATATTGAGCCATTAAAGCTCAGAATTCTTTAAGTAGGTATCACAATAAAGACATATTCATCAAACAGTGTTCACCACATAAGAGAATATCACAGGCTCTCCAGTTTTTTATGTGCGCTTTCATTTTTCCAAATCTGTGTGCATATTTTCATTCATAGTTATCACTAAATCCATGTCTATCTGTGTATTTATTCAGTTATGAAAGTTCTTTCTATTTTTTTCTGGCTTATAACTTCTTTATCAATTTTATTTAGTACTACCTCCATCTACATTAATATTCAAGTTGCTCTTCTGTCCTATATTCCACATCATACATTTGAACATCCATCAAGATCTATATCACTTCTACCTTTTCTAAGTTTTAATTACTTTCATCTGCATTTACCCCTTTGACCAAGAATATCCCACCTCTTTAAGCAATTATGAATATCTCTTTATTACATAAATCTTTTCTTCAGATTAGGTCAAAACTCCTCTATCCCAACTTGCCTTCCAACCATGGTCAAGTCTACTCTCAACTGTTCTTGTGCTCCTGATGCTATTTTGTATTTTTTGCTTCATATAAGATGAATATTCTTCTAAACTCCTGGAAAGATACTATTTTTCTCTAATATTGGGCTATAATTCCTCTAATTTTCTTAAATGAAAAAAAAGTCTGAATTCCCCAAAATTATCTACAACACCTTCTTATGTACTTTAATTTATGCAACTAGTCCAGAACAGAAATAAAAGTGTCCCTTGAGACCAGTTTTCCCTATATTCCAACACCTAGACACACATTCTCCATTACAGATTAAATAATGACCATATTTTTCAGTGCACAGTTTTGTTCAGTGTATATATTTTTGACTGAACATATTTCCTTCTCTGAAGTACTGGTTAGAATAAGAAGTTGATGAGCTAGGTCAGTGTGTTTTAGAAGTTTACAATCCATTGGCTGGTCACTGACTGATGGGTCAAATTCAACATTTTTAAAATAAAATCAAATTATTTTTTTAAAGTATCCTACTCACATTAAGATTATATAGTTCATGAAACTTTGTTCTGCTACATACACATACACACACACACACACACACACAACACACATACACAATTACATGAGAACTAAGTCATGACACAATGTATAATTCTTGTGGATTATGGCCAAAAAAGCATGAAAGCTACTGAAACTTGAAGATATCTAAGATGTCTTCTAAGTATAAAATTTCAAATTATATTAAAAGATTTAGTCTAAGGAAAAAGATAAAGCATCTTTAAAAATGATCAGAACTTAAGGATATCAAAACAACTACCAGCAAAATAATTTTTCTTAACAAAATGTCACTACTGAACACTAATCCTAAAATTATAGAATCTTATATCTTTTAAAGTAGGAAAAAAAATCAGAGATCTTCTAATTCAAGTCATCTAATCCAAGTTCATCTCTTAACATAAGAGGAAATCTCTGGCCCAGAAAAGTGAAATAATTTCATTTCATTCATTCTATAAACATTTGCTGAGTGCCTACTGTGTACCAGGTTATAGGAATGAGTCTGTACATTAAGAGAAGATGTTTTCAAGAGTGCAAACAGGAAAGTAAACATCTGCACTAGTGTAAAGTAAAAGAAGGAAAGTAAACATTTGCAATAATTATTGAAATCAAGGTGACTTACAAGATGTTAGATGAACACAAAACAACTAACTGAATCTAGGTTGGGTGATAGAGAGAAAGTAATTCTAAAGAGGTGATACTTAGTCTTTTAAAACAACAGGAGTAAGCCAGGTAAAGGAGGAAGAAACAGCATGTACAAAGATACCCTACTGATACACAAGATGACATCCAGAAAACTGTAATTCAAATTTGTATGAATGAAGTATTGATTGAATCCATACTAAAGAGAAGCAATAGCAAAATATTTAGCATTTATGTGCCATTTAATCTCAAACCAATCTCTTAGGCAGGCACTGTTAATATTCCCATTTTGTAGATGAGGAAACTGAGGCACATGAATTTAAAGTGAGTTTGGCCAAGGTTAAGCTGTGAAGTAAAAATTTAAACCAAGGAAATCTAATGTCAGTGCCTATACCCTTAACTACTATACAAAGAGATTAGAGAAAATAGGCAAGAAACAAAAATCGAAGGACCCTGTGTACCATTCTAATACTTTAGATTCTATAAAGGTGACTCAACATGAAAGGTTTTAAGCAAAAGTGATGTCAGATTTATTTTTTAATGAGGCCACTCTGGCAGCTATCTGGATGAACTGGAAAGAAAAGTAGTAACAGGGAACTAACTGGACTTAGCTAAAAGACCAACAATGATTCAGGTAAGAGAAAATGACAGATGAGCTAGATAGTGGTAGTACTGGCACAAGAAGCCAAGTCAACCAACACTACAACCAACATTGTTGTGTACTATCCAAAAGAAACTCCAAATTTCCCCCCTTAGGTCTACCATTCTAAAAGTTCTAGAAATTCAACCTCAGGATCAACATATTTCCTTTAAATACCTTTATTTTAAAAAACCTGACCACTAGATGTATTGGGTATATGAAAATGACTAACTGAAATCTAGTTGGAGAATGATGGAAAATCAACTGCTATCTAAAATAGTTTTCCTGCCTTCTTCCTCTATACACTATTCCTGGAACTTTCATGTTCAATAGTTAATTTAAAATCAATGTTCTGTCTAGACATGGCTGTCATAACTTAACAGAATTAAATGTACCACAAAGAAAAGCTAATGTGGGCCCATCAGTGGCAAGAAATATACTTTCAGGTATGGTCAAATTTTGGCA
Source organism: Ictidomys tridecemlineatus (assembly GCF_052094955.1). Taxonomy (NCBI): domain Eukaryota; kingdom Metazoa; phylum Chordata; class Mammalia; order Rodentia; family Sciuridae; genus Ictidomys; species Ictidomys tridecemlineatus. Next base: position 119,373,782 of record NC_135483.1, on the reverse strand, counting down.
TGAACAGAGATGATGAATTAGTAAGAGACTATATGACAGCAGCAAAGAGTTAAGAAAAACCTGAATATGAAAAGGAAAATAAGAGCAATCTAAAGTTCAAGCTATTTGATTACAAGAGATAACACTACTCCCAAATGTGTGTACAGTAGTTCAGAAACCAGAGGAAAAAAAACTATCTGGTCAATCTCAAACATTCTAAATTCAATCTGCTTTCATTGAAAATAATGAGTGAGCCCTATTAAGGCATGGTGAATACTTAGCATAGGTTCCACAAGTAAACAGCCTACAGTATAGGAAAGTACAGAAGGAAAAAGAGGCAGGGGAGTAGACAAAAGGAAGAATATGAAAAAGGAACTATAACAGAAGGAAATGATGAGTTTTATAACAAAAATAGTGAAGGTATACCAGTAACCCCAGTGTTAAAGGTTGCCAACTTCCTCTATGATCTGAGGAACACTGTGACAAGTGGCAACATAAGAAAGCATGAAAAGACAAATCTGATATCAAAGATGAGAAGTAATAGTACTTATAAAAGAAAAATGCAAAAAAAAATAAGTCAAACTCTAAAAGAACAAATTAGTGAGTATTAAAATCTCATTTGGTTTAATTAGTCTTCATTTCTTTGGAACAGACTCTGGTGGATCCAAAGGTGAAAATATCAGTAGTACTATACCAGAGGGCCATGAAGAGTTGTTAAAGAGACAATATGAGGCTGATCTGCATACTTTTTGTGGAAGTGACTTCAGACTTCCTCTGAATGGTATAGCACTACTTAAAGAGTTTCACTATAAATTCAGGCATGGTGGCACATGCCTATAATTCCAAACACTTGAGAGGCTAAGGCAGAAGGATGGTTAAGTTCAAGGACAACCTGTGTAACATAGGCAGACACTGTCACTAAAATAAACAAACATATAATCAAATCTATACAATCAATCTATCTCAAATTTCACTATAATTCTCATCCTGGCTGGCTGAGTTAACTATCCAGGGTTCAAAATAAGGTATGCATTTATTAATTATGATCAACATTTAATCTTAAAAAGGGCAAGGGTCGGCAAGAAATCATAGAAGAGCATTTAGTGTATCCTAAATAAGTCTAATGGTAACCAAAATCCAACTAATGATTCTCAAGAAAATTATATAATTAAGAATTCACTTGAAAGTTTCTTGAAATTATAGTTGGACAAAAGAAATCCTTTTTAAAGGGTGAATTTATACCTTGAAACTATTCAAGGCACATGTGATGGTGAACATATTTCTTCCATTCATACAAAACTTTTAGGCACCATGTTAAATACATACAGACACATGTACACACATACCCCCATAGCCATGCAGCCCAGTGATCTCAAAAAGATAAAAGGCAATATCCTTAAAGATGATTAGTATAGCAGAGAGAATCCCAGATCCAAAGCAATATAATTAGTCTTGATACCTTGACTAATTTTTCATCATATCCATGAATATGCAGTTTTCATGAACACTATCAAAATAGACCATTGTAAGTTTACTGATAAAAGTCAGCAAAATATTTTTATTAAAATTTAATGGGACACAATAATATATATAACCTATACATATAGCCTATTTCCATAATTTAATCATATTTTAATTTTAAAAGATAATGAAAAGATAAAAACTTTAAATACAAGGTCAACTGGAGATCACCAATTCCAAATACTGATAAAATTTAGACAACCGACTTTGTGGGGAGTAAGAAGCACAGCACTTTTACTTCTATACTAAGCTTTTAAAAATTAAGTGTTTAAACTGAGCACAGTGCACACCTGTAATTCCAGAATGATGAGACCAGCCTGAGCAACTTAGCAAGATCCTGTCTCAAAATAAAAAAGACTGGGGATGTAACTCAGTAGTAAAACGCCCCTGTGTTCAATCCCCAGTACTGCAAAGAGAAAAAAAAAATTAATAAGAGTTTAGAACAAGTCTTCAATCTCAACACTAAGTCAGATAATTCTTTGTTATGGAAGATAGTCCTATGCATTATAGGATGGTTAGCAGCATCACTGCCCTCCACCCACTAGATGCCAGTAGCACATACACTCCAAGCTGTGACAATCAAAAATATCTCCAAATGTACCCTGGAGTAGAGGGGAGAAAAAAAATCACCCCAACTTGAAAACTACTGATGTACCTCATAAATAGAAAAAAAATCTAAATAAAATGGGGGGTGTGTCAGGGTTTTTTCCTACTCTGTTTCAACAGGTTATATTTGATCACAGACAATGTTTAAGAGATCCTCCCTCTTAGAAAACAAGGTATTTAATATCTACACTTGTTAGCCAAAGTTAACAAGAATCTCAGAAGATTCTCTGCAGTGCCAACTCTCCCTCCAATCACACACACACTAGCGAGGGCGCTCAAGCAAATACGCATGCATACATACATACATACACACACACACACACACACACACACACACACACACACAGATAGCCTAGCTGAACTGAAGAAAATGTAACATAATTACCATACTTTCATTTATTCATCAAATATATTGACCACACTTTCCAGCTTCCACAGAATCCAAAGGAATTCTTACAAAATGTAATGTAGCTCTAATACCACAATAGCTTCATTATTCTAGGTGGAATAAACTAAGTTCTAGGACAAGTATTAAATTTATCCTTATATTTTAACAAATTATAAGAAAAGATACAAACTAACCATGAAGCTTTAAAAAGGAAAAAAATTGAGAAGCAGATTTGTATTTTGAAACCAAGAGATAAGAGGAATGAAAAAATTCAAAATCAAAGGGAATCTGAAAGCATTCCGGGATGAGGGTAAAACTCAAAATGTTTCCCCTGGAATGAGAGATAGGAGGAAATTATACACTTGGCTATATCTTGCATAATCAGTCTCCAGAATACAAATCATTGAATGAGAAACTGAAAAATCAAAGTCCACAAAATACTAAAGAAAACATTTCCATCCTGAACACTTAGAAGGACTGTTCTTTACTATTGTTTCCCACTTAAAAATTTTTAAATGAGATATCAAAGGAAAAAAAAAGAATCTGACAACTTGATAAATTTCTTAATTCTCATAAAAAACAACCACTCTGATACTTCCAGCATTCCAGATTACACATTACACAGAAAAATCAATTAGCAGGGGAAACACAATAATCCTTTTTTAAAGTATATTTGATTCATAACAAAGCCCTTTTTAAAAATCAGACATTTTAAGTACTAAAAACCTTCATGTAAATATGGATTAAGGCTTTTAAGATTACTTCAATTATATTCAATAGGACCACATATTTTAATTCAAATAGGAATGTTCATTTAAAAAAAGCAATCTATGCAACAATACTTAATATTAATTTAATGGAAATGAACTATCTCTATGCTCCATAGCAAGAAAATATTTTATATCAAAATTTTGAATATTAACCTCTGGCCCAGTGAAAAATCATCCTCCAAGAAACTAATGCTCAATTCTTTTTACTCCCAAACCAGAGGAAGCTGTAAGATCTATAGCGACAGCCTGCTTTTCTAGAAGTAATACCTTAAGACCACTCAAGAATAACATCCTTCACCAATTAATGTGACTCAGGAGGGTTTGGGAGGGAATAATGTCCAGGATCCTTTGGTCAGTGGCCATGATGCCCCTCCTTCTCAAGGGCAGGAGATCAGAAAAAGGGATTTGAATACGAGGAGTTCACCATTCAAAACATAATAAGGGACAGAGGAAAAAGAGTACTACAGGAAAGATAAAAACTACATGGTTAAGTCATTTCACAAAAGCAAGATGTTTAATGTTATCAAGGCCTTCATTCATTTCAGACACACCATTGTTTAGCTTCCTCCCTAAACCGTGCACAAAAAGAACTGTCAGCTTGCCTTAAGCATGTTTCTTCTTCCATTTAAACAGACATGATTCTTTTGGTTAATCTCTGGCAATGATCGCCATTTCACAACACATTCAGCCCACCCGGAACTGATCAATACCACTACAGACATAAGACTAGACTTTATCCATTTATTAACCACAAGGAAATGTACCATTCAGCAAAATTCTATACATTACAAAAGATTCTATTAAAAGGGGGGTGGGGAAGAGGGGGACACACACACACACACACACACACCACAGAGGTACACAAAGAAAAGACTACCACCCTCTAATTTCCCTGTGGCAAACGAGATAAAGACATGACCATGAAACCTGTCAATTGGTTCTTCCCCCTGTAATTCTATCTCACAACCTAGTAACTGGATAGTGAATACTTAGGATAAGTATATCCATTATGATTTTTAAACTGTTTCATCTATGCAACTAATTCTCCTGTTATGTACATTTGCACACCTTGCTGCTAAATATTGTATTCATTTACAGAATTTCAAATACAAAAGACTAGTTTTCCAACCACTGGTTGCAACACAGAACGTCCTCACAAAATCAAAATTTCAAATATAAAATGGCCAGATCACTCTTACCAACCTTAGGCTAAAATATATCTCATGAGCATAGCATATTTAACAGTACGAACAATTTCACATGGGCTGTTCTTAACCGAAAACAATGCTTCCACACAAAGCGTTTAAAATAAGTATTCCGTAGGTAAGCAAAATCTATGCCTGAAAAGAGCACACAAATAAATGATGGTTGAAAGCCAGCACATTACCAACAGACAGCGGCATACCTCTCCTGCACTGAGTTATAGTTAATACTCCAACAACAACAACAACTATTTTTAACACTGCTGGACAATGAAGTTGAAGAAAACGTGAGAAGAGACAAATGAATTGCTGATAGGATTCATTGTTTCTCACGGTCAAAATTAAATATCAACTGACTTGATTTATGTCGTAATAGTCACCGGAGAAGCACTAATTAGAAGACTAGAAAATGACATTCATAAAAGAAAGAAAAAAAAACACCTTGTTTTGGAGGAGCTTACACTAAATGACATTTCAGAATACCCCTTTTGGGTCTCAACCTTTGCATAAATTGTCACTTGTGGTATTTGTGGCTTAACAGCAACCCCACCAGCGCTGTCATCCAGTGTTATGGCCACAAACCATGACTTTCTCACTTCCACAACAACACAGCACTCACTCTTATCAGTTCGTCAACCTAACTCAAAACAAGAAAAATTCATGGAGATTTCCAGATCACAATCAGACCAGGGGGTGGTGGTAGCAGCAGACGGGCTCGGGGTGTGGGGAAACCTCCCCAGGCTCCACTGGAGCTCACCGACCCAACAACAACCGCGGCCACCAGCAGCGGCAGCCTCGGCCGCAGTAGCAGCCCAGCCGCGCACCCTGCACCTACCTGAAGAACAAGAGATAAGAAAGACGGCAAACGCCAACTTTGCAGCGGCTCCCATTTTCCCGAGGCGCCGGGGAATCCGAAGGAAGTTCTCGCTAGATATCCAGTTTCCTGCGTCTTCCTCGGAGACAAACCTCCTGGTGTAAAATCAACCGTCATAAAACATATTCGGAAGCCCCCGAGGATGGGGGTAAAAAAACGTTCACGGGGTTCTTAAAAAAAAAAAAAAGAAAAAAAAAAGAGAGAGAGAGAGGGAAAAAAAAAGCACAACAATAAAAAAAAAAATGCACCACGGGGAAAAACCGCCACACACACGCACAACACACAAAAACAAACAACGAAAAGCCAACAACAACAAAAGCGGGTTTAAATCACTGTCAAAATCACTGTCAGCTTCGCTCGCCTCTCGAGTCTCTCGGAACAAAACGCCAGGCTGAGGCGAAGAGGAGGCGGCGGCGGCGGCGGCGGCGTCCACTGCCGCCCGGACAGTTCGGGAGCCGAGCTGGGTCCGACGTCCGGACCGACCTTCAACCCGGACACCCAAAGTCCGCGGACCCCTGGCGACCGAGCTCGCGACTGTGGCGGCCGAGGAGGCAGCGGCGCGGGGAAGGGTCGGCGGCAGGCAGTGGCGACAGCAGCGCAGGCGGCGGCCAAGTTCTGGTCCAGCCTCTGGCTCCGGCTCCGGGCTCCGGGCTCGGCCGCGTTTTCGGTCTCCTGGCCTCCGCCGGGCCCCGCCCCCCACACTTCCGGTTCCGGCCCGAAGCTAGAAACTAGGCGCAGCGGAGAACGCTCGGCGGCGGCGGTGGCGGCGGCAGCGGCGGCCGGGCGCAGCGCGCGTGCCGGCCCGGGAGCGCGAGGAGATTGTCGGGGAAGCGAGGCGGGAGCGGGGGAGGGGTGAGAGCGAGGGCGGGGCTGACTGGAGGGCGAGGAGGCGGGGCGGACGGAGGCTCGATAACGCGAGGCCTCGGCGTCCGGCCTGCTTGGTCGGAAGATCCCTCGACAAAGGGGCGCGGGTGCCTCAAAGTCTCTGGGCCTTGGCAGGGCTGTAGGTGGGCGGGGTGGTTGCGGCCGGGTACCTTGCACGGCTGTTGTCCAGATCGCGCCCAACTGGACTCTCTGGAGTGCCCGCCCAATCGTTCAGGGACAGTCCTGGAGGAACCCAGGATGGTGGACGGTGACTCCAAAGGGCGTCTGCGGCGCCCAGCCCTTCCTCTGGGGGTCGCCTAGTCGCCAGCACCAAGTGGGTGGAATCCGCGGGTGGGAACCGGTCTGCCGCGCCCTTGAAGCTGCCAGAGGGAGCTCGGGACGCGCGAGCTGGCGTCCGCGCCCCCAGCCTAGGCGATGCGACCTATCGCTGTGACTTCTATCTCAGCGTTTTGTCTTGCATCTGAAAAACTAATCAAGAAAGACCTGTCCGACGGGTTGGGATATCCACGCCAATTATCTCAATGTACAATTTGAATCCTTTTCCACCATACCTTTTGTACTCAAAGCGTTGTTTTGAAAACGGTTCTGTACGTAATGGATTCGCAGATATGTGTGTGTCACGCTTTGAAGAAACACCTGAAGGTTTCGATCGACATACCCAATGGTCAGATAGGTGTTTACTTTTTAAATTTTTAGCTCTTTTAGGCCCCAAAAGACATATAATCCATGTTGTTTGCTTATAAGGTGCTGTGTTAGGCACATAATGGAATCCAAAATGTGAAAATAGGATTTCTACCACATGGAGCTCAGGGTATATACTATATTGGAAGTTGACTACAGAATACACATTAAAGGCTATTAAAGTTAACTAGCTCTGTCTTTTGCCACATGTTAGTGAGCTAACGTTAGAGATCTTGTCTTTTTCCCTATTTTTATCTCAGCACGGAGAAGTGTCTGGCATAAGTTCTTAATAAGTTAAAGAAAATTATAAATTATAATTTATAAATTATAAAGAGTAACTGACCTCTTTCTTAAATACAAATATCTTTACATCTACTTTTTTTCAACAACTGTACCGTAAGCTAATTGATATTTTACTTAGGATTTACCAATTCTCACATTTTTCCACAAAACTCAAGCCTTCTCTTCTCACTTTTATTTATACTGTTTTCTTTTTCTCTTTCCTTAAATTACTCTGTATTTCTGTCTATTAAGTTCATCCTGTAATTATCTGCCTAGTTCTACCTCTTGTCAGGGTTATTAATAATCATTGTGGCTCTTTAAACTCTCTCCAAGATTTCCAGTTCTCAAGTTGTGGTGCTCAGAATTTGACTGATATTGTGCAACAAAGTTCCAAGTTAGTCTTTAAGGTGTCCGTGATCTCATGCAATTCTGCAGCTTTTATGAGCTGGTCAGAAGAATATGTATAAAACTTCCATTCTTTGGTTGAATTCAGAGTTTCCACTGTCCATATGGGAAAGTGCTTTTTTGATTTAGAACCACTTTCAGTCCATTCAGGAATTTGATGTCACTTATGCCCTGGATACAGGCCCTACTGTTGTCTTATCACTGCATCACTTCAATATTCTTGTGTTGTGAAACCAAAGCAAGTGGAATAACTGGAATAACCAGAAATGGAACTGAAACTTGAAAACATATTGCTTATCTTCTTACCACTCAAATTTGTCATTATAAGAGAATATGAAGATTATTTTTCTGTAGTACTTAAGAGGAGAAACAAATCTAAATCTTCACTAGAATATTCTAACAGTTAAGTAACCCCATGAGAGAAGTTATTAACATCCAGTAACATTAGCTATATATCTACTCCTACATCTATATTCACTCCTCCCTCTGCTTTTTTTTTTAATTTCAAAAATAATAGCAAAACCACAGAGTATGTGACTAATTCCCACTGGAGTTCCAAAGCTTAAAAAAGATAAAGGTAGCTACAGCTAATTATACTGCCCTTCTTTCCTCCCTATTTTCTAAGGAAAAAAATTGTGTGTGAGTGATGTATGTTTGACATGGTATCCCCCTGCATTGCTCAGGCTGGCCTCAAACTTACAATGCTCCTGGCTCTGCATCCCACATAACTGGGGTTACAGACCCCTGCCACTGTGCCCCTTCATAGAATCCCTTTTTGGAATCCACAAATTGAGTACTTTCCTAACATTGTACAAGATGTACAACCTGATTTGGGAAGAAAAAGAAGGAAGGAAAGGAAACAAGGGATTTTAGTGTACTAGAACATTTGATGTTATGAGATAAATAGATTCAGTTAATGACACTTAATCCTCACACCCAAGATCTAACCTTGTTACCAACCCAGTGTTAGACTTTCAAGTTCTAGAGTCCTGCTAAGAAGTTCAACTGAACCACAAGCTAGTGTTGTAATAATCTTGAGAAGATGGTTCAATCTAGACAGTATATTTTAGTTGGATGAGATAGTGACACAGAATGCTTAAGAGTAAAAGGTGATTTTGTTTTTGAATTAATAACTTATGTGGCTCAAAAAGATGGACAAAGTTTCAATTCTGAAGTAGCACTAGAATTGAACTGAGCTAGAATTGAATTTGCCCTGAGATTGAGTATTATGCCATTTCTGGAGAAATTCACCCTAAGAATTCTCTTGTTTTGGGACAAAGGACTAATCTGAATATATCACTGAAGCAAGATGTCAAATCTCTTCATCTTCAGGAAGATACATGACTGAAAACCTTTGGTGTATGTTAGAAGGTTAAATTCCCCTTTGAAGTATTTCTGCCGTTTCTAGCTACTACAAAAGTTTACAGCTATGTTCTCATAACACAAGCATTCCTGAAAGTGACACAAATTTCTTCTATACCAATGCTCTAAGGCATAATAGGTAAGGAATAAACTTGGTAACTTTGTAAGTCAAAGGAAGACAGATAATGATCAACATATATTTTATGAATATCTTCTCTTTATGCGCCCAAGGTGAAAAGGAAACCCCACACAGTAGCTTTTGCTTTATTCTTCCCCTTTTGTTATGCCCAGCAATAGCAACACTATGCCAATGGGGACAACAAAACATACTGAGGAGAATGAGGATGCGGGATTAGATAAAAGGCAAAGCAGTGAGATAAAATATTTTAGGGCAAGAATGTAAGTAGAGTTAAGAGAAACTAGTTGTGACAGAAATAACATACTTAGCACTTTGATAAAAGGCTATAGTAATCCATCCAGAAATGTAAATATCAACAATCAATTGGTTTCTCTGTAACATTGCATAAGCAACATGTTACTTTTTCTCCCCACTATCATCTCCTTCAAAACCCAGTATGAGAAACAAAAATAACAAAATTAATTTGAAAGGATTTTTTTTGAGAGAGAGAGAATTTTAATATTTATTTTTTAGTTTTTGGCGGACACAACATCTTTGTTTGTATGTGGTGCTGAGGATCGAACCTGGGCCGTACGCATGCCAGGCAAGTGTGCTACCGCTTGAGCCACATCCCCAGCCCCGAAAGAATGTTTTTTTTTTCCCTCCCTCCAATTTATATTGATTACCACAGTACTCAGTTTTCCTCAGGAACTAAGACTCAATTCCTCCCCAGACTGAAAAACCAAAGTGCCTACTCTAAAACTGCTGAGTGGCTGGCAGAACCCCCGTCCCTCAGTGGTTCTGAATTGTGGCATCACCAACCCTTCCCTCAGCAGCTAGAAATGTGTATGGGGATGGAGGTTGGAGTCTGGCAAGGTGTAGGTTTAGACAACAACTGGTAAGGGTGGTGCTACTAGCTTTTAGGGTACCAGGATTAGGATGTTAAATTCCCTTCAGTAGGTTGATTAGTTCTACCCAACAAGTAGTATAGCACATTCGACGCCCTGGGCTCGATCCTCAGCACCACATAAAAAATAAGTAAAATAAAGAATTTGTGTCCAAATACAACTAAACAATATTAAAAAAAACAATGAATTCCATCCATTTTGACAAAATGATTAAAATCTTAACTAAAACTTTGACCTTTTAGTACTGAAGTTCCAGAAAGCAAGATTGCATAAGGGTCAGTCATTTTCAATATGACTTTGTCCATCTTTACCTGTGATATTCATTTATTCCAAAATAAATTTTTAGGTATAGGATTTGTACTAGGTAATGGATGAAGTAATAGATGAAATAAATATAGTCTCTGCCCTCACTGAACTTACAATACCATGAAGGAGACAGAAAAAATAGCCAGTAAACAAGTAACTGTCAAAATGGGAGGGATTATTTTGATAAATGGAAAGAATGCTGAGATAAAGAACAAGAGTAGTAGGATAGGGTAGAAAGAGGGGACTTAGTTAGAGTGATTCAAGAAGGGCTTTCTAAGAAAGTAGCACTTAAGACTGAAAGCTGAATAATGAAAAGGAGATAGCCAAGAAAGAAGTTAATGAAGAAGAAACAGTAAGTACAAAACTTAGATTGTATTTAAGACACTGAAACAAGGCTCTCATGTCAAGGAGGAGAGTGGTATAAGTAAGTGAGAGAAAAACAAGGCCCAGAATACGCAAAATCTCATAGGAAAAAGTAAGGTCCTTGGGTTCAATTCAAGGTGAGGCATCAAGCCATTGGTGGTCAGGTTTATGCTTAAAATATTACTCTGTTATATGGAGAATGAGTTTGCAGGATATTCTCAAAGAAAGTAGAGACTAGTTAGAAAGTCATCAGTCAGCCTAGAGATGATGGTATTATGAATGATATAGGAAGGAGTGAGAAGATTCAAGATATATTCTGGAATTTGCTGATGGATTGAATGACTCCTGATTTTTCTTCGTAAGCAAATTAATTGAGGTAGTGTCATTTATTGAGATGGGGAAAACTTTATGGAAGAAGCACTACATATATCTCAAATTGATGAGATACAAGATTAAAAGGTTCAATTTTGAAAATGTTAAATTTGAGGTGCCTGTGAGACACCTCAGTGAAGATATAAAGTAAGCAAGTAGATTATGTGACTAAATTTTGGAGGAGCTTACAATGCTACAAATATAAATACAGAAGTTTTCAGTGTATGAATGGTATTTAAGGCCATGAAATGAATGAGAGCATCTAAATAGGGAGTAGAGAAAGATGCATATTTTCTGTAAAGAAAGATAAAGTACATGACAAAGGACTTATCTGAATATTTGCTACTTTTATAACATGGAAAGAGCATTTTAACCTATGCTAAGATAAAATTATTATTTTAGAAATAATTATGATTTAAAACTATTCTTAAAGAATTATGAATAGGAAAATGAAAAGATGTGAACTTATTGTTTTTATTTTGTGTGAAAGTTATTTTTGCACTTTCATAATAGATAATATTTATACATTTTATATTTATATATATAAATATTTTGTGGTAAAATAAAGCCAGTGGGAAAAGAAAAAAAAATTTCTTTTCCATATGATTTTTTTTTTAATTTTTGTTTTCTTAGGTTTAACTACACTGGATTTTCCCACCTGTTTAAGCATGCAAATTAAACAAAACACTTAACTGCACTTTATTGTGCTTCTTTTTAACTTAGATCAGAAGAATTTTAATCAAAGCTGTACTGAAGCTTTAGGGGAATCTTAAGTTGTAGGGATGTTAGTAATTTTAACTAGTCCAAATACATTCTGTGTACCTTTTTATATTCAAAATCATTTATTACTAGCTGCTCTTGCAAATAAGTGATAATTTTATCCCATTTTTCAGGTGAACAAATACAAAGGTTAAGTGGTTTGCCTAGAAGCATAAATTGAATCAGTAGCAGAAGTAGGATTATAACTCCAAACTACTGACTCAAAGCTTAGTCCAATGAGCCATGCTGTTTCTCAAGTAGTAGGCATATTAATTGTTCCTCCAAGCAGGAAAACAGCTCTAAATGGAGCATATCCCATCCAGAATACCTATGCAAAATAGTAAAGAGACCTATTTATTTCATTTAGTTAAGGCAGAAAGAAAATAACTTATGCACAAAATTATCAAACTTGCTTTTTTGTTAAAGAATAAGTATATATTATAAATTCAAAAAGTAATACAAAATAGGTTACAAAAATATACTGTTTCCTATTTGTAAACCCATAGAATGTTTTGTTTTTAATGGTAGCATCAGACCTAGGATACACAGAATGATGAATTTGCTGTCTAAAATAAACACATAATTCAGTAATCCATGTACTCTTTGTTATCTAGGCTAATCATAGAAAAAATTGTATAAATATTACTTAATATTTGAATAAATGTTTACCTTACTCATTGCTCTTATTTCAAGTCCATACAGGTATGTAATATTTTTTACTCAATTTTAACCCTGTACTTTCAAAGCCATAAATAGGAAGGAGATTGTATTGAAAGAGTAGATTAAGGAAAATTACAATTAAAAGTAAATGGGTCAGGGCTGGGGTTGTAGCTCAGCAGTAGAGTGCTCACCTAGCACGTGTGAGGCGCTAGATTTGATCCTCAGCACCACATATAAATAAATAAATAAATTAATTAATTAATTAAAGGTATTGTGTCCAACTACAACTAAAAATTTTTTTTGAATATTAAAAAAAAGTAAATGGCTCAGGATTGGGGTTTTAGCTTAGCAGTAGAGCGCTTGCCTCACATAAGCACCACATAAAAATAAATAAAGTAAATGTATTTTTTTTAAAAAAGTAAATGACTCTACTTCCATTTCTGGATATGATAGAAAAACTTATATTACATTAATTCTCCTGTTAAGAACAACAATTTATAAATAAGATATGTCACAACTATTTGAAACTACTTAAAAAGTAATTAAAGAATCCATTATTAAAGGGACAAAAATCCTAGAGAGGATATAAGTTTAATGAATTGAGGTCCATATTTACCTATGCCTTTCACTTTGGTTTTTGCATTCAAAGTATGGATAATAGATGAAAACAAGAGAGTGGCAGTTAGGACTGTGGCTTTTTCACTGGATTAGGGAGATAAGTTGTAGTTTATGACTGCTAAGGTGACTTGATGAACTAGAGTTTAGAAATTGAGAAAAGCACAGAGGAGTGAACCCAAAATTCTGCTGAATCTCTTCAAGTCACAGGCTGACTCCTTAACTATGTGAGGTAAGATGCAGAGAAATTAAATGTTAAGAAACAGTCTGGTAGTTAAAGAATTGAACCAAGATTTTGGCAGTCTTGGAAACTTTTGGAGACAGAGATGGGAAGGAGGAAGAGCCCAGGTCAATTCTTCAAGAAGGCTACTTCTTAAAAAGTAAAGGCTAAGCTTTAAGACAAACTGAAAGTTTGTGAACCTAAAAAAATCTGAAATCTAATACTGAGTGGAGTAATATGACTAAGTCTATGCATTATATGACTTCTAGAACAAGTTAAATCCTCTTGGAAGAAAGATAACTTCCTGCATAATCTTTGCAATTTTTCACAACATCCAGCATTCACTTAAAAATTAACAAAGCATATAAAAATCAGGACCAAATGGATTTTCTAGAGCCCAAAATTATAAGAACTAAAATGAATTTTAATAATGGATTTATAATAGGTTAGGCACAACAGAGAATAGTAAATTAAGGGTGAGAAAATATTCAGATTTAAGCATGGAGAATAAAACAACAACAAAACCCAAAAAGGAAAATACAGAAGGCAGAATAATAAAAGCTAAAAGAGCAAAAGAACATAAGAGTGGAACAGAGTTTAAAAGTTCTGGTATAACTATAATTGCAGTCCTAGAAGGATAGGAAAACATGAATAGAACAAAAGCAATATTTGAAAAATTATTGGTAGCTAGTTTTACAAAACTAATGAAAGAAAAGAAGCCATACATTCAAGAAGATCTACAAACCACATTTAGTACAAATTTAATGAAAAGTATCCCAGATGATTAAGTTAAAACATTTGTAAAACAATTAAAAATACTGGATGTAGAGAAAAAAAATACACATTACTTTCAAAGGTACAAAAATGAGACTTGATGGTGACTTTTTAGTAGAACCTAGGCAAACCATAAAGCCAAGGTTAATATCTCTTTAAATTTCTGAAAGAATATAACTGCTAAACAAGAACTTCATACTCATAAAAATATCTATTAAAAAGGAATGTTAATTAAATGCTTTTTCAGATAGAGATTTTTTTGTTATCAGACTTATACTAAATTTGACTCTATAGGTATCTTTTCAGATTAAAATGCAGAACTATAGAAAAATTAAGAAAACTTGGAGGGTAATATAGGAGTAAATCTAACTACAAACAATAGTAGTAACACATTACAGGGTTTTAAAATAGAGTATTAATACATGACAATAATAATATAAAAAGTAAAAAAGTATATGTCTTAGTTTAGGCTGCTATAACAAAACAATATAGACTGAGTGGCTTAACAAATATTTATTTCTTATTATTAGAAGCTGAGAAGTCTATGATCAAAATGTCAGAAAGGTCAGTTCCTTGCCCTCTTCCTGGTTTGCAGACATTTTTTTGCTTTGTCTTCACATGATGGAGAGCAAGAGAGAGCTCCAGTCTCTTTCCTTTTCTTATAAAGACCCTAATCCTATATCAGGAGCATCTCCTTCATGAATTCATCTAAACCTAACTACCACTCAAAGAAACCACCTTTAAATACTGTCACATTGAAAATTAGAGTTTCAGTAAATGGATTTGAGGGGTCAGGGAGACTTAGTTTGGTCCATAATAGTAAATGAAGTTAAAATGTTGTAAGTTCCTTGACTTATCCAAAAAATGTTAAATGTACTCACTAACGGTCAACTTAAGGACTTATATTAGTTGACTTAAGGTAGATTGTAAAAAGCAATTCCAATAAGAATATTAGAATCTAATATTTTAGAGTAGACAATAAGGTAATAATAAATATATAAGTAACAATTTAATAGATGTGATAAATGAAATAACAAACACTCAATCCAATAGAAAGAACAGCAAAACAGAGAATAGGTGATAAAATAGAAAATAAAGTAAGAAGATAAATTTGAATGCAAATACATCAGTAATCACATTAGATTTGTTGAATTAATACTCCAATTAAATGATAGCAATGGTCATAGTGAGTCAATAAGAAAAACAATAAGAACTTCCTCTTTTTAGTCTCTCTGTGAGAAGAGTATTTGTCATCCAACTTAAACATACGCCTTGATGAGATTTCTCAATGCTCATTCATTACAATATCACATACTTTGAATAAGGAATTCACCCATGATTATATTAGGTACTTCTGTCACTTACTCTTTCCCTGATTTCTACTGAAACATAGAATGCTTGGTCACAATTCGGTGATTCCTTTCTAGGTATTTGAAGAATATTAGGAACCTATCCTTACCTTAGCATCTATGTCCTTAACTTATCTGAGCATTTCTCTATGCTACAAGGCTTTTCCTGAAAAATGGTACAGATTAAGCATTCCTAATTCCAAAATTCAAAATCCAAAACATATTAAGCACTGATATGATGCCACCAGCAAAAAACTTCCATACCACACTTTATGTTACAGATTATAGTCAAAACATAGGCACACTAAAAATATTGTTTAAAATAACCTTCTTGATATAGGTATGTATGAAATGTAAATGAATTTCATGTTTAGACTTGAGCCAACCCATCTCTCTCTTTCCCTCTGTCTTCCTCTCTATTTTATATAGGCAAATATTCCAAAATTCTGAAAAAATGCAAACCTGAAACACTTGTGGTCTCAAGTATTTCAGATAAGGGCTAACTTTTCATCTTTGACTAGTTTAATAAGCATATTTTGAACATAAATTCTGAAATCACAGATGAGAATAATAAAGTAGAATCTACAAAGCTGTTATGTATTTGTGGATAGTTACTAGAAACCCTTTATTTTATTTTCAGTCAACTGAATAGCACACAAGTGAGAAAGTGCTATTTATGAAGAGAATAAGGAACTTGGATAATTCATTTAGGATTTTGCAATTAAGTTCTAAATAATAAAACTCCACTCTCAGGTCTCAAACAGAGAGTAACTCTAGCTGGGTTTTCTCTACCCTTTACCTTGAATAAAAACTTAAAATCTCAGCTACTTAAAGATTCAAGATATGAGGGGCTTTTTCTCCAGATACCTTTCTAAAGCCTGAATTTTTCTCTCCTTGGAACACAACCTTTCCCATTATACTCACCAAAATACAGTTCACCCTTTGGCCAATCGCTCACCTGATACTACTATTCTCTTCAACAATTTTAGTGGAAAAAAACTATACCTGATATGGTGTGTTACTGTTGTATATTGCTTCATTAGCTCAAGAAACCCTAGAAGTAGCAAACCATCTCTCAGTTTTTTCACTTGCTGCTCTCTCCTTGAACCCAAACCCTTGAAAGCACTGCCTTTTCTTTCTAGTACAATCAACCCTCTTCTATACTTAGCTCAAGGGCAGATGAAACTCTTTTCAAAAAAAACCCCCAAAAAACCTTTGAAGATGCAGAGTATTTTGTGTATGTGTGTGTGGCAGGGGGTGGGTGGGAGAGGTCTGGATAAGATTTGGGTCAAAACTGCAAACTTCAGTCCTTGTAATCATCAGAGCAGTCATCAGTCTGTCAGGGTCATTGAAATTCCATGATCAGTCTTCTTTACTTTATATTGGATATATGAAAATATGCATGTGTCTTCTGAGCTCAGCCTTAAATGATCAGTTCTTCCTGAGTTTATTCTCTCTTATGTTTTTTGTTTTGTTTTTTTGCTATCTGAACCCAAAATCTCTTGAAGAACTTATTTTCTCACGGCAACTTTATGTAACTACACAGCACTTTTCCCTTTCCCCTGCACTCTAAACCTACACAGATATCAGTAGCCTGTCTGAGTGGCCCAGAGCTTCTAGAATTCAGGGGTTACTACCACTTAGCTATTGTTTCTCTACTGTTCCCATTGTATTATCAAATATAATAAAGCATTAGCATATTTCACCTGAATTATACTTTTAATCTCTGACTGTGAATTTAGATCAATTTTAGGGAATGAACCCCAGGGTAATTCAGAGGCTATTTAATAACATGCATCACCACAAGAAATTGAGAACATACATTGATGTTTACTTAGTTATTATTATTTTGTTATATACAAAAGTAGAGGCATGGTATATGGAACTCCTAGGCATTTATCACTCAACTTCTACAATTATTGCAGTCTGCTTATATTTATTTTTAAAAGAACAATCTTTGAGTACTATATTGTATTAACATTGCTGTCTCAAGAATTATTATCCCCCATGATCAGTTTTGCTTTTTTAATAATTATTTTATAGTTATAGGCAAACACAATATCTTTATTTTATTTTTATGTGGTGCTGAGGATCGAACCCAGTGCCTCACACATGGTAGGCAAGTGCTCTACCTCTGAGCCACAACATCCACCCCAATTTGCTTTTTATTCTAAATCTAGTCCAGAAGCCAAACTAAAATACTAGGGGAAAAAAGTGAAGGGAGATAAAGAAAAACAAATGGATTATAGTTCTTTTAATCCCAGGGCTAGCTCTTTCATATTATCTTTACCGAATAATGCAAGTTACAGCACTAAGTACATTATAAATTCTCATTTGAAACAATGGCTGAGGGGAATTCTAGATTATTGGAGTTTACAGGGATTTTTTTTTCATTACACTACTGTTGTCATAGTTACCCCACATTGTATTCTTCAGAGAAACCTCTGACCAAAAGATTGGATCAGTTTCAATCTAGGCAGGTTAAAGTCTGGGGATATCTATTTGGGATGAATTATTAGCAACTGCAGCAGTTGAAAGAAGAGAAAAGAGGCTTTCAAAGTCTGTAAAATAGTCTACTCTGGTGTGCCCCACTTCTAGGTAAAGAATAGTTGGCTATGGCTATACCTCTAGAGGAGATGAATCAAATGACAATTAGTTTAAGCCTATGCAGAGGACAGTGCTAGAATTTGGATCTTTAATTTTTTATTTGTTCTTTTCAGTTATACATGATAGTATAATGTATTTTGGCAAATTATACATATATAGAATGTAACTTATTCTATTTAGGATCCCACTCTTGTGGTTGCACATGATGCAGAGTTACCTTGATCGTGTATTCAAATACAAGGCTAGGAAAGTTATGTCTGATTATAGAATTTGGATCTTGAGGGGTCCCCAAAGGTCCATGTGGTTAAGTTTTAATTTCTAGATAGTACTATTGGGATGCTGTGGAACCTTCTAAAGGTGGGGCCTACAGGTCATCAGGTCATTGAGGGTAGGCCCTTGAAGTGGATCCTGGGACCCCAGCCTCTTCCATTTCCTCTCTTTTCCTTTCTACCCACTATGTAAGCAGTTTTGCTTTGCCTTCCTCTTCTCCCGCAATATGCTGCCTCACCACAATTTCAAAAACAATGGGAACAATTGACCATGGACAAGAACTTTCAAACTGTCAGCCAAAATAAAATTTTTCTCTTTATAAGTTGAGAATCTCAAGTATTTTATAATGATGAAAAGTTGATTAACACAGTTTTCTTCATATCCTTATGGATATCATGATGAAATAATTCAGAGCATATTATTAGACTCAGTAGGAGCTGAATTAGATGGTTTGCTAATATATTAGTAGAGAGGCAAATGACCTTGCTAAGTTGGTAAAACCATGTATGATGAAATCATAGGAGACAAATAGAAGATGAAGCTGAACCAAAAAGACATTCTCACAAATTCAGTTTGAGAAATCTTTCCACTATACTTTTTGTCAGACTTGTACTAAAACAATATATCAATCTTTGTCAGAAAACTTTAAAATTCTGTAGACAAATTGGAGGAGTTTCCAACAATAATGGCAAAATCAACAAAAGTAAAAGAAAAATCAAAATAACATTAAAAATGTCTGAAAGTATGTTGTGGGAGAAGGTACTAAGTGGTTGTTTTTCTGTTTAAGAAGGATTAAAAAGACTTAGAGGATAACATTTTATTTGTGCATAATTTCGTTTATTTAGGTAAAGCACCAAAAATAAGTAAAAAAAATGTACTTTATTACTTACGTTCTTTCCAAATTGTGGTTTTAATGGTCTATATTTTAGTAGGAGTCCTGAAGTCTTCAATGAAAAAGATGATTTTAAATTAACTTATCACTCTCCCTAACAGAAATGGTTTGCTTATGATTAGGATTATAAAGGAACATCTCTTCTGTCAAAAGCAGCATTCCTGTTCCTTTCCTCAAAAAGTCTGATATACTTTGAAATTTTTTAAAAATTTAAAATGCACAGTGAAACATTTTACTCTTACCCTGTACACCATGTGCAAAGCTCTCTTATACATGTATAGCCATAATCATTATTATTGTTTTCTCACATGCTCTTGTAGTTTCTTTATCCAAACACTGAGAAATAGGAATAGTCTTATTCCTTCTCTTAAGTATCATCAATACCCACTATTTTATATGTTGATTTTTTTGTTTTTTGCATTTAACAATATATCTTTTTCTTTTTTTGGTACTGTAGATTGAACCCTAGGGTGCTTAACCATTGAGCCACATCCCCAGTTATTTTGTATTTTATTTAGAGACAGGGTCTCTCTGGGTTGCTAAGTGCCTCAATCAGTTGCTGAGGCTGGCTTTGAACTCTTGATCCTCCTGCCTCAGCCTCTCAAGTCGCTGAGATTACCAGCATGCATAATAGTACCTGGCTAACAATATACCTTGATGATCAGTACTAGCAAACGTCCTCATTCCTTTTTTTCCCAATTGTGTAGTACTGTAAATATACAAGAATTTTCTTATATTGATGGGAACTTGAGTTGTATCCAGTTTTTAAATTTCAAACAATGGCATGGATAGTGTTACACACAATGTCCTCTCACATGTGGACAACTATATCTATAGATAAATTCCTAGAAGTCCAATTGTGAGTGAACTGTTAAATATTTTGACAAATTTACTTTGACAAATATTGCAAAATTTTCATCTATCAGAGTCATAAAAATTACAACTATCTCTAATGTATGAGAGGACCTGTTTTCCTACAAATAATAAAAAGTATTATCAAGCTCTTTGATCATTTCCAATTTGAAAAATGACATATCATTGTAGTTTTGATACATATTTCTCTTATTTTAAGTGGATTTGATCATTTACTTATGTTTATAAGTCACTTGCATTTTCTTCTTATGACTTCAAAGTATATATTATTGCCCATTTTTCTATTATGTGGTCAGTCTTTTGTTGATTTTTAGCAGCTCTTCAAATATTAGGGAGACAGGTAATTGTCTGGAAATAAGTTTCTCAGTTTGTAATTTTGACTTTGTTTATAGTTTAATGTTATTAAATTTATTACTTTATTTTACGGAAACTGGATTTTGAGTCATAAAGAAGAAGGCCTTCTTCATTGCAATGTTAAAAAAACTCGTGTTTTTTTCTCATATTTATATAGTCTCAGGATTTTATATGTAAATCTTAGATTCATTTAAAATTTAACTTGGTTTCACTGGAGTATAATCTTCCACAGCATCCATTATAATTCTTCCTGGAAGCCAGTATAATTATATACCTGGAAAACTCAAGAAACTTGACTTAAAAACTATCTAGCAAAATAGTGGGGCACAATATTAATTAATATACAAAAGTCAAACAACAAACAGTATGAATATATAATGGAAGAAAATGCTCACTTAAATAGAAAAAAAGAAGACAGCTTTTCCTTAGATATTGTATAACCATTTATTGAAGTGTTTATCTTTTCTCCACTGATTGAAATGCTATCTTTATTATATATTGAATTGTAGCATCCTTTTGCAATTATTCTGGAGTTTACATTATGTTCCATTGATGAATTTGTTTATTGACAAACCTATTTCACACTGCTTTAAATATTCATGGTTTTATAATATGTTATAATATCTGGTAGTATTCATTCCCCTCATTGCCCCCCTTTTCAAGTTTTTCTACTTTGGATAATTGTTTTTCATTATAAGCTTTATGATCAGTTTGCTAGTTTCACAAAATTCACTCAATATTTTTCTTATTGGGCTCATATTAGTGATAAATTATCTCAGAAAGAATTGATATATTTTTGATGTTAACTCTATTGACTACATAAATCTTCTCTGTGTTCACAATTTCTTATCTGTTCTCCAGTAGTGTTTTAACATTTCCTATTAAGCTTATTTCTGTGTACTTTTATATATTTTATATTATGGACTCTTTGGTACCTTCAAGTAGACAAGTAGATCAGATGATATCATTGTTCAAAAAGTGTGGTATCATTTTGGGAAGAATGTTACAGGTTGAGGATTATGTTAATTAGCTTCTCATAACTGTGACAAAACAACTGACATAATAACTTATAAAAAGGATCGGCAGGCTGGGGTTGTGACGCAGCAGTAGACCACTTGCCTAGCAAGTGTGAGGCACTGGGTTTGATCCTCAGCACATATAAAATAAAATAAAGGTTATTGTGTCCACCTACAAATAAAAAACAAATATATATTAAAAAAAAAAAAGGATTGGCTTAGTTTGGCTCATAGTTTCAGAAGTTTCATTCAATGGTTTCTTGGCCCCATTGCCATTGGGCCTCTGGTGAGGCAGTACATCACAGCAGGGAGCATGTGGTAGAGCAAGCTGCTTATCACTTGGCTGCTGGGAAGCAGAGAAAAGAGAATTAGAGAGAGAGAAAGGGAACTGGGCCCCACTATCCCCTTCAAGGCCTACTACCACAAATGACCTAACTTCCTACAACTAGGCTCCACCTCTTAAAGGTTCCACCATCTTCCCACAATGGCATGAGCTGAAGTCCAGCCCTTTAACACCTGGGCCCTTAGGGGATACTTACCCAAACCATAGTAAGTGTTGCATAAACATTTCATTATTATCTTAATTTCAGTCATCTACTTGCCATTACATATTTATATAGAATGTCCTCTGTATTAAAAAAAAAAGAACTCATACAAAACTACCTGTTTGTTACTACCACTGTTCTTACCAAAATTTTAAAAAATGTATATCCATGTAAAGCCCAATGTAGTTTAACTTTAGTATAGCATGGTGAAGAAAAAAACCCAAGTGTATACAACCAACTTCTCATCAGTCTTTCAGCTGTATTGGGTTTTACTAAGTAACTTAAATGAGCTGCTTTGTGTTTGTGATGGCACAGTAAATCAACCTTGCTGAAATTTCTAAACCCTCTTTGCTTAACAGTGATCTCCTTTGTTGATCTTCAGGGCATAATGTCTCATCTGTTTAGTTTGGCCTTTTATTTGACCTTCATTTACTTTGTGGCCACGCCTGTTTTCTTTGTTTGATATGCTAGTTCAACTATGTAGGTGAACCCAACCACTTAGTGGTGGGTATGTAATTTTTATAAACAACACATGATGTTAGTGAGAGAATTTATATTTTCCTAGCAAATGAAAAAAATGTTTGACTTTTGAGTAATATCATGCTATCTTTTAGCAAACTTGTCTAATTGCTACTGAATTTCCATCAGGTATTTGGTTGTTTTTAAATACACCTTAAACTAGATGGGACAACTTGTCTTTTCTAAGTGCTTCCTAGGTGTTAGAATCTTTTAGTCTATTTTCTAGAGACCTATAACTGTTACCCAAGCCTTAGTACTGAGTTAGCCATCATCATACAAAATTTGGTATAATGAAGAATATTTTCAATTGAGGTACATCACAAGTTGTATCATGTCTCCAACTGTTAAAAAAAAGATAAACATGCATCTTGGGCAGTAGTATCAATGAATATAAAATAGAGAAACCAAAAGTAGTAAATATCAACATTTGTACCTTTTGGTACTGAAATTCTAGTTTTACAGTAGTAAATTCATTGCCTTGTTTCAGTTATGGTTGAATTTCAATATTTTACCTCTTTTCTACAAAATTCTGTTAAGAAAGCCAAGACATAAAATGATTTTTTAAATCCCAAAGGTTTATATAAATTTTAGTTTTCTCTGAGGTAGTACTTCTGAAACCAAATCAAATCACACAAAGAATAGAAATTTTAAGGCACTTATTATTCTTAAGTGTATTATTGGGGTGGGGGGATACTGGCAATTGTAATACCATCATCAGTGGTAAGCTTCTGTTGGCTCCAAATGGGAATTACTTTTATAAAATTCCCTCTAGGATGTTTGTTTATGGGAATGAGACCTTAGGGGATGTTAGAAAGGGTGTAGTCTTGTTTTATAGGCCTTCTCCTCTGGCAACATACTTTAAGTTTCAATATTCAAAAGTTCTTCATATAATCTCTTATTTTATTGATGTGGTTTTTTAAAGTTTCAGGTACCTACTTGCAAATGTTTCCCAAGAACATTTCCTTGTATCTGGGATGCTATGACTTTTGCCCTTTCTCTTTTTCTTTTTTGACTGTTTTAAAACCATAGTGGTTTTAAAATATAGTGCATATATCAAAAGAAAGAAGATTTGGAGAAGAACAGAAGTAGTCAAACTTAGGTTTCCTCATATGCCAACAAAAGTGCAAAGATAGGAGACCCTCTTAATTAAGGGGGCTCTAATTTTATTCCTGGAAATTGTTGATTATATCAGTCTTTTGGTGCAAATTGATAACAAATCAGTAAGCAAAATCTTGAAACAATTTGCAGCCTTTGGGATTATGGGAGTGTGAGGCAGTAGGTAGACAACAGGAGTAGGTCTGAGGAGATGTTTTTTGGTTTTGTTTTTTCATTAAATTTTTAATGAAAGGTATATATGATTACTTTTATATCTCTCGAATCTTTATTTTTATAGCTCCTATATTCCCTATATTTTCCTCCCTGGTGAGATTTGACTTCATATTCAAGGTTTCTTTGCAATCTTTGTTCAGTATTAGCCTAGTGATAACCACCCTGTTGGGGTAAATGACCACACGGACAATGGTGCCATTAGCCTTCTCCTGCTGCACCCATTCGATGTAAATAGCATATTTCTTTCTTAATCCTGAACTTGCTGGTCTTTGTAGTGTCCTCACACAACCTGTACTTTATTATCTTTTTGGATAGACATGGATCGAACATTGCATTTTTGTCTCCGTTATTTGGAAAATGGGGAAGAAATAATCTCCCTGTGAATGTGAGAAGGTGCATTGAAATGGCTTTTATGGTTCTTGCTCAGGTCAAAAGTCTCAGAGGGACTGGGCTTCATTTTGGCCTCTTTCACTTCAGTGATGACCATAAAAGAGAAGAGAAAATAGGATTTTCATTAAAGTTTCTCTAGCTTTAATTCTTTAATCTGAAATAAACCTGTAGACCTATTGTTCTAATTTGTACTCAGCCTTTTTCCAGGCCTTCTCATATTTTTTTCCTTGAACGCTAAAATTTGTAATTTTCATATCCTTGGAATCCTGCTCAAGCATTTAGCTATATTATTTTAAACAAACATTTGATTTTATCTTTTTCTTTTATTGTTGTTGGTGATGGTTTTTATTTAAGTGCAAAGAAGCATTTTTAGTCACATTAGGAAGAGAATGGACTTTGTAGTCAGACTTATTAGGGTTTCAACCAATATATATGTTTTGGTACTGGGGATTGACTCCCAGTGGTGCTTAATCACTGAACCACATCCATAGCCCATTCTTATTTTGAGTTGCTCAGAGCCTTGTTAAATTGTTGAGGCTGGCTTTGAACTTGCAATCCTCCTGCTATAGCTTCCCAAGCTGCTGGGACTACAGGCATGCACTACTGCACCGGCTGCTTTTTTCACTTTTTAAAACTAATTCTATAACATCTCATCTCTAAGACCAGCCACATAATATCTGCTACGTAAATTCCTTGAGATCATACTTGTGATGTGCTACTAGACTCCAAGTCATGATTGGCCCTCCATATATGTGTTTTTTTTTAAATTTACTTGAGGTATTCAAAAGTCTATTTATTTTTGCAAAAGGATGTACGTTTGTATTTTTTTTCATTCTTTCATTGATTCATCAAACATGTTGTGCATCTTCCTTATACCAGGCATGGGTTTAAGAACGGGAAATGTGTAATGAATAAAAAAAGAATATTTAACAAATATTAAATTTATCCAACAATTTGTATTCTTTTATTTTTTATTTTATGGTACTGGAGATTGAACCCAGAGGCACCTAACCATTGAGCCACATCCCCATTCCTTTTTTGTATTTTATTTAGAGACAGAATCTTGCTGAGTTACTTAGGGCCTTGCTAAATGGCTAAGGCTAGCTTTGAACTCATAATCCCCCTGCCTCCGCCTCCTGAGCCACTGGGATTATAGGTGTGTGCCACTGCACCTGGCAAGAATTTGTATTCTTATGAGGAAGCCAAACAATAAACAAAATAGGCATGCAAAATATCTCATATGTCAATGATGATCACCACTGCAGGGAAATGAGTTGTACAAGGAACAGGTCACATTTGAGTGGAGACCTGAAGGTGAGGGAGGGAATGATTTGGAATCCTGGGGGGAGAAAGAACAACAGGTACATTGTCCAGAAGCAAAGAGGCTGGTTTGTCTGGAGTGGAGTAGAAGATGCAGACGGACAGCAGAGCCAACATCAAGTGTGATCTTGTAGGTAATATAAGGACTTAACTCTGAGTGAAAGTGGAGCCAATGGAGGGATTTGATGACATGATCTGACCATGGCTTAAAAAGAAAGCAATCTGGGCTGATCTGTTGGGAAAAGATAATTTAGAAGTATGAGGACAGAGGGGGAGACCAGTGAGGAGGCTGTAGCCATGACCCATGCAAGCAGTGATGGTGGCTTAACCAAAGTGGTAGGTAGCAGAGTAAGCAGTGAATCTATTTTTGCATATAGGAATTTTGTAAGGTATCATGGGGAGCAAGTAAAGGATGACTCCAAAGTTTTTGGCTGGCCTAAGGAACTGGAGTTTCTGGTAACTGAAAGAGGAAGACTGGAACATTAACATATTTGGAGTAGGAGTGAGGGGGAGATCAGCAGTTTGGATTTAGATATGTTAAGTTTGAGATTAAAATGCCTATTAGACATAGAAGTGAAAATGTTCCTTAGACTTTTAAGCCATAAAAGTGGATGAGAACTACCAGAGGAAAAGTTTTGATAGGCAAGAAACCAAGCTTTCTGGGGCCCACTAGCATGAAGAATAGCTAGAGATGAAGAGGAACTCTGATCTACAAATACGTTGTTTATAGTGAAAGTGCAGTGTGGGGAATACATTGTGAGGAAATTTATCTATATTTACCACACTCCCCAATTTTAACTCTAGAAAAGTGACATATTTGCTTCTTTGAAGTAAATGTAGCCTATCTATTGGTTAAGAAGCATAGAATTCTAGAAACATTCATGGAATTTCTATAGAAAGTAGACCAAAAAAAAAAATTATCTCTGTACTGAAGACACTAAAAGGTCTAAAAAAAAAGTCTCTGTAGCAAGCAACAGTAAATTTAGAAATGGCTTATAAATACATCAAAAGTAGAAAAGTGGGGTAATGGACTGGGTTGGGAAGTGATGGTCAGTGTTTTTAATAAGTACAGCCATGTGGCTGATTTAGAAATGGCTTATGAAAGAGATGAGCATCAATTCAAGTTCATGAGGAACAGAACATGGATTGGTAGAAGAGAATTTCAAAATTGAGAATGGCCTATTAGCCACTGAACAAGTAGGACAAGCTTTTTGGTGAGTGACTCACTTCTTCCTTATAATATCACTCAGGATCCCTGCAGGAAACAGATGGTTCAATCAAAAGGAGCAATTGAGGAGAATTTGATGAAGGAACTATTTACAAAAGTGTAGGCAGGGTTAAACCTTTGTCTAGTATCCTATTGGTGCTTCTCCTTAGTAGGCTCCTACAGGAAGCCTGAGGACAAGCAAGTCTAGTAGCCTCCTGAGGCACAGAGCAGGTAGGAAGGATGGCTAGTGGTTCTGAGGGACACATTGGGACTATTCAGCCCCTTATCTCCATAAAAAAATTTATAATTAGCTCTGTAGAAAGTCAGAGAATTATGAAAAGTTAATTACCATTATGAACTCTGAATGACCATAAATTGAATAGTGTTCTCCCAAACTTTCAGTGTTTATACCTAAAAAAAATATATTTTTTTCACCTTTTTTCTCCTTTGTTTTTCTTCTTGGCAGTGTTGTTTTTATTTATTTTGTTTTGCTTTGGCTGCTTGAATTTTTGTTAAATATTTATAAAGACCTTGATATGCTTCTTCCTATTTGAGAATAATCTACTTTTAAGCAGGTGCCAGGTTTTCAATCTATACAGTCTCACTTTGCTGTGCAGGTATATTGTAAGCCTTAGTAATACTGACTCTAGTTTGAGTTTTCTACTTGTTTGTTGCAATCAGATAATTTGCCATCAAAGATAGGGAGTTAAAATCTTATTCTTGCAAAACAATCACTTTCCAAATTGCCTTATACATGGTGTTAAGGTATCCTATTGACTTCAGTAGTCAGCATTCTCCTTCTGACTCTAGAGTGTTCTTATTATAAACATCTAGTGAGCAAATTTAGGCCAATTATATAATTAGAGTTAGTAAGATGAGGTAGAGACTAAATAAAACAAATCACAAAGTTACAATATCAAAGATATGAAATATTTACTTTTTTTGTTGTTGTTCCAGTGCTGGGGATCTACCCCAGGGATTCAAGCATGCTAGGCAAGTGTGCTACCACTGAGTTATACATTCTCACCAAGATGTGGAATACTATCTTGAAAATTACCTGAAACCAAATGTCATAATCTGTTAGAAATATACAACCATGTGCAAATATCCATTACTTTCTCCTAAGATCATGTTTAGCACCATATTGCTTCTTCCTTCCTTTCTTTAGTAATAGAACTCTTTACAATTAGCTGGGCACTTGGGGGCCAATATAAAGACTATATTTCCCAGTCTCTCTTGCTGCTGTGTTTGACCATGTATTTTAGGATCTGCCCAATGATATGCAGAATAGAGTGATACTGATGAAAGTTACAAAAGCCATTTTAGTCCATGGGATGGAAACTATGTCTTGGGAATGCTGGAAAATGTAGTAGAAAGTGCTGAGGTCCTCAAGAGTTTGGAGTGACTGCCTCATGATCCTTGGATGGTTAATGCTCCAGTTCTTAGGTAAGAAGTCAGGGTCTATTTGTTTGAGTCATTGCTTTTTCAGACTTTATGATAGCAGCTAGACTTGTATCCCAATATATTCATGGCCCTTTTAATAAAGGCTAGTGTGCTAAAGTATAACAATTATTATATTGTATCATCTGTTGATAGAAAAAAATGCTTAATGAAAAAGGGGATATTGTAAATGCAGGAAGGTTTTCAGTGAATTTTTATTTAATTAGTCACAACTATATACATTTGAAAAAATTATAATAGGATTAATGTAGGTGGAGTTTATTTCCTACTTACTCTATTGATAATGCTTGGACTGGCATGTGGACATAAGGACTCTTTGCCAGACCCCTTGTCCAAACCGCTTTTTGTTTTTTTAAATTTTATTTGTAGTTGTAGATGGACAGAATGCCTTCATTTTCTCCTTCCTTCCTTCCTTCCTCCCTCTTTCTTTCTTTCTTTCTTTCTTTCTTTCTTTCTTTCTTTCTTTCTTTCTTTCTTTCTTTCTTTCTTCTTTCGAGGTGCTAAGTATTGAACCCAGTGCCTCACACATGCCAGGCAAGGGCTCTGCCACTGAGTTACATCCCCAACCCCTCAAACTGCTTTTTGAAGTCTATGGACTTAGGCCTTGGAGTTCAATATGAAATTAGACATGCTAGGATCTGCTTAGAAGATGAAAATAAAATCTGATATGCTTGTTAACTATAAAACCATTGACTGTAACCAGGTAAGTGAAGAGAGCTAAAGCCCAGTGAGTTCAGGATCTGTAATGGACTTTGTGGTAACTTATCTAACATTGCATTGCCATTTTCCTGTTTCATAGCAATAATTTCACTTGGATGGGTGCACTGGGATAACTAGTGTCCCACCCCTCCCAAAATTCATGACCAGCCTAAACCTGTGATTATGACCTTGTTTGTAAATAAAGTCTTTGCTGATATCATCAAGTTAAGATATGGTAAATTAGAGTGGGCCTCAATCCAATGACTGAGAAATTTAGACACACACACAGAGAAAGAAGACAGCCATGTGAATAGGCAGAGGTTGAAATTATAAGCCAAGAAACACTGAAGATTACTGGTAAAAATCAAAGACTAAGCAGCAAGGGGGAATTCTTCCCTAGAGCCTTTGGAGAGCGCATGGCCCAGCCAATACCTCGATTTTAGACTTCTAGCCATCAGAATGATGAGAGAATAAAGCTCTTTGTTTAAGGTCCTCAATTTGTGGTTATTTATTATGGAAGCCTTAGGGAATTAATATGGTATAAATTAATGCTGCCCTCAGTTGGCATTGTATTCAAAATGTTTTAATAACAAGTACATGATCCATCTAAATAGAAGGGATGTCTGATGCATTACTAGAGCAGGGTCCAAATGGATTCTTGATTTTCAGATATTAATGTTTTAGTTTCTGGAATTTGGAGAAGTCCTGCTCTGGAGAATGCTTTGGGCCGGGAGAAGTAACTCATTGGCTACATATCCTCTGGGTTTAGGAGCATTTCAATATTTTAAACATCCATGGGATTGTATCAATGTATAGTAGGCATGTACCCTGGATGGTCTAAAATGTTACATTGTTCTTTCCTTCTTGCCACTATAAGCAACTCAAGAGACCCAAACGGGGCCAATCAGAATGAAGCTCGGGACTTTCATTCTTTGGTTGGAGAATAACATGCCATCTTAGGAGACATGGAAATGAGATGTGGACCCAGTTGCTGCTGGATGAAACTTTGCAACCTGAAGAGAATCTATTTTAAGGGTAGAGCTATTAATCAAAGAATGGAAGAACCAAATAATTATAGCCAAATGGACCTAGAACTCTGATCAAGTGTATCTGAGTCTTTCCCATCCTCTGGACTATTAATTACAGGAGCCACTAAATTCTCCTTATTGTTTATGCAAGTTTGAATTATGTTTTATATTTTATCTTATTTTTTTGTAACAAGAAGCCTCCTGATACAATCTCTGTGATTTTATTGGTTCTTCTCTTTGAAACATTTTATTTTGATGTCTGCTAATGTTCATTATTTTGTAATTACCTTTTACCTTTGTATTCTGTTAATAAAAGAGATACCAACTAGACTCCAAGAAAATAGGACTTTGCCGAAAGACTACTATGGGCCATCTTTATACTAAATCCTTAGACTATAACTTACAAGCAAACAAACGTGCACTTGCACACATACACTCCTGCAATTTCTCTCATATGTAATAAGAACTAGTTTGTATTATAGATGCAGTGGATGGGAAGAATAATATAAACAAATGAGAGAGGATCTGTAATCTATGGGGGATAGTAGAACACTGAAGAAATATTAATATTAATTCAAAGAAATATGGTTTTGTAAATGGAATTCTCATCTCTATGAATAAATATAGAAATAAATCAAATTGTAGTGCAAGGCCAATTTATGTTTTTATTTTTTTAGAAGTAAATGTTTTTTATTTTATTTTATTTTTTTCTTTAATTTTTATTGTTGGTTGTTCAAAACATTACATAGTTCTTGACATATCATATTTCACACTTTGATTCAAGTGGGTTATGAACTCCCATTTTTATCCTGTATACAGATTGCAGCATCACATCGGTTACACATCCACTGTTTTACATATTGCTATACTAGTATCTGTTGTATTCTGCTGCCTTTCTTATCCTCTACTATCTCCCATCCCCTCCCCTCCCATCTTCTCTCTCTACCCTATCTACTGTAATTCATTTCTCCCCCTTGTTTTTTTCCCCTTTCCCCTCACTTCCTCTTGTATGTAATTTTGTATAACCATGAGGGTCTCGCAAGGCCAATTTAAATACAGAGGCTAGCCAAGGAATGGAGATGAAGAGAGTTGAATAGAGGGAACTCAGGGAAAATCATGAAGATAAAGTACTTTTCCTATGTCTGAGTTTATAGAACTTGTCTTTTGAAGTTCTGGGTGCCATTTCAAAAACAGGGTTAAAGGGAGGAAGAAACAATGTAACAATATTCTTTGTGCCTCACTAACAATGAAAAATTTGAGTTGAATAAATTGACTTAGGTTACCCTGAATTGCTATTCATGTATTTGTATACTGAGTTTGAAGCTTCTGCTTTACACTCCTCCTGGCAATTACTATCTATACTTTGTTAACAGTAAATATTTTTAAAAATGTAATTTCAAATTTAGCCAACATTTAAATTGTTTTTGATCAGTTTTTAAATTAGCATATTGCCTTAAATAAGAAAAAAAGTAATTTTAGAAATAAAACTAAAAATGATGAGTTAATTTTTTTCCAGTATACAATTCGTGTTAAATCACTGGTTCTGAACAATCAGTAACTGAAATTTTATCAATACATGTGGTAACACACATTTCTCATTTTAGTTGATAATTAATATTCAGGTATGCAGAAGAACACATAAGATTAGATGTCAGTGTTGCTTTGTTTTTGGTTTAACATATACAAATTGTTACTATATGAGGTATTTCCCTGTCTTTGCACATGTATATTTGTTAATTTTGTTCTTTTTCTTTGTGATCATAATATCTTTGTGTATTCATTTGATTCAATCTTCCAAGAAAATAAAAAGAATAAATCTTCTTGGTTTTAAAAAATAATTGCCTTATGTAATTCAGAAATGAAAAAAGATATCTGACAGTCATGTTTAAAAGACTGCAATTGAGGACTTAGTTTAATTGATCCACTAGTATAGAAATTTTAGTTCTTTTCCTTGCTTTTGTTTCATGTAATTTATGATTAACAGCTATGTAAAATGGTGAGCCACCTAATGAAAATAGTTTTATAAATATTGCATGCCATTTTATGTTCTTCAATCTCTACTTCCCTTATCAAGTATTTTTATGTTAAGAATGTTCAAAGTTAATGTGTGAGGAAGTAACTAGCTACTTTAGTTAGTTAGATTTCTCTTCCCTGAAGAAAATTACTATAATGGTTACTTTTGCTAAAATGCAATTACTGTCACTATAATAATCAATCATATTTTTATATAAGAAACTTTAACAACTCTTGAATGCATTAAGAAAAAGCAAATGAAAAAGACTCAGTGTGAAATAAGACTAGACACTCCAACCACTTCACTCATATTTGGTGAGAAAAAACTCATCTACCTCTCTTGTAATACATTTTAATGCCTTATCAAAGATTACTGTGAAAGTTATAGTAGTGAGCAAGTTTCTCAGATTATTGAAAAATGTTACATGTGTTCAATAACTAGTAGCTATTATCACTTCTGGTGAATAACAGTTTAATCCTAACCCAACAGAATCTATAGTCCTCAATTTCACAAATTAAACCAAAATACACCATTTGAAAAGGTTTAATTTTTTTAATATCTTTATTCAGATGAAAACATCTCCACATGAAAAATGAAGGCAGAATGTATCAGTTGCATCAGTTTTCACTTTATAACAAGAATAGTAGTTGAGGTCAGAAAAAAATTTGTCTCTAAATATTGTGCAGTTACATGCTCTATACACAGTATTTCCCACCAAATCATCTGTAATTAATATACTACTCATGAAGGCAGAATACTGAATAGAGCATGAGATGACTGTTACTCAACTCCTCATATAGTATTGAGAATATAGAAATAGATGGTGTGTTTCATACTGCTATTTAATAACATGTGCATTGACATGATGAACACATTTATAAGTGACATTAATCAAAATATATCAAAGAATAATGTACTATGGATAAAACTAATATTTCACGTAAATATTTGCACTAAAACACAAAATTAACACACAGTAGTTAGGTGATCGCAGCTCTGTTCTCTTTCCTAGGGCATCCCTAACTTGCCTCTGCTTCTATGTCTTTGTCTTCTAATATCTTTAATGCTAACACCATCCAACTAATCTCCTAAACTGGACTTATAAGAGGTATTTTAATCGCCCCCCTCTCCCCAAGAGCCTTCTTTCATTCAGTTACTTGATTTCTATTCTAACTTTGGGAAGTCTCTAGAGACTTTCATGGTCTTTGTTTAGGCCCCCTGTTAGCCTTCTCCATAACCTATGTAAGATCTTGGTGTTATCAGTCCCTCTCCTGTTTGTCACTCACCCTTTTTTCTGCTCCCAGTACTCTCTTTTCAAACCCTTTGGCATACTCTACCATTCCCATCCTGTTCAATCTGCTCTCATCCCTATTAATTCCCCTGTCCTGTCGGTGACCCTGTTAACCCCAAAGTTCTGTAATAGTGGAAGCTACTCTTTCTTACTGGAATATCCTTTTCTCTATTTAGAAAATTCCTCCATCTTCACCACAAACTGCATCTAACAAGAATTCTCCACTGATACCCAACTAAAAATTAAATGTTTGCTTCTCTATACTGTTTTAGCATTTGGGACTCAACTGGTTTATAGCAATTTCTGTGTTTCTTGAATTTTCTTCCACTACACTGTGAGCTTATGCAAGGGAAGGATGCATCTTGTTCTTTTTGGTATCCCTCATGCTTAGCTCAGTGAGTGTCATGTAGTAAGTATCCCCTCAATACAGAGTGAAAAGTACTTTAGTACTTTTTATTCTGAACTAATTTCAATGTTTTATTTCCAGATTCACATTCTGTCTGGGAACAAGGCCATTAAGAAAAATAATTTTAAGTCATGCTTTAAAGATTAGCTTTTACTAATTTACCTGAAAGTAAAAATCCATTATAAGGGAGCTGGCTTGGTGGTAGAGCACCTGCCTCACATTTGTGAGGCACTGGGTTCAATCCTAGGCACGACATAAAAAATAATAAAGAAATAAAATGAAGGTATTTTGTCCATCTACAACTAAAAAAATTTTTTTAAAATCCATTATAATTAGAAGACATTCTTCATTATCAGGAAAGTTCTCTATTCTTGTGTGTGTGTGTACCCCAATATATACTTATTTGGGGGTATATATATATATGAGCTGTGAATGGCTAATTCATAACAGCTATATGAATGATTGTTTGGCAATAAAAAAAAACAAAAACAAGCAAAACATTATAGAATATCTGCTAGATGTCAGGTTTCTTTTATTTCACTCAAAATTAAAGTTTTGGTTATAAAGTTTGTTTGGTTATAAAATTTCTCTGGTAGAAATTTTTTCAATGTATTTTAAATTGTTGACTGTAGCAGGCTAGTGCTATATACAGAAAATTGCATTGGATTCTATTGCCAATATGTGGTGGTTTCCCCTCTGTAGTCTGTATGTTATTGGGGAACTAATAAAAGTGCTTCTTTCTGTTACCTTTGTGCTTTTTGGGAAAAAGGGAATAACAGCAT
The DNA here is from genome assembly GCF_052094955.1 of Ictidomys tridecemlineatus. Classification (NCBI taxonomy): domain Eukaryota; kingdom Metazoa; phylum Chordata; class Mammalia; order Rodentia; family Sciuridae; genus Ictidomys; species Ictidomys tridecemlineatus. Next base: position 119,339,380 of record NC_135483.1, on the reverse strand, counting down.
ATGCTTCAACATCCTTTCTTTCAATTAAAGGAGACCTTACAATTCTTTGATTTTGGGGTACCTTTGAATTAGACACCAATCATTTTAATATGATCAGAATGTCCATGGTTTTGAGAAGTTGTTCCTCTCTTGTGTCTGGGGTTTTGGTGAAATTTCAGTCCCAGTAAACTACCAGTTTCTGGCTTCAGGAATGGGCAGAAGGCAGACCCAAGCTTGTGCAGTCATGGTGTCTTATCGTTTTGTTTGTTATGTTTGATCCACGTGGTGGTCATATGATCCAGACAGGACAACATAGAGTCCTTCAATGAAGTGTGTGTGTGCATGTGTAGACACATGCTAGAAAGGGTTTGTAATTTTTTTTTTTTGCTTCTAGAGAGATAGAGATGCACACTTGGAATATTGGCACTTATGTGTTCTGATAAGTGGAGGTAGTCCATTTAGAGTAAGAAAATATGAATCTTACAAAGAGATACAGGAGCAAGCAGAGTTGAGAGATATTGAACCAATCTTAATGATAATATTTGTACCACAAAACTTAGCTACACTTAAAGCAAGAGTCATCCTTGAATTTCCAGGTATATGAGGCAATAAATTCCCTCTTTCCTCATTAAGCTAGCTTAAGTTGGATTTCTATCACTTTAGTCAAAAAAGTATTCATTAAAGTGGAATTATTCTGAGAAAAACTGTTAAGGTGCTTTAAATGTGAAATGTCAGTATTAAATAGATGAAGGGTACCCATGATTGTCACTGTATCCTAAAAGAAATAACCTCGTAACATGACAATGAAGAGAAGAAGCAGGGGAAGAAGCTTCTGAACATGAGTCTTCTGATACATCTTAATATTTTCTACTCTATGGTACTTGAAAGTTTTAAAGAATCATTTTATGTCATGTCTTCCTATTTTAAATGTCTTAAAATGTTCACAGTAAGAGTTCTAACAGAGGCTGATGACTTTGTATCATGTTGATTGTCTAGCATTCCCTTCCCATCTGGTTCCAGCTTACCACCAGCTAGAATTCCCTGTGTGGGATTTGGACATGAAGGGCAGCTATGTTTGGGAAAGGTGGTGGCAAGGCAGATGCTGCTTCAGTTTGCACAGTTCCAGGGATTTATTGTCAACAAGAGGCAGCTGCTGGGCCTCTAGCTCCTCCGACTCCTAATTAGGCTCCTCTAGACTCTCAGAACATTGGGACAGTGGAGCATACATACCTGTGGTAAGGATGGTGGTTTATCCCACCCAAACCATTAGGACCAGATGTTATGAGTGATTAGGTGATATTTCATTTTTTTCCTTGAACTTCCAGTTTGCTCTTGTTCTCCCCAACTTTGCAACAGTTATGGTTTAGATATGGTATCCCTCGAAAGCTCAAGTGTAAAACAATGAAAGAAGGCTCAAAGGAGAAATGATTAGGTTATAAGAGTCAATCTAATCAGTGAATTAATTCCCTGATAGGGATTAACTGAGTGGTAACTGAAGTGGTAGGGTGTGACTGGAGGAGATGAGAATTGGGGCGTGGCTTTAGAGTATATATTTGTATCTGGCAAATGGAGTCTTTTTTTCTCTCTGCTTCCTGATCACCATGATGTGAGCTGTTTCTTTCTACCAACCTCTCCTGCCATGATATTCAGCCTCACCAAGGAATGGAGCCCACCTTCTACGGACTAAGATCTCCGAAACTGTGAGCCCTCAAATAAACTTTTCCTCCTCTACAATTGTTCTGGTCAGATCTCTTAGTCACAGCAGCGAAAGAGCTGACTAAAACAGCGACCATCTTCTCTTCTTGACTGCTCACCTTCTGCTTTTGCAGTAGAACTAGAGGTAACATACATGACTATCTAAGAGTTAATCCCTATCATAATGAATTCTTTCACTCCTATTAGTTCTGCTTGCCTGATTGAACCTTACTTATCCTCCTGTAGTCTATTTTTTTTATTATGCATTTCTGAAATCATAAGAAATTGGGAAGCAAAATCAATGAGGTCAAATGAGTTTAGGTTTATTCTCAGGATGATTAGTCTTTATATTCCCTTCCTACCTTTGCTACTTGTCAGTTGGCTTTTGACTAAGTTGATTAATCTTTTGATGCCTTAGTTTCTTTAGCTGAAAAATAAGGAAAAGCATATCTACCAATGGGATTTCAATTAGGATTCACAAGGAATAATATTTGTTTTTCCACTAGACTTTTGTTCATTACTGCCATCTTTGTATTAGCATAATTGTTACAATGAACCTTAGTCTATAGTATTTTCTAAATTGATGACTAAATGTGTATGTGCTTAATCCATATTAATTTTCTCCTCATCCCTTATTGAGGAAATGTGGTAACTTATTGTTCAGATAATATTCAGTCTCTTCCCCTTCAAAAACCTCTGTGGGAGATGTATATTTCCCTATCCCATTGATGTTGATTTTAGCAATATGCCTTGTTTTTTCCAATGGGACATTAGATAATAAGATGTGAACAAAGGTCTGGTGAGTGCTTCTGTAGGAAGGATTTTTCTTTCTTGCTGTTCTGCCTCCACCATTCAGCAGAGCAGGTCTGGTCCAGTCTGAAATAACACTCCAGCTAAACCATGAAAATATGACAAAAGAAAAATAAGTATTTTTCTTTCTCTGACTTGAATACTGGGGTGACCTATTATGGAGAATAGCTGACTGATACAGAAGAGTTCAATTGTAAAGATGAAATCTTTATAGACAGAATGTAAAAGAAATATTAAAAATCAACTGGGTTTTATGTGTTTATTATAAATTAGAGATATTTGAACAATAGTTAAGCCTATCTTTTACCTGATTAACCTAGCCACTAATATGATCCACAACACCAATTGTGGTAATATATTGTCCTGGGATAGCTATAATAGATATTCAAAGAGTTCTGGTAGCTATATGTCCTCAAGAAAAGTGAATGTCTTATAAAAAACTACTACCTCATCAAAAAGCCTTGCAACTGACTTTCTACAAAATCATTATGTTGCTTCTCATTTGGACATGGAGAAAGAATTCTGCACTACTTAAAAGCTATGGCCTTGGAGAGAAGAAACTCAATTTTATTTCCTCATCTGTAAACTGAGGATAATAATAGTTACCATCCAATGGAGTTGTGAAACTTAAATGAAAGCATACATATAAAGCTCTTAGCATACTGTCTGGCTCATAGTAAGCAGTCAATAGAAGTTGGCCTTTGTTGCGGTTGTTATGCTTGTGAGTGACAAGATGCTTAGGCAAGAGGCCAGGCTAATTCTGTCACTCCAAACCATAATGGAGTGATAGAGAATTCCAGCATGGCTCTGTGATAGGATAGGGAGTCTAATAGCAAGAAGAATTCATTATGGGGACAATCCAAGATAATCCAAGACCAGTAAATCTTTATCCTCAGATCAAAATGTTGTTTTTTTTTTTTAGAACTATTCCTATGGAATAAGTTGATCAAGATTTCAAATTTCCCTTCCTTAGGCTAAGGAATTTAAATATTTCTACTTTTCTTTGTTGTTTACTTGTGAATCGTCTATACAGTTTTTGCATTTATCATTTTATTTTGTGAAGATTGTGACTCAAGGAAGGCCTAATCTGAGCCAACTATACCAGAAGATGTATAGGCTGATATAGAGAACATATTTAATTCTTCTGTCATTTACTCCTATTTTGTCTCAAAATATTCATTTCCCATGCTATCTCCATCCACTTTCAGCCAATGGTTTTGTAGTTAGTATTGACCCTATTCTTAGCCCTGGCCTCGGCTTTAATCAGTTTATCAATATCTCATTTCTATGGCCCTCATAATTAGTTCAGAGGCATATGATCCCACCCGGACCAAGGATATCCTAGCCTGCAATTTATATTTGACTTATGGAACTTTTTTGCTTGACTTGGTGGATAGGATGTCAGATTTTCAGTTACTAGAGATAGGGTCAGTAGAGGCAAGTATGTGAGATTGGAGGGTAAAATCAACACAAAGGGAGATAAAATGTGGAAAATAGAGACAAACTGACTCATTTGTAAAATCAATGAAGCTGCTAAATCCAACCTTTCCTGAAGTAATTTAACTCCTTAAGCCTAATAAATTTATTTTAAGGCAATTTGAGTGGGGGTTTATGTCACCTGCAACATAAGATCTAATATACCTATATGCCACACCCTTATCAAATGTCTGAAACTCAGATCAATGGAGTCCTGCTTTAGTACTGTGGCGTGTTCACTGTTCAAAAAGCACTTTCTTTTTGACTGGGGTTGTATAGTAGAATAGGGATCCCTTAATTGCACTTTCAAACTCTTTCTTAAGAAAATGCATTGTTGGATTCTGGATGATAAAAGCAGAACAAAAAAAATCTTTCTTTATATATGCACACTCACATATATAATCCATATATATTCTATAGATAGTACAACCTCAGCTAGGTAGACAGAGGAAAATATTACCTTGAAAACAAAAATATTAAACATACCCCTTTCTACCACAGAGCTGTTAAAATAAACTGTTGTCCTTCTTATAAATGAAACACTCACTACCTACATGTCCTTGTGACATTTATGTTACACTCATTTGTCACACAATCATTTCACTTAACAACTAGATTGTGATCAAACATTACAGCACATTAATTCCCAAGTGAGACAAGTTAGAATATAGTGTGCCCTGCTGTTTTGTCACATTTCCCTCTTTTTATTGTAAAGTTCTTTTAACATCACCAAATTTGGTGCTTTTATCAAAATGATTGACTCTTAAATTGGAAGATTTGTTTGATGGTTAGGCTCCATATCTTGAATTAGAGAGTTTTGCTGAAGATTCATAAGTGCCTATGAGTGGCATTATCTCCACTAGCCTCACGTAGCACATGTATTAGGTACAAGTTTTCTTATTCCTAAGGCTGTATAGCTAAGAAACAAAGTGACGTGAAAGAAAACATTCTACTCTTGAAAGGAAGTATAAAATGTATCAATAAGTTTCCATGTACCATCTAATCATTATGTAATTTTATTGTTCCTTATTCAACATAATACTTGAAATTTTAGCCATAGCAATCAATATGTATCTTTAAAATGATTGTTTTGGGGGACTAGGGTTGTAACTCAGTGGCAGAGTATTTGCCTAGCATGTGTGAGGCACTGTGTTTGATTCTCAGCACCACGTATCAATAAATAAAATAAAGGTCCATTGACAACTAAAAAAAATTTAAAAATGGTTGTTTTTGTAATAAAGTGAATAAAAGTTATTTCAAGTGGAGGACTAATAAAGTGGATATTAATTTCATATGAATTTCAAAATATCATTGGCATGGCTGATTTGTAAACCCCATGTCTAATTGTGTTGTTTTGAACTGTAGTAAGAGTATGCTAACACCCTAGCCACATAGAAAAAGTGATAGAATTTTTAGTAGCGTGGGGAGAGGGAAAAGTAACAAAATAGTAGGGTGCATATATATCTTCCCGTTGAAGTGACATAATAGCAAGAATGCTTTTAAATCTGACGTATTTTCTAATGTCTTTGACCATGGCTTCTTAGGGATGTCCCTCTTCCTGTAATAGGGGAGGTCATTTGTAGTAGGAGAAGGAGGACAAATAGAAAAGAACCTTGGGAATTTTCTCTGGTTTGGTTCAACAAGGAGGTGAAAATTTTGTAGCTTTCTCAAAAGTGGCTTTTAAAACCCTGATGATACAGTGGAGTCTGTATTGTAGTTTTGGTGACAGAGATGGAATTCATAGTTGCCATTCCGGTTTTTGCTGCATTTTATTCAAAGAGATATTCAAGGTCACTATTTGAACTGAAGTGTAAATATAATTCACAATGAAATTAAACAACTTGTAGCAGGATGATATCACATTTTGATTCATCCTAGGTATTAAGTTATGAATGTTGGCATATTAAATCATAGTAAATGAGCATTTCCTTTTCTATTAAATATTTGTAGTACTATACCCAAATATAAGTAGGATGCTATACAACTTTTTGAAAAATTATTCCTTCTTCCTTTCCAAATATTCACAGCAGAAACTTAACAAATATTTTGTGTGTGGAGAATGCTTTTTGAGTATCCACTGAACTTACTAGTATATTTAAAACAATATATGCTGACAAAGTTTAGTTAAATTTTATTTCTTCCAGATATGAATTTTATTCTATTTAGCTTATATTATGTAACACTCTTGAGTACACACGTGCACGCATATGCGCACACACACACACACACTTTAGCTTTCATATCTACAGAAAAAATGTAGCATGTGGTATTTTCCTCCCATGTGGTGGTAGGTTTAATAATTGTTTTAGAAGTTATTAGCAGATAAATTGACAAATTAAACATTCAAAAATTTAATTGTGGTGTCAGAGATATTTTTAGTATATCTGCACTTAAGATAAATATCAAGCATTAAAATCTTCATAAAATTATGAAATCTATCATTTTTTGCAAATCTGAAATGGTGTCAGAACTTGAGATCATTTTCTAAATTCACACTTATGTTTAAGATTTGCAATGTGCCTGGACAGGTTGTATGTATCCTAATAACTACCTGTGGCTGTTTAAGTTGAAATCTTCTTTTTAAAAATTTACCCTCAGTTGCAAATTTAATATTGCACTATTAGGTCTAAGAGTCTGAACTTTGGAGCCAGGGAGCCTAAATTACCTACCAGCTATCTAAACCTGTTCAAGGCAACCAAACCTTCTTCCCTTGTTTTCTCATCTATGAAATGGGGATATGTATTTCATTATAGAGCTATTGGCTGAATTAAATGTGCCGATAAATGTAAGCTACTTAGAATTGTCTCTGGCTTAGGGGAGACTTGATAAATGATAGTAATTTTTGTTATTGTCGATGATGTTTTTACCCTCTCTTAATGGTTGATTTAAAACAGTTAATGATATTATTTTATTATGCTTTAAAAGCACAATCTGTCACACCAAAAATACATTGAGTTTCAAGCCCTATATTATTTCACTAAAATTAAAATTCCAGAATACCTAATCAATACTTTTAATAACACTTTCTATTGCATAATGTAAAGAAGATGACAATTAATTAGTGAAAATGAGATTTCTTCATCCATGTCACTAATATTCTGAGGAACTCAAAATAAACTTTTTAATATACTTGTTACAGAAAGCATATAATTCTAATATAATAACTTTCTTTCTTATTCCCAGAGTGCTTGTGATGTTTAATTAGTTAACATTTGAAAAGTGCTTTGTGGATTAAAAGTGCTACATAAGTGCTAAATCTTCATTGTTAGTAACAAAAGATCAAATTTGAAAGAACACATCAAGCATATTGTACAAAGGAATTGTATTTTATTGTAATTTTTGCTCTTCAACTTTGTAGAAAACTGCCATTAAAGTTTATTCTTTTAAGAGATAAAAACAGAGTGCTCTCACTGGAAATCTCAGCTCAGTTAACCCAGTGATAAATGGTGAAACTTTGACTAAGCCACCTAAAACCAATGCCTTTCATTTTCATTATCAGTGAAGTGAAGATAAGCATACTTAACTCCTGCCTACTTAATGCAGGAAATAAATACTCCTGTAAGGTAATGCTGGCTTTGAGCTCTTTGGAGGACAGTACTATTTATAACTGCTATGATTTTTGCATAGCAGCACCACATTCCCCATGTACTCAGCAGACACAGGGTGGTGAAGCAGGTAAAGCATCTCAGCTCCTAGCACTGACTGTAGGCTGGGCAACTTCTCTTCATCTCCCATCACCTGCTCAAAAAATAAAGTGCAGAAAAACACAGTGAGTGGGAGAATCATTGAGCTGCAAACACCCTCAGAGACCACCTAGCCCCAAACTTCATTCCTCAGACACAAGTAAAATTGCTAAGAGGATGAATTGTATGGTGTGTAGATGATATTGCAATAGAATTGCTGTTTTAAGTTTGTGCAAATGTGTGTGCACACATGTGTGAAATGTCTGCTGCTTTGTCTGTTCTCTAAATTGAGTGGTATGTCTTCTTTACCAATCCTGTTCTGATGCCATTTGTGGTCTATGATGGATTGTGGAATGCAGTAATGTTGGTCAGACAAGCATGCCAGATGATCTCTCCTTTCTTAAGAATTTGGATCCCCTTGCCTCTACCTCCTGAAGTGCTGGAATTACAGGTGTGTATCCACCATGCTCAGCCTTCTTTGTAAAGAGCAAATAGCAAAAAATGGAGAAAAGTTGTTTAGTCTTTTCTCTTTTTCAGATGGTATTAACTTTTCAAGGGCTCTGAGAAGGTCATGTTGACCCATCCAACTTTCCTTTCCACAGTCTTGTCTAGCTTAATTTCTTACTCAGTCTCTAACTTGGATTTCTGACATTTCACCCTGGAGCTCCCTTCTTTTAGCTCGATGGAGTTTTATTATGGGGCATTTGGAAATGAGAGGAGATATTTCAAATTATTGTAATCAGTTGTGGAAGGGGACAGGGATGATGATAAATATTTAACATGAGAAGTCAAGCAAAACAAAGAATTATTCTACCCCAAATGGCTATGCATGTGGTACAAATGGTGAGAGATACTGATAGAGTCTAGCTTAAGACTGGTTTCTTTTAATGTGTAAATACCAGAGTAGTCATTGTTACTCGGAATTTACCTAAGTTTCAGATTCTTTCCTTAGAAATAGTTTTGATATATTAGGCTGGTAAGAGATGGAGGAAAGAGCACGCATATATGAATTTTCTGGAGATGATGTTCTCAGGAGGGCAGAGAAGATGGGAAGGGAAGAACCCCATAGCAGACACTATTAGTTGGCTGACCCACAGTCATTGCCAACTACTTTTCCTCTTGTATCTTCAATAAACGGGGTGGACAAGCCGATTTTGTCAGCTTTCCTTTTGAATGTGTGACCATATGCTGACAGTAATATTAGGTAAAAGCTTGCTGGGGCAGGGAGGGGGCTTTTGGTTAAGTATTCCTTTCCTGGTAAAAGGGATAGTTGGTGGTACACTTTCCCTTCTTCCTGTCCTCTTAAGGATGGGATGTACAGAGCCATTGTTCAAATACTAGATAAAAATCATGCAGAGGAAAAGCCAAAATAAGGAGTACGGTAAAGGGGGGTGAATAGAAAGTGCTTGGGTCTCAGAATACACTTGAACAGCTGAACTAATCTTGGCAGCTGCTACCCTTGATCTTGCTCTGTAAAAACAAAAAAACAAAAAAAACCCTTTATTGGTTTGAGCCAGGAAGTGAGACCTTCCATTATTTGTAACTGAACACATTTATAACAATACAGAATAAAAGAAAAAATTACAAATATTTATATGCATACTTTTGCCTGACTTGTCTTCTCAGAATGTTCGGCCAGTCAGGATCACCCTACTTTTGCTTTAAAAAGTAACCAAACTTGACAAGGCTCTCATTTAACTAATTTCAACATTTTTTGAGAGCCTACTACTTGAAAGGCAACCTAGAAGATATAAAAATGCACAATATACAATCCCTTTCTCAATGAGCTTTAATTTTGAAACAAATGAGGGAGACAAATGATCTTGCTAAATTATTGTGAACTAGTTTACATTAGAACTTTAGTATCAATGATTTGGAAAGCAAAGAAAATGGTTTGAAAGTGGGAGAATTGCAGAGGGGAAGGCTTTGTAGGAAGTTATTGCTATCATGCAAGCCAGGGCATGTCCACAGCACAGTCTGGCTCAAGAAGTTACATTGCTTCCATCTGAATATGTAGTAAAAGGCAGAGCTTTCTGAGATATCAAGGATACTCACCTATTTACTTGAGCAATTGGACTTTCAACTGCTTTTCATGACCTTGCTTGCCAAAATCACCTATTCTCATATCAAAGTTGATTAAACAAGTAAAGAACAAAATAGCAATTGAGAATCTGTGGTGTTTTTAGTGGGAGAAAAGTCTGCTTAGTGTTCAAGAGTGAATGCTCTGGTTTCTAATTCTGCCTCTGCTACTTACAAGTGTGAATTTGTACTTTGGTAAGCTACCAAATATGTCCATGCCTTAATTCTATGCTCCGTAAACTGGGGATACAATTAATATCTACTTCTTAGTGTTGTTGAAGCAACTAAATGCAATAGTATGTTAACTGGGTAGAACACTGGCTGGAATATAATAAGTGCTTAATAAATATCAGTTATTGTGTGTACAGCATTGGATGAAATCATTGGGGATGCAAAGAGAAGCAAAGAATGTTGGGACCATAATCCTGTCACTTAGAGTTTGAACAGTATTGGGGCAAGGTAGGAAGGAGTAATTCAGTTTGCCAAAATTTCCTAGAACAGAGGGTAGAGTTGAGATAGCTCCAAGTGAAGCAACTCCAACATGGAGTACTTAGTTCTTTATGTAATTCAAGCCAGATTTTCAATGTGGTGATGTTATTGCTTGTACATACATACCTCTACCCCCAAAATCCTCTTTACCAAGGTGAATGCATCTGCACTGTGTGACTCTCCCAAGGCAACAAGGGGGTGAGATTTGGACACAGAATCTCTGGAATAAAGCAGAATCAATTCCACCTGCTTCTTGGGACTTGGGAAAGAGAGGTGAATAGGCATATTTTCAAGTGTTCAAAAATGATTGATGGTAGCTTACAAGCACTAACACACACACACACACAAAAGAGGAAATTCTAAAAATAGAGGTTAAAATTAAATAAGACTAAGAAAAGAAGATTTGCCTTGGGTTGGGGTGATAGAGCGAATTTGTTGAACTCTTCTTGAACTAGAAAAAGAGTCAGTTAATTCAATTCTCTGTAAGCAATAGAGAATTGATCAAGAAACTTTATATGAATGGCTTTTTTGCCTTATTTTATATAAAGGCAGCAATACTTTTTATTTGTCAACAAGGTTTGTCGTTTTATATAGATACACTATTAATCTCAGTGCTCTGGAATGCATATATCCCAGTAGCAATTTGTCAATATAAGTTTTCTGAGATTGGGTTACATCGTTATGCCCTCTTCAATATGCAAACTTCATGCTACATTTATTTAACATAAGAAAACCTAGTTACTAAAACATAGTTTGTTCCTTTTGCTTTCTACTACATGATATTGTTCAGAAGAACGTTTTGGTTCTGAGCAAAGGACGACATTTTAAAAATAAATGAGGATTTGTTTTCCTCTTGAGGATGTAAGTTATCTATTTTAAGCATTAGAAAGGCCACTCTTTGGGGGCAGTGTTTTCATTTCAGTAGAAATCTGCAGTGATGTACAATAAGTAGACTGTTGAAGGCAGATGCATGGTGTCTTTAAGTATTCACATAGGACTGGAGAAGATCCTTCTCTGTATTTTCTCCTTTTTCCTGCCATTGTACGTGTATTTGGGGTCACAACAGATTCCACTGACTCAGACTTGAATGGGGCTGGTTGGACCTGTGACAGATCCCTACCTTTTCCCACCATCTCCATTTAGGAGTGCACATGGGGCAGAGGCATGAACACAAGGAAAGGAAAGCTAACGAATCACCAGCTCAGAGGTGTAGCTGAAGAACTTGATTCTTCCTGTCCTGAAAAACGAAAAGGTATTTTTGTTATTTTGCATCTTCCTTTCACATATGTGAAACTAGAGAGGCTTTATACACAACAGATAAAAGTGTTAAGGACAATAAATTTGGCTACCCCTTCTCAATGGGTTAAGGAGATTATGAAACTTATGATTCTAAAAAAAATGTTAAGGAATCCTCCAGAAGCACTGCCAGGGGTGTATCTGAGAAGTTATTTTGTAATGAATTGAAAAAGAATCATTGAAACCATATTTTTTTTAAAATTTGTCATTTTAGTAAAAAATTTGAGACTGCTTTTTACAAAATAATACAGCAAATATGTTGAAATGAAGAATTTATGACAACAAAAAGGCTATTTAAGCAGACTTTTTAACTCTACAGTGTTTTGTTTGTCTCTCTGTAAAGCTTACCAACATGTTACTATTAATCCAGTTGGTGGCAAATTTGTTGAAATGAAAAACAAAAAGAATAATAAAACCAGAAAAGAAGTTTTCTCCATTTCTGTGTGTTAGAGGGAAAGAGAGGTAAGAGACTTTGCAGATAATCAGTATGCCACCTTAGTTTTATACTTAATGATTTACACTTTGATGTGCTTGAAATATCTATAAATGACTAGGTATATAAGAGAGAGGGAAAAAGAGGCTTACTAATTTTTTCATCTTGATTCTGTTTAATGAAAATACTTGAATTATTTTTATTTAAAAATTAAATAAATTTTAAAAGCGTCATTTGCTAATGAATCTACCTACCTATCATCTCCTTTCCTACCACCAACTTATTGAGACAGAGAACACTGCTAGTTTTTTTTTTAATCTTTTTCTTCTTTCTTTAATTGACCTCATCCACAGTGAAAATTGGTGATTATGATGCTCAACCTAACTCCTCTATTTAAATGCATTTGTATGTAGGTTTATAGTTAAAAGGGTAGGAACGAATGATTAATTTTTTTGATTTTCAGGAATCAGGAATCATTGAAATTAAAAAGACATTTATATCGTTGTGCTCACATCCATGGCCAGGTTTATGATCATTTCCCATGGTTCTCCAGGTACTTTGCTTCATCTCATTCTGAATTATTTGACTGATTGGGTTTCCCATAATCAGCATAGTAAAACATTTTATGATAGAGAGGGGAAGACTTTTCAGCTGCTGGGGCTTAAATGGTATGATAACATTGAATGTAGGTGAAAACTCCTCCTTGTTCTTGAAGCTTATGAAGGGGTGGAAAGCTTTCTGATATTAGTATTGAAGGACATTTGAGTATCAAAAATGCACATGGCTCAGTCCAAGAGGGTTTCAAGAGAATCAAGAAGACATTGTCTCCATATGGATGAGGCTCATAATCATAATAAAATTTATAGCCTGTACATTTCTAGCTCTCTCTCCCTTCTCAATCAATTTTCATTGAACCCAGCTGTACTACTCCCAGAGGGCTTGGACCACTGTATTTGTGGCCCTTCCAGCCAGCTAATTTATAGTGAAGGCAGATGATTTTTATACTTAAATCTAGTCATTATTTGGGTACTAGATCAATTCACTGTTAAACAAAAAGTTGTCCTCTAGACTGTGTTTATTATCTCTCTCATTAAATGTTGGTAAGCCAGATGATTTTTAGAGGAACAAATTTTTATATTAAGTAGCTATCCAGCTCCAATGTAATTATTTTATAACTGTAGGCAGCCACAATAGATAGACGATCTGACACTAAAATATTCTGTATTTTTTGTTTTTACTCACTTGTTTTCCTACTTGAATCAATTTTAAATTAGGACTTCCCCTCTTATATCAATATTTTACTGGATAACATTGGACCACAGAATTTTTCCCATGTGCATATATATGGTTTTTCTACTTGGGGGATATGAATAAGTTTTCATACTCTACCTTCCTACTTGGAGTGTGTCACCTCACTGCAAACAACCCTGGGTGTCATGAAACCAACCATGAAACTGTTGCTGTGTTCAGCATTTATACCTTTAAATTTGCTTATCAGGTTAAGTTTGGACACCTGGGAGTGTGAGAGAGGACAAATACATTTCATTGGGAAAGAAATGAGAAGAATTAGGGATGTCTATGACCATAGAAGTTATCCTAGTTACCCATGAGATTAAGGTAACCCTGATAATCTGACAGTAACTAGAAGTTGGTACAATTAAAAAAGAAAGAAAGAAAGGGAGAAAGAAAGAAAGAAAAAGAACATGCAGAAGAAAATAATATTTGAAAGGCTACAACATTATCTATTTCATATTTTTCACCTACTTCAAATTCTTGGCCAGGAAAGGCCATATCTAGATATCACAGTAAAAAAGGATCTGTCAACTTAAAGCTTTGAAAGAAATAAATGAAATAGGTAACTTATGCAAACTATTCTAACCACAAAATGAATTTTGAAAGTCTAAGAAATTTAAAAATAAAAAGTACATTTTATTCAAAGTGTGTAGAGAGAAAAAAAAGTTATTATAACAAAATATCATAGACTGGATAGCTTAATGGGAAGTCTGAGATGAGGTTCCAGTATAGTAATGTTGGTATCAGCTCTCCTGATTTACATATGGCTACTTTCTCAATGTATGATCACATACCTGGGGAGAGGAGACCCTGGTGTTTCTTTCCTTCTTATTATGGAACTAATCCCATCCTGAGGTCTTCACTCTCATGACCTCATATAGACCTACTTATCTCCTAAAGCATCTACCTCCTAATTCCGTATCATTGGAGTTTAGGTTTCAGCATATAAGTTGGGAAAACACAAGCACTCAGTCCATAACAGAATTCAACTAATAATTGTGCAGCAGAAACTTGAATGAGCCGTTTTAGGATCAAATGAATAGAGTTATAATTGGAAACTGTTTGTAAACAGCAGAGAATCTCTTTCCTCTTCTTCTTTCCAATTCTCTGCTGAAATGACCAGGAAATCCTGGTCTGAGTAGAGAGTTATCTACCATAAATTCAGGCTAGCCAACTTAAACTTGGCATTGCAACAAGGACATTTTCAAGGGATCACCAAACCTACTTCCTTTTTACAAACAACCAAATATTCCCTTGCCTCTCTTGCAGTTAGGGGAGGCTATCTGACTGAGTTCTAGCTATTTCTATGAAGTGGATGTGATTCCTTAAATCTGCAAGATTCTCTAAGTTCCCTCTTTCCTCTTCTGCTGGCTAGCTGATGTCTGGACCCTAGAGAGCTTCAGTGGTTTGCTTAGGTGGCTATAACAAAGTACCACAGACTGAGAGGATTAAACAACAGAGTCTATTTTTTTCATAGTTCTGGAGGCTAGAAGTCAGAGATCTCAGTATCAGCAAGGTTGGTTCCTTATAAGAGAAGGGTCTGCTCCAGGTCTCTCTGTTTGTCTTGTAGGTAGCCATCTTCTCCCTGTGTCTTCCTGTCATCATTATCCCCTATGTGTGTCTGCTTCCAAATTTCCTCCTTTTATAATGACACAAGACATATTGGATTAAGGCTTACTCTAATGAACACATTTTAACTTTATCTTTGCGAAGTTCTATCTCCACATACTTTTACATTTTTTTTGTTCTATGTGGGGGACGTGGGGGGGTGAAACAGATATGTGGTAGCCAGGAGGCAGACTATGGTGGAGATATTTTCATGTACACATCAAATCTGCTTTCTTTTCCAACTTGGCACACAAAAAAATTTTATTTTCCAGCATCTTTTGCAGATAGGCAAAGCCATATAACTGAGATCTAATCAGTGGAATGTGAGTAGAAGCAATATATACCTCTTCTGGTCCTAAACTCTAAAATATCTTGTAAATCCTCCACACCACCACAGTCCCTCTTTCCTCATCCTTTGGTTGGATTGTGCCAGGATGATCTTGATACCACTGTTGTAAAGTAAAGAGAATGAAGTCCTTGAATAAGTACATGGAATCAAGCCCTTAACAGACTGTAACCTTTGCTCTCCCTACCCCAACAAGCCCTCACTGACCATAACACAAGTACTGTTTTTGTGATAAGGCACTGAGATTTGGAGGCTCTTTATAATAGTTGCAGCAATTGGCATAACTTGACTGGTACAGTCATTGTTGCTGTTAGATGATCCTTTCATTCCTCCCCAGTTTGGTTCTTCTCATGTTTCCCACAATGGCCTTTTCATTGATCTCAGATTTGATGAAGGGACCCAAGATGCCACTAGCCTACTATGTCAGTCAGTTTTTTGGTGCTGTGACCAAAATACCTGATGAGAACAACTTATTTTGGCTCATGGTTTCAGAGTATTTCATTCATGATTGGCTGGCTCTAAGGCAGGAACATCATGGCAGAAGGGCATGGCAGAGAAAACTGCTCAGTTTGTGGCAGCTGGGGAGCCAGAGAGAGAGAAGAGCCAGAGAGAAGATAAACTCTTCCAGAGCTTTCCCAGTGACCTACTTCCTCCAACCAGGCCCTGCTTCCCAGTAGTTCATCTAGTTATCCATGGATCAATCCATTTGGAGGTCAGAGCTCTCATGATCCAATCATTATCTAAAAGCTTTACCTCTGAACTTTGCTGCATTGGGGACCATGCTTTCAATACATGAGCTGTTGGGTGACATTCCAGACCTGAACTATAATACTCATTCTCAAGTTTAGGCTCTCGTAGGTCCCAATCCCACTCTGTCTATATTCTGATCATGTACTATTTTGATTAGAACCTCTATATAAATAATCCTAAACATACCTCTCCAGTTTTGACCTCTCTCCTCAATTTCGGAGCTAAATTTCCAACCGACTACTGAGTATAATTCCAAAAGCAAGTTGAATCTGATTTACAGGAAGAAATGCATCCCTGTATTTATCATCTCTCCTGCAAATTCTGTGCCTCCTTTTGGGGGCAATGGTATCATCCTGTAATCCAGTTTGATATTTGAGAGGTGTTTTGAACCCCTGCTGCCATCTGACTCTCTACCCCCACTCTAACACCAACCCGACAGTTTATCTTGAATGTCTCACATCTATTCCTTCTTTCTCCTCCTTCATTAATTAAGACCTCCTCACCTCATTTCTGCTCTGTAATTGGTTTCATTTGACTCTTTTTTTTTCCCACTTAATTCCATCCTTCTCAATAGACTTTCAGAACTACATTTTTTTTTTTTAATTGTGGTAAGATCATGACATTCCTTGTCTAATAGGTTCTGGTAGCGTTTCATTATCTACAAAATAAATCCACATAATTTAACTTAATCTTTATTTATGAGCTCCCCATTATTTTAGTCACTTCCGGTATTCTTCATCTCCCTTAGCCTTCTCCGTGTTACTATTTCCACTTTACAACCTCCATACTATATAGGTTGCTGATAAAGATCCTCAAACACTGGCTAATTGACTGATAGACTATCTGCCTCAGAGTCACAAGAAAACTTAAAAAAGAAATTATGTTTATAGGCTGCACCCTCATAGGTATTGCAGCCTTCTTAATCTACTTTATTTATTTTTTTAAAAACTTCTATTTTGAGACAGGATCTTGCTAAGTTTCCCAGGCTGGTTTTGAACTCAAGATCCTCCTGCTTCAGCCTCCTGAGTAGCTAGGATTATGGCTGTATGCCATTGTGCCTGGCCCTCCTAATCTGTATAAGAATTACAATCTTCAGGAGTAGGGTTTTCCTAAGTATTTCTGATATGCAATAGAACAACTGCTAGGCAAGCTCAGACTGAAAGGGAATGGAATAAAGTAAAAAAGTCTTTCATATCCATGGGAATTTTGTTCTAGGACCCCTTGAAACAATATTCCACATAATTAAAGAGAAAAAAATGAATGATCAAGTGTCTGATACAAATGTGTCTGATACAAAATTTACACACACAACTTATGCAATCCTCATGTATTCTTTAATTCATCTCTAGATTACTTATAATACCTAATATAATAGAAATGCTATGTAAATAATTGTTGTACTCTTTGTTTAGAGAATAATGACGTGGAAAAGTATACATGTTCAGTACAAATGCAATTCTTTCTTTTTTTTTTTATTATTTTGGTACCGGGGATTAAATTCAGGGGCACTTGACCACTGAGCCACATCTCAGCCCTTTTTTGTATTTTATTTAGAGACAGGGCCTCACTGAGTTGCTTAGTCCCTTGCTTTTGCTGAGGCTGGCTTTGAACTTGTGATCCTCCTGCTTCAGGGATTATAGGTGTGTGCCACTGCACCTGGCTGCAATTCTTTTTGTTTTATAGAATATTTTCAATTCACTGTTGACTCCATGAATGGGGAACCCACAGATATGAAGGGCAGACTGTATTAAATATGTACTTCCAAGGGAAGGAAAAGGGAGCTATCACCGTGAAATCTGGGAAGATTCTTTTAGTAGGCAGATTTACAAAAAACTAGATATATTAGGATCTGAGTTTTAAAAAGAGAAGTTCCCTTATTTATGTAGAATCTTCATCATTAGGAAAAATAGGAATAAACAGAAATTGACTTCCTGAAATTAGGTAAATCATTAAAGTATACATACAATTTAAACTGTACTATAATAAATGGAATATCCAGCAACAAAGAGAGCGTCTGTGCTCAGGAAAACTACCCTCTGAACAGATAAGAGACAAAAGCATGCTGGCAAGTGATTAAAGCAGGAGGACATGAGGAGGCAGGGTGACAAAGACATGTGTGTCTAACTGGCTAGGACAGCCAACTGGCCACCCTGTCAAGTGGGGTGTGAGAGAGAAGAGTCACTAAGGACGTCACTCTCTCGCCTAGACCTTATGTTTCTGCTTTGCATAAAGAAAGAAAAACAGCAATTGAATAGCTCATAATAACAAGTGAACAAACAATAGAAAGGACTGTGACTTCCTAGGGACTCCATGATGAATCAGCCTCTCCATTCTGACCTCAACGTATGAATAGGACAATTATATTCATTTTGTTTTGTTCTTATTTCCAGCAACTGGGAATCCTTTGGACGTTATACAGTAAGTAATTTATGGTAGGATGCAGCCACCATGGGAATGTCATTTTGAGATGTAAGCAAAAGTTTGGATCCAAATGATTTTCCATGACATTTTTTTTTCTCTTTAACTATGTGGATTATCGTTTCAAGGGATTCCATATCTTGAAAAGGGTTAACAACATAGTGTTTTGAAACCAGATCTGGTCTGTTTTTCAAGCTGTGCTGTATTTAGAGATATATTTAGTTCTGCAGATGTCTTGAGTCTGTCATTGGAATTGGACTTTCCCATCAAAACCAGACACGGCTTCTCAAGGAGCCAGAACAGGGTGCTCAATAGTAGGACCATTTTCATTCTGCCTCCCACAGTGAAGCAGCCCTGCCACAAAAGAGCGGATACAGTTATTCTCCTTTTGTCTGGCCCAAGCAAGCCCTTTCCCATTGGTTGTATCATGCAAAGTTATCAGTTTTTATTTGGGCATTGCCTTGAACTAAGAAAAGTTTTAGAAATTGTATAATTTGGTCTCAAAGTTTTAAAAAAGTATAGACATAAGCGTATAAAAACATAAACAGGATATTTATTTATATTCTGTCAGAGAAGCATTGTTGGAAATGGGATGGGGGAAGGGAATGTGGAGTAAAGGAGAAAGAGTATTTAAGATTCTAATGATTCAAGACTCCATAATGAACTACTAACTAGTTGAGAGATGGAGACTCAAGACCTGAGGAATTCCAGATTATATCTCAGAGTGAAATAAATACAAAGTTTCTTCTTTTTTGAATCAGGGACTGAACTTTTATAGGCTCCAAAAATCAAAAGCCTAGAATGTATATCATCTGATTGAGTAGATGAAAAAAAATCATTCAGGGTAGATGATTTTCTATTGCTATTATGTTATTTTGTCCAATTCCGCCCCCCACCCCCCAAGGTGTGATTTACATAACAAAGTTAGCAAAAAATTTCCAGGCCTAATTATCACTTTCAAAATAGAATCTGGAAATCAGCCATTGGTAACTGAAGATTACAGATTTTTTTTTTTTAAAGCAAATCTTGAGTTCAGCTCAAATGTTACCTTTAAAACTGGATTGTATTATTTTGCCACATCAAATGAAATGCCTTTTTGGCATCAAAGAAAGCAGCTACCAAGCTAATTGATAACGCAAATACTGTTAATTCAGGCTATACTAAAGCTTTGGCTTTTTTAAAGTTAAAAAGATAAAAGACAATTGTGCCTATATTGTTTCTATAGGCACAATTCACATGACAGTTAGCCCATGTGGCTTTCTATACCATCTTTTCCACCTTATAAAAACAAGACAGAAGTTGGAATCCAAAAATACATTATTTTTCTTCCATCTATACTTTATTACAGAGATAGTAGAGGTGATAAAAGCATAGGCTCTTAGCTCAACTGCCTGAATTTTGTAGTCTGGCTCCTGTGCTCCCCAGCTGTTAAGTCCTTGGACAAGTTGAAACTCCTGTGTCAATTCTGTCTCTGTGAAAGGGAACACAGATTGAGCATCTCTAATCTGAAAATCCCAAGGCTGAATGCTCAAAATCTGAATTTTTTGAGTAGTAACCTGGCACCAAACCTGATCTCTTGTGATAGATCTCAGTCAAAATGCAGGTACACTAAAAGTATTGTCAAAAATTACCATCAGGCTACGTACAGAAGAACATACATGAAACATGGATGAGTTTTATGTTTAGATTTGGGTCTTATCCCCTAGATATCTCATTATGGATATGCAAATATTTCAAAAGCTGAAAAAAACAGAAATTTGAAATATGTCTAGTCCCAAGCATTTTCAGAAAAGGAATATTTGACCTATAATGATAGGATTTCTCTTATAAAGTTTGTTGAGAGAATTAAATAAGTCCATACATTTAGAAAACTTAGGTCATTGCCTATAGATAGAAGGATTCAGTAAGTATTCATTATACTCTAATGTATTCTGTACATTGAATATTCACTTAGGAAGACTCAGACCCTGTCTATAAAGAGTACTTATCACTACTGTTAATATAAATACTAAGCTTTTTAAAAAAATTTTAGCAGTGCTAGAAATCAGTACAAAAAATGGTTTCAATGTGGTTATTATTTAAGCAATTTTCTTCCAAAATGAATTTATTTAGACAAAATTCACAGATAAGGACTTTTACATGCAACTTTTTTTTTTAGAGAGAGTGAGAGAGGAGAGAGAGAGAGAGAGAATTTTTAATATTTATTTTCTAGTTCTCGGCGGACACAACATCTTTGTTGGTATGTGGTGCTGAGGATTGAACCCGGGCCGCACGCATGCCAGGCAAGTACGCTACCGCCTGAGCCACATCCCCAGCCCATATATGCAACTTTTTAAAAAAATATATATATATATTTTATTATATATTATTGTATATATTTAGCTGTTCATGGACCTTTATTTTATTTATCTATATGTGGTACTGAGAATCGAACCAATGCCTCACACATGCAAGGCAAATGCTCTGCCCCTGAGCTGTAACACTAGACCATGCAACTTTTCTTTAATAAGATTTTTTTTTTCTTAAAATATTTGGATAACAGCCTAACTTTATTGTGCAGTTTCATTAGTAAGTATTTTCTGAATTCTTACAGAAAACAAAGACACTGTTAATATCTGTGGACAATGATTAAGAAGCCATTAATACAAACAAATACACAACTCTGATCCTATTCTACAGGAATTAGATGATTTTGGCAGTTTTATCCCCTTCACAAACCATGAGAACCCCACACGCTTTAGATTGTTCTGTGAGTAAGAAATAAACTCTTTGTGTCGAACTGTTGAGGTTTGTAGGTTGTTTCCATAGCAACTATAATCATTTACCTTTACCAATGATGTTGGTTTCTGAAATCTCCAGTGGAACTAAGAAATGAGATTTGAAACTACTATAAATTCTGGTGTGGTTGGAGAGTCCCAAGAAGCCCTGCTTCAAGAGCAAAGTGGATAAAACTCTTTGTTCACCCTTTGAAATTTTGTTGAATTCCTATTGCATAAGGAGACACTGTGTAAGACATCTGGGATAAAAAGTAGAATAAAACAGAATTCTGTCTTTAAGGAGCTCATGCATTGACCTCAGAGCAGTGACAATACAGCTAACATTCAGTGAGTGATTACTATACTATAAAAATTTCATTATTTTCTTTAATCCTCATGAAACTCTTCTAGGTAAACACTTATTCCAATGCCCATTTTCAAGGTGAGGAAAATGGAGCCTAAAGAAATTAAGGAACTTGTAAATACTTGGAATATACTGTGAGTCTTGCCATAATGGAAAAAAACATGTAAACAAAATATAATGAAATTAAAGCTAATTGGAAATCTATAATGCTGAGCATTATATCTATTATATGTTATATGCTTACACACAATACACGCATACACACACATACACATACTATATACTGTGTTTAATCCAAATAATACTACCTCCCAAACATTCACAATTATCCCCATTTCACAGAGGAGGAATATAGTGATCAGAGAATTTAGGGCTCTCCCTCACATCACTCACTTTGCAGTAGTAGAGTGAGGAACTGTCATCCGTCCCTTTCTGACTTCAAAACCCAAGTTTTCATCACTACATCAAGTGGTCTGGAGTGGTGAAGAAAGAAGAGAGAAATGCAAGAGAAAATAGGGTCAGGTCCTAGCTAGTGAACCTCCTGGGTGGTAAGAAGCCATCACAAGATTGTGGTAGAGGAATATCAGATTTGCGTTTCAGAAAGGGCAATCTGGTAGGTTTTAAGAATGAATCCACCTTAAAAGTTTTATACATTAAAACCACTAATACTATTTTCTTTATTCGTTTAAAAGCATTTTCACGATGAAGGTCATGAACAAAATGCTTCATTATTCCTTTCTTATTTTGAGCCTTGGATTATACACTTTCCCTTTTCTTCAGGGTTAAGTGATTCATGCTTTTTTTCCTAACCAGTCTCAAATGTAGCACTCTTTATTGTGTAAACTTGTTCCATATTTATGTTTTCCCCCGTATTTACCCCATGATATTGTCATCTAGATTTGACTGTGGGTAATATTCTCAAATCAATGTGGTAATAGAGGCATCCCTTTGTGTACCATAATATCATAAGAAAGTGTAACATGTATTGATTTGATGAAATTATCAAATCAATACATGTTACATGTTACATGTTACATGTTGTATTGTTTATCTATCAGGATATTTTACTGATTAAAAGCGAGGACTGTAGACAAGAATTGCCTGGGTAAGAATCCTGCAGTGCTGCTTACTAGCTCTTAAGCACGTTGCTCAAGGTCATGTAGCTAAATACATAATTGGAATGTGGTGAAGCATTTGCTATAATAGAACAATATACACAGAAAATAAAACAGAACTAACTCTAGTTGAACACTTATAGTGCAAAGAGTATGCTAGACATTATGCTTTGTGCTTTACATGTATCACTGCATTTAATAAGAACATGGCAGACCCTGTGTAGCCACATACACTGTTCTGCACTTAGTGAGAATACAATATACCTACAAAGTGAGTAATATCTTCCTAGGTTGACCTCCATGTGCATTAGTGTCCTTATCTTTATAAGGATACTGATAGTAGAGGTTTCTTAGGATTGTTACAAGGAGTTAATCCATCGCTATGTGCTTAGCATGTGGTAAGTTCTCCATCAATATTATTGCCTGAGGAATCAAGAAATGATTCAGAATAAAAGCTTGTGTCCTTTGAGACAGAATGATAAGGTATTAAAGGATCATATTCATATAGGAAAAAAATAAATAAATGCAGGAGAGAGAAAACAGAACCATTTTTTTCCCAGCTGGTTTATTAGATTAAAGTAGAGCAAGCTGACTAGCTGCAAAGATTGTGCTGTGTATCTATGACCACAAGTACAGAAATAGCATCAGTTTTCAGATTTAAACATCCTTGATAATTTATTGAAAAATCTTATAAAAATGAATACTTTAAGCAATTACAGTTCACTGATTAAGCCACAGAAACTAAACTTTAATGAAAGGAAATCAACTTTACTCTTAAGTGTACCAATCTAATGGAATTCAAGTCAGAAAATGCTGAATTTAAATTCTATGAAACCAAAAAATAAGCAGATGAAATTGCCTGTAAATATCAATTGGGTGTCATTTTGATTTCTTAACCAGTTTTATATATGTAAATAACATCCATTTGCATAAAGAGAATATTAGTTAGATGAAAATGCAATCTTGTCAAGAAAAATTTACAGGAAAATAATCTGTAGAAAGAAGAAGGGACACTGCTCATCAAATCAGACTGAGTTAAAAACACGAGTGCCCTGAGCTCTCAAAGATGAAATTCTAATTAAATATTGGAAGAATATTCAAATTTCCCTCTGCTAAACATTGAAATGATCCTTGACAAATCCAAGAGGCCACATGGGTCTGTCTTCCTATGCTGGGGTATGGTTCCGTGAGGGATGGGTTTAAACTGGCCTTTTATCTCTGTATTAGCTTATTAGGTAAAAAATACCAAGTCAGGCAATGTTGACTCTTTTTATGAGTATTTATAGATGTCCAACAAATGATATACTGGTAACTTTAATTTCCAACTGGATAACTATTCAAGGAAGAAATTTTGGAGATCCATTTCAAATATATTTTCTAAGTACAGAGGACAATTTATGTTAATTTTCTTATTTCAATTATTGTCTTTATGTGGCTATATTGTTATGCTGCTTTTTTGCTGGAGTTGTTCTTCAAATATTGACTGGTAGTCAATATGCATGGTGAACCTACAGAACTTTGGAACTAAATATCTGGGTATAGATTGGAAACTGTAAATAACATGGTTTATTAGTACTAAAAAAGACTAGTAAAAGAGGATCTGGAAGACCCATTAAGTAGGAGTGTGTGTGTGTGTGTGTGTGTGTGTGTACACACACAAACATTGTAGCCAAATAACATGTAGAAACCAATTAGAAGGTAGAGAAGCTTTGTTTATATTGTTTTATCTTTTTTTCTTAGCATCCACAGCCATTCATGAGATCAGTTATGTGTGTGTATGTGTGTGTGTGTGTGTGTGTGTGTGTATAAGAGACCCAAGGTTGGATTTGGGGAGAGCAGGTACATCTTCTTGAAGGTTTCACTCTTCCATTATGTCTGTGAGGTGCACTTAAAACTCAAGAAGGAAGTCCACATTGCTGGAATTTTAGCATTTCTTCTGCCTCTCTTTTTATTCTCTT
This sequence comes from Ictidomys tridecemlineatus, assembly GCF_052094955.1. Classification (NCBI taxonomy): domain Eukaryota; kingdom Metazoa; phylum Chordata; class Mammalia; order Rodentia; family Sciuridae; genus Ictidomys; species Ictidomys tridecemlineatus. The sequence continues at coordinate 119,314,832 of NC_135483.1, read as the reverse complement.
CTGAAATTCAACTATTCCTTTAGAAAAGAAATTTGCCTAATCCTGTGAAGCATAGTGAGTTATTCTGGTGGAGACTAAAAAGCTCTTGTGCAAAAAAAAAAAAAAAAAAAAGAAAGAAAGAAAAGGAAGCCCATTACATCTCTTCCTTCTCTCCCAGATTATATGATCCTCTCTGAGTTCTAGTGGAGGTCCAGAGCTGGAGTGCATCCCACAGAGCAGCCAGCAGAAAGGGAACAGCTTCTAGGGAGGACATGGCATTAAGAACAGGCTCTGCTGTTTTCCTGTAGGAGCTCTAGGGAACTTCCCTATAAATGTTTCAACACTGGACCTCCTGCCGGTTCCACCCCCCACCCCACCCATTTTCAAATATGCTTCTCAGGAAACACCCTGTATCCCTATGACATCTCTTCCTCTTTTGTCTTTCTAGATTGCCCTCCATTCATTTAAAAAGTATACATTTGCATGGTGAGAAAAAAATAATTATTTCAAGATATGCATTTTCAAACATCACCTTCTTGATAAGACCATCTCTGGATGCCTCATTTATAACTTTCACCTCGCCTCCACCAACTTATGTGACTTTCCTGATACATTTTCTACATTGTGCTTGCACTAGTTCCACAAATAATGTTTCACTTATTGATAGATTTTCTCAAATGGAAAGAAAGCTGTAGGAGGGCAGGGATTTAAACTATTTTGTTGTGTTGGGGCCATTCAATGAATATTTGAGGAATGTTGATGCAGATGACAAATGAAGATTCTGCCTGCATACAAAGCATCCAGGTGAGCACCAGTCTCAGTAGATAACTGCTTCTTGAAGGCTGATTTCAGCCATCCAATGCAAATGTGACAATTGTATTCTTCCTAGGGAGGTTTTGTAGTTTTGCAGAGTAGCAGCTCTGATTGTTTCCTTTAGCAGGCTTTGCCTCCTCTGTTACCTTGGTCTCAGGATCCCGTCAGCTGTTCTAATACCTGTGTTACTTGATGATGGTATTATGTTAGTACAACCATTTGGGTTATTCTGGCTTCCCCCTCATTGGTCTCAGTTAAAGGTGTCACTCCTGGAATCAAAGCTGGTATCCTCTTTTGTTAACTCCCCTGGGGCTCTTCTTCTGCCTCACTAGTTTTGCAACTTTCATCTCCTTGACCATCTTCCACCTCAGTGCTACCACTAGCTCCTAAACCAATGGATGCTTTTTTGATTTTGATTTTGGGAAACAAACTAAAAGCTGTTCCTAGAAGGCTTGTGCCTGGGTTCTGTAATCTCCCTCTCCCCTTGAGATATCCTTGAGAAAATAAGAAATCCAAACTACCCAGGGCTACTAACAGCTTTGCATGCTGGTGAGCTTGTGTATAGAACCTCATCAAAGTTTTTTTTTTCTTTCTTTTTTTGTCTCTGCAGGTCATTACCATTCTGTTTCTGAATGGGCTGGCTCTTTGCCTTCCATTGCAAACCATGTGCTTAAAACTATTTCTGTTCTGTGCTTGATTCTTGGGCTTGATGTTTTGGATTGACTGGGGCAGGAGTAGAAATTGAGTTCTCTTTGTCCACTAGCGCATGTAGCCCTGCTCACTCTTCTAGATGCTACTACTTGTGGAGCTAGGGAGGTTGAACTCAAAGGATCCTTGCTCCAATCTTTTCAGTCTCTACTTAGAACCTGTGGCATCAACCAGGGTAGTGTTGGAATGGGCAATGAGAAGCCAGACACCATAACCCATGTGCATAGGATACTAGGTCTGCTGATGGCAGGAACACAGTTGACATCAAGAAGATTGAGACAAACACTTTGCAGACTCATGACACTCATAACCATTGAGAGTGCCTTGTCCTAGACCAACTTCACCAGCTGAGAAATCTTCCCTTCTCCATTTGGACCTAGGCTCTGGAAACATCTTCCTAAATCATATATATGTTGTCTCAGGAATTCTTTTTAAAGGTCAGCATTTGACTCCCTGTACATATTAGGCGACCAGGAAAGTCCAGAGGGGTTTATCTAGGGCCATATATATTTTTCCAATAAGATGCTACACACAGGTAAGCTCTTATATGAGCTCTCACTCTTGAAGCACATGACATCTAGTTGGTATCAAGTACAGCCTGAGGATAAGAAGGAATGCTACATTATTCACTCCAACAGCAGCTGCAGGCCAGGTTGAGGGAAGGTGGAGGTGGCAAAGGCATTGCTAACACACCATCTGCCTATTTGGAAGTCTTGCTGTCATCAGGGCTGTGATGTCAACAATCCCATCTTTGTACATAGAAACAGAAACAGTCTCTGGTACATTTATTAGTTTAAAATATTTTTGAGCAAACATCTATTGAGCACCTACTATGTACCTATGGTTGAGATATGAGAGCTTTGAAGCCTAAAAAGAGTCAGACTTCTTTCTTGCTTTCTGAAGAGCTTACTGTCTTGTGGGGTGGGGAGACAGAGAAATTCAGAAATTATACAAAAGAATGAAAGAAAAGGCATGGCAAAGTGATGGAGGGTGGGGCAGAGAATGGAAGTAGCCAACATAAAATCTCCAATTTTGAGCATTAGTGTTACAGTACATGTAGCTTTTATTTCTTTTGCAAAAGGAAGAATAAAAATTCTGTGATCTTTTTTTACAAGACTATTAAGCTAAACTACTTCCAACAACTTAGAGAAATTTGGTTATTCATGAGAATAACACCTTTTTTTTAAAAGAAATAAAGTTAATTTTCTACTCTTCTGCAAAGGAGGTCATTAATTATACATTTTAGATTTCATCAATTTCAGTGAGATGAGACTAACATTTTAACTAGATGTCAAAGAAGACATAAGATATTAAGTTAAATACACTGGATGACAATAAATGGTTATTAAAAAACATAATTCTGTTAGTCTCATAATTTTCTCACTTGGGTGTCTAAGTGAAGGCCTGAGTCTTATATTTAGGCAGACAAGTCAATGTATAGCAATCCTGTGAGCTTTAAACAAAAGCTTCTGAACCATTTGGTCCTTTCCAGATTAAGGACAGATGGATCTCTCCCACCCCCTTCCTCAGCACTTAAAACAAAAACAAAAACAGTGGCATCCACAGTAGTAACCATCTATCTGCAAAAGAATCAACATACCTCTTGTTCTGCTCCCACTAGGAACTTACTATTTTTGAGATAGGCACTTTTCATGAAAAAAAGTTTAATGCATGTGATCCTGTGTTTTGTGGGTTCTCATTGCCAACAAATAACAGGAAAAGAAGGAAGAAAAAGCTAAGAGCATTAGTTGTTTGGCATGCTTGGTGAGATTTCCCAGGTTGCTGTTCTGTGTTCATCTCCTACTATTTTTCAAAAATTGCCCTGTGTTTGGACAGCTCCCTATGAGGAGAAGCAGGAGAAGTCACACGCTGCTCTCCCTGATGCTCCGTGGGGTATCCAGAGCCAGCTTTCATTTTTCACATCGTCTTCTGCTTGCTTGGCCCAGATTCACAATTGGAGAAACTTTTCTTTCCCAAATTCTTTTTTTTTTTAAAGGAATCCAGTGAAAGATATTAATCAACTTGAATTGTTTTTGTTAAACTAGAGGATAGTGGGAAACATTCATTTTCTAAAGTAGATTTAAGTGAATAGTTTTCTAGAATATAGGTTTGGTATATAAAAGTTTCTTTAAATACTTTGAATTCACGCATCTGGAGTGAACTTGGAATAGTTCAGACACCTGCATGATGAAAGATTGACACAAGTGAGTGGGATCTGTTTGGTCTTACTTTCTTGTCCTACCATCTTTTTTGTTAAGTTCAGCTAAGCAGTGAAGACCCAATAGCTGCATAGGGAGAACGGTGCCAAACAAGTTAAGATCATCAATCAGACATTTTGAACTTGGTTGTACATAAAGTGTTCAGGCTGTTCATAATTCCCCTATATTTTTGTATGTCATTATTTTTATATTTATTCTACTAGATTTTGAATTCTCCAAGAGGTATGATTAGTATTTTCTGCCTTTTTTTTCCTCCATACAGAATCTATTCCAGGTCTTCACATATATTGGCAGTTTAGTAGATAATTGTTAACAGACTGACCTTTTCCCTCCTAGTTACTGATTGAAATTGGTTCTTGTTCTGTTTTTCTTTTTCTTTTTTTTCCCCCTTCATATTGTTCTGTGAAAAATCGGTGACCTTAATCTGTAGTGGGGAACATGAGGAAAAGAGATGACGCGAGTTGACACAAATTTGAAATGGCTAGGAAATGGGTCACACTGACTGAAATCAACAATGTGAAGACTGTATGAGTAAAAGAAGCCTCTGCTTTGTAAGTGACCACCTACTATTAGTAGCTACCACTTATTTTTCTGTTTCCAACTATTATCCACTTGATTTTCTTTAAAGTGCCTTTGAAAGCCCTCTAGCAACAAACTCATCATTTAAAAACACTTATTTAGAGTTTGGCCCTTGCTTTTCAATGTCATACACAGGCATTAAACCATAGATTCTAGTTCAATGTGGATGAAGCTGAGGAGATAAATTCCCAGTGTATGAAAGGGCAAAAAAAAAAAAAAAAAAAGAGACCTTTTTGTATTCCCCAAGAAGCAGCAGCAATTTCAATTTTGTAGATTTTGGAAAGCTTCCCTTCTTTCCTTTTTTTTTTTTTTTCATTCTGTCATCATTTTTGCTTTATTAGAAAACAAGTACCCATCTGTTTTTTATATGGAAAGAAAATGTTTCTTAATTGTATTTATATGCAAGCCAATAATTCCAAGCAACATGGTTAGTCTGAGGAAATAAATAAATGATTTCAAGACAGTACTTATAAAGGCCACACTACCTTTCAAGATTGCAACTCTTCTTCACAAGTTTTTCTTTCCTTTTTTGGGGGGAAAAGGTTAAAATTTTTGGTTTCCCAATTGCTATTAATTTTTATTGCATTTTTTTCCTGAAAAATTAAGTCAATAGGTGAAGAATAAATCACTGTATAAAAGAAAATTTGTAGCAGCTACCTAAATTATGGCTTACCTTTCAGAAGGGCAAATGGATAAATCCAGAGTCAAATCTAGAGAATAGTATTTGAAAACCCATTTTAGCTATGTTCTTACAGGAAGACAATGTCTAGACAGTATGGTCTGTTAGGTCAGAAAAAAATGTTAGAATTTTCAATTTTATACAGATTTTCTCATATAATTATATTGTAATAAAGAATCTAGAAATATCTACTCAATCCATAAAACAGTGAAGATAATCCCACTGACTCTCATGGGCTAAATGTTTTAGTTTAATGTTTTATTAAATAGTCCCCATTTATTTCTTCACTTAAGTTATTGATAGTGCATATAAATAGAACCATAACAAAGTTTTCAATTAAGGCAATTTTGTAATGGATATATCTTTTATTTGAGGCAAAGTAAGTTATAAAAATAAGTTTCAGAAGGAAAAATTTTTGTTATTTGGACCACTTCAAATTAAGAATCCGACCAACGACAATCCAACATCAAAGCATCACTGAATAAATGTTGTTTGTGCACCCCATATTAGGTCAGGGACTGTGCCAGGTGCTGAAGACACAATGTTTTTTTTCCTTTATGTTGGTTACAGTTCCTGAAGCTGGAGAAATAAGGCATCATTTGAGGTTGATGTGAGCATTCTGGGACTTCATCCTTTGCTAATGGTTGTTCTTCTAAGGGCCAACAAATGCCTTGAACAGAGCATGACGTGTATTTCCAGGAATGAATAAGGATGGCCTGAGTCTTGTTTAAGGAAATTCTAAGTATCTTAGAGCTTTGAGTAAGGAAGAGCAGAAGAGATATTTCACTATCTAGTTGAGAAAATGGACAGGAAACCAGAAAAGGAAAAGAGCTCAACCATGTTATGAGGCAGAGAAAGAAAAATGGAATTAGAAAAAGAAAAAAGTAGAATATGTATTCAACTTCTCTTTTCCATAGTTTTATACCTAGCAATCTTTAAAAAAATATGTTTATATATATATATTTAGATGTAAATAGACACATGCCTTTATTTATTTTTATGGCGTTCTAAGGATTGAACTCAGTGCCTCATAAATGCCAGGTAAGCGCTCTACCACTGAGCCACAACACTCCCCCTATACCCAATACTCTTGAGGGTTTTTTTTTGTTTCTTTCTTTCTTTAAAAAAATATGTTCAGATGGTGTTTAGGCATGGGAAGCCAATAACTAGAGCAGTAAATCCCAGTCCCATCTTATTCTGAAAACTTGGTTTCTTTTAGCTTATTAATAATATTGCTTGGAAACCCAATAAAATATGTAGAGTTGTTGGTGGCTAATAGTATAGCTGAGACTAGTAAATAATTTACAAATAATATGTATTTAGTGTCTTATTTGTGGTTTAATAGTTATATATGAATATTTAATTTGTCTTCAAGTATACCTATTCTTAAGTCTCTAGACATAGGATGGCCAATATTAACAAGGATAAAAAATACACATTACCAAATTCATAATTTTTCTCCAGAAAATATGATAAATTAAGCAACTCAGGGATCAAAGTTCTGTACTATGAAAGTATGTTTGCTTTTTATATGAGAAAGTTAAATGTAGAGCTGGATATGTAGCTCTGTGACAGAGTTATATGTACTTGGCTAGCATGCGTGAGGCCCTGGGTTCTATCCTCAGTACAAAGAAAAAAAAAAAAAAACGAGTTTATGAGTGCTTAAGGAATTCAAGCAGAAACTTTGTCTATCAGTCAGAGTAAAGGCTATAATTAAATAAACACCCAGGAAACAGGAAAATAAGCGTAAAAAATCATTCACTTTAACTTATATTAGTTCTTTCTTCTTAGTGCTTGTTACAGGAGTTTCCATGCTTCATTTATGAATCGGCTGGAGATTTTAGTTGAAAATCACAAAATCTACTCTGGATAGTTTAGAGAGAGAGAAAGGCTTATTAAGGTATCTTAGGTGGCTCAGAGTCTCTGCGAGGCCATTGACCAGGTTGGAATGCTACAAGTTCTCTCCATCAGTATAGCTCAGAGCTCCTCCCCACTGTGCTGCAGGATGGCTATTTTCAAAGATAACATTGCTACTACCTTTCACTAATTGGGCTGGGTGCCACATGCAGAATTGGTTACAGACACCTCCTGAAGAATCAATACCTTCGCCACCATATTTCCCAGAAGATGAATTCTTCTACATGTGGCTACTTGTTTGTACTTTCTACATCTTTTATTTCTTGAGTCTTCTATGGGTGTGTGTAATCTACTTGGGGCTGCCTAGGTCTGCTGCTTGCACTGTAGCTACAAGTGAGTTTGGAAGGAGTAGTGTTTTTTTTGTTGTTGTTGTTTAATTCTATGCTGGCAAGGCTGGATTCCCAGTGTGAGAATCTATCAAAATATTGAGAATACTTGAAAGATACTGGGCAGCTACAATAATATTCCAAAGGCTATGACTAAAGAACCTCAGTAAAGGCACATAAATTTTGAGATGAACTAAACATTAATGATACATTAACAAGTATGCTGACTTAAAGTTGGGAGCTAAGATCTTTTTTGAATCTTAATTTTAGTGTAAGATATGGCCAATTATAATTTCTAAGTTTCCAACATACAAAATACAAAAGATAAACTTAACATGGAATATACATGACCTATAAAGAAAACAATAAAAATGTAGTGAGCTTCATAAAAGAAAACACGAAATGGAAAGACATCTTTTCTTGGCTTGAAACGCTTTGTACATGTCAAAATGATAGTGTTCTCAAAGTCGATTAACTTGTGAGTGGTGATACTAGTCAAATCCCAAGTGAATTTTTTGGAAGGAGCTTGACTGAATGATTCTCAAGATAACTTTGGATCATAAATATAGCCAGTGATATTCTGAAAAAGTAAATAGCCAATGAAAAAGATAACCAATAAATTTTTGAGAAAGAAAAGCAATGGTGGGTGAATAGAGGTAGGTGGTCCTTCTAGCACAGGAATAGACAGAAGAATGAGATAAAACAATGAGTTTGGGAAACTCATGTAAATAAGGGTATAAAATATACGGTAAAGGTGGCTGTGTAAACATGGCTTATTTAATAAATAGTGTTAAGAAAACTGACTAGCCATTCAGGAAAAAAAATTAACTAAACACTGACTTCACTATGTTAACATAAATTCCAATGGACCGTATATTTAATGTAAAAACTAAACTATAGAATTATAAGAAAAAACAAGTGTGGCTGACAGTGTATGTACTCTTGGAGGAAAGCCTTTCCTCATTATGTGTATCCACCCTTCCCCTCAGCTTAAAGGAAGATATTGAAGTATTTAATTTTTTACAAAAATAAAAAATTCGAGCATAGAGAAAAAAAACCTTTAGAAGACTCTAAATCAAATTGGGAAAAAATATTTGATACAAATATTTGAGAATATGTCTGAAAATAAATCAAATGTTAATATAGTCCTGGATTAAGAAGAAAAATTCTACAAGAAAACCAAAACATTTCTTTGTTTTTTCATACCCATGTGACATTTAAACTGACAGTCTGATAGTCTGTATCTCATGTCTCTTCCCTAATTTAGTCCCTTTATAGAATTTTCATTGTGATTTGTGATATATAGTAAAAAAAAAAAAGGGAGGGGGGGGTGGTGGTGCTGCTAGGGCTATGGCTCAGCAGTAGCGCACTTACCTGGCATGTATGAGGCACTGGGTTTAATTCTCAGCACCACATATGAATACATAAATAAAATAAAGGTTTAGCAATGACTAAAAAATATTTTTAAAAAGACATGCTTAAAAATATTAAAGCTTTGATTAATTCATCTGGAAAATTATTTAACTCAAGAAAATATAATTCTTTTAAAAAGAATTTGTCATCTACTCTATGAAATAAAGGTTTGTGTAATGAATATTACCCTTGGAAAAAACTTTTTAGGTGATTTGCATTTCTGTAAAGAGTAATGCAAAGTTTGCTGGGATTATGCAAACTCTTCTAGCTTCTTTTGCTTTCTTTCCTGAATCCCAGGAAGAAAAAGCAGACTTTAAAAAAGGGGGGATTGGTTCCTTTCAGATTGTTATTCTAAATCTGACTTGATAGCAGAATCCAAAGTACATCATATCCCAGATAAAGCTAGCTGCTTGCCAGACTACTCTGTTACAATTGAACTGTAAATGGCTCACATCAGCACATTCTGTCAACTTTATATAAACCCTACTTTATGTAACATGATTATAGATCCCCTGAAAAGGGCTCTGTACCTGAAGTTTGCAGACTGATTCTCTTGATGTCTACCAGACATGACTGAGAAAAGCAGCACAGGCTGATGTTGGGGACACAGGTGAAGGTAACAGGCTGCTAGTGCCTGATTGTTTCATTTTTTTCTAGATGCCTGTTACCTCCATGTGCAAAAGAGAGTAGGTAAGTCTATTCTTTCTCTCCTCAACTCAAGCCATTAATCCTTGATTCCTGACTTTATCTTACCCAGGGATGTAAGATAAAGGGACTGGTTGCCTTTACCACACTCCATAAGAAAAGCATGTGATTCCTGTGGTCAGCACACTCTCCCATGCAATGTGATTTATCCAGGAAAGCTTTCCTCTCCATTTCTCTTTGATGATAGCATCCTCTGTGGGTTCCTCATTAGGCTGATTTGGATGATGTGGAGAGTTCCTGGGAAGCTCAGTTCAGATCAATAAGCATTTATTGAGCCTTTACTGTGTGCAAGCCCTGGGTGAAGCACTAGAAATACCAAGATAAATAATGCAAGATCCCTACTTTGGGGAGGTGATAGTCTAGTGGGAGAGACTGACCAAAAATACAATTTCAATATAGCATGATTAATGTTAAGATTGCTGAGGGCACATAAAAGGAGGGTACATAGTCAGAAATGGGGTCCAGAAAAGGTGTCTCAAAGAGATGATACCTGAGCTGAGTCCTGAAAGTTGAGAAAGTATTATTTATGTGGGAAGAGAAATCCACACAAAAAGAACAGCCTGAGAAATATCATAGGGACATGAAATGCCACTGGGAACATGGGCAAAGAAACTCCCAGGATCAGAATTGCTGGAGGGAAATCTTTTACGCATGAAGGAAGGAGAAGAAGATGAAGAAGCAGGAGTTGGATGGGAAGGATATGTCACACTTGGGCTTGATTCTGTAGGCATTGTTAAGTTTTTCATTCTTTACTTTTCTACTTCTTATTTCTCTCGTTCTCTCTCTCTTTTTTTAACCCACATTCAATCCTTCAGCAAGTCATTTTGGCCAGACAGCTCAAACTTGACCACTGTCACCAACCTAGTCCAAGCTATCAGCACTTCCACCTGGATAACAGCAGTGTCTCCACAATTGGTGTGGGAATATTCCTCCTTGCTTCAATTTCTGTCCCTGTAAGTCTACCCAGAGCACAGAAGTAAGAACATTTCCTCTAAAACACAATTTAGGTAATCACATCCCCTAGTGCTCAGCCTCCAATAGCTTCTTTATATCTAGAATAGTTATGAAGGCCTGAAAGGAAGGCTTTAATTTGCCCCTGCACCCTAATCCCCTCTTGTGCTGGACAGAACTCCCCTGACTACTTTCTAAAATTTATTTCCCCCTCCATCATGTGTGTGTGTGTGTGCGTGTGTGTGTGTGTGTGTGTGTATTTTTGTTGTTGTTTGTTTTTATATATTTGTCTGCTTATTACCTGCTTTACCCACAGGAATATAAGCTTCAAGAAGGTAAAGATATGTTTTGTTTACTGTTGTATCCCTTAGCTCTAAAACACTCTGGATTTGTTGAATGAAGTGAATGAACCAATTAATGAATTCAGAACCATGAAAAACTTGAGATTGAAATGATCCAGATGTGTTCCAGGAGGTTTCCACATATAAAAATCACAATGGGGGCTGGGATTGTGCTCAGTGGCAGAGCACTTGCCTCACACTTATGAGGCACTGGGTTTGATCCTCAGCACCACATAAACATAAATAAATAAAATGAGGGTATTGTGTCCATCTACAACTAAAAAATTATTTTAAAAATTAAAAAAAAAACACACATTGGAACTTCTCATGATTGGCAGATTCCTCTGCAAGGTGGAGGATGTATGTAGGGGGATGGATTTGGTATGAATGGGGAGTGAATAAACAGGAGTTAGAATGAACAGTTAGGGATCTCTTGTGTTAGTCCTGGTCAGTGATAAGAAGGACTGAACAAGCCAGTGGTATTTGGCATGAACAAAGATGAGATAGATTTGAAAAGTATTAGGGAGAAAATTGTCCAAATATGATCAAATTATATCCGGGCCTCCTTCAGAGTTTTGGCTACAGAAGAAGATGATAAAGGATGCTGAAACTGAAAATGGTCCAGAGTCAGAGGGGATAGGATAATGTTGCCTGAGAACCTCTGCAACAAGTGTTTTTCTGGTTTAACATTTCCCTAAGTTAAAATTGCCAAGGCTTTCATGTGCCCCCAGTGAAGTGCAGAATCATTGTCTTGCTGTGGATCCAAGAGACAACAATGAGTTGGATATATTTTTGGCACCAGATAGATGTTAATAATAGTTGTAATGATAGTTTCTACAACATCTGGTTTACCCTGGGGGCTTCCCATCTGTCTAATGACTAGGGCCACACCTGCTTAGTTTATAAGATCTGGCAAAATTATAATGTGAACTGGTAATGCCATGGGCTATTGTACATATCAGACCAGGTCTGTCTCTTACATAGCTCTGAGGAACTTACCTGAGCCCAGTGCCTCTAGGGACTTCATGAATACTGACTTCAAAGGAAGTGCTGCACTATTATGCCACTACCACAAGCCAAGTACCTAGCAAATCAAGAAAGAACACACAGTACCTAACTTCTAGAAGTATTTGATCTGTTTGACAGTTTGAAAAGATGTTTGATTTGTTGAAATTGACACTTAGTAGAATATCACAATTTTGTTTTCAACATGGTTTGGGAAAGTTCTCTTTAGCTTGGGAAAATTTATCATCTTAGCCAAAGAGATATTTATGTGGGCCTCAAATCCATAAACTCTCAAACCAAGAGAGATTATGAAATTATTTTGGATGACTGGGACAGAGGTCTTTCCAAAGAAAAGGTTTATCACATGGGTGATTTAAAACACTACTAAAATTGCCTCTCTGAGCAATGACCTAGAAATCTGACAATGTGATAATGAAATCTCAAACAAATAAAACAAACAAACACAAAAATCACATTGGAACTTCTCACAATTGGCAGGATAAAAACTGGCAACAATAACTTCTGGAAAAGTGAGTTGGATCTTATAGCATTAAAATGAGTTTTGGGACTACAACATGAAGTCAACACTTGTGTGAGAATTTTAGAATGCTCAATTTCCCACAATCTCATCATTTCTCTGCCTGACAATTGTAATTATTCTTCATCAACTTGACAGTCAAATTTGCTTCCTGTAGTGATAATATACCTGCTACCATCCTGACCATATTGGAGTGATAGTTTTTTTCTTTGATAGGTTTGTTCATTTTTGAAGCTAACTTTCTATGTTATTCTAACCACTCTCTTACATTATTCATTAACTTATCACCATTTATGGTTTTGACAGTAGTTTGTAACTTTGGAAAAAATGAAGAGATACACAGCTGTCTCCCTGCTTATAAAGCAAAGACTATTTCACTTACATGTGTAACACAATTAATTAATTAGTTGGACAATGCATGCCATACCACTTCAGAAAATATCAGGCATTAGTGTGTGTTTCCATGATATCCAAAGTCATTAAATAATTATGGATCTAACATATAAGACATTGGAAAAACCTCTAATTCTGTATATGCTGAGAAAACATGCATGGAACACTAAGACAAGGCCATATAGTTAACAAAAAAAAATTATAGGGAAAACAGAATAATTGTGAAGCAAAAGTGCTTGATAGTTATAAAATATATAGATTTTAAATACATTCTGTTAGTTATTTAATTCAATCATTTTTATTAATTCATCTCTGAGAAAGTTACATTTGAACAAAAGACTTAAAAGAGGTGCTGGAGTAAACCTTAAAGATGCTTAAGAAAATAATTTTCCAAGCAGAGGGACTGCCAGTGCAAAGATCTTGAGGTGGGATCATGCTTGGAGTGTAAAAGGAGGAACCAAGAGGGGTGTAGAGGCCAAGGGCTGGAGATGAGCAACACGTAGGGCGGAGTAGGAGATGAAGTCAAAAGGTCACTCAAGTCTTGGGGGCCATTTCAGGGATTTCTGCTTTTATTCTGAAACTGTGAGGGTGCCTAAAGTGTTTTGGCATGATATGATATAGTTAAAGGGTCAGTTTGCCTGGATGTTGAGAATAAACAGTCCTAACCTGGGTGGTGACTTGAATCAATGAGCAGTGCAAATGGTGAAGTGATGAGGGATTTGGAAAGCAGTGCTGTAGGATGGATTTTTGATGAAAAAAAGATGCAAGTTAAGGATGATCTCAGGGGAAGGAAGGGGAAGAAAATCTATTTTGTATTAGATTTTTAGCACCACTGTAATAAATTACCACCAGATGGATGGGATACAACTACAGAAATGTATTCTTTTGCAGTTTTGGAGGACAGAAGTCCAAAGTCAAGGTGCTGTCAAATCTGCACTCCCTATGGAAGTTCTGGGAGAGAATCCATTCTTTGAATTTTTCTGGCAGCTGTTAGCATTCACTGGTCTTCCTGGGGGCATCGCTCCAATGTGCGCTTATGGTTGTGTTGCCTCCTGCTTTTTTGTCTCTTGGGACAGTAGTCATTGGATTTAGGGCCCTCTTTGGTGGTCCAGGTGATCTTGGCACAAAAACCTTGGCTTAATTACATTTGTAAAGACCCTTTTTCCAAATAGATAATATGGACAGTTCCTAGGGATCAGGACATATCTTTTTTGGGTTGATCATTTAACCCACTACACCATTCATTAAAGTAGAGGTGACTATGGCTGAGGCAGGCAGAGTGGGTGTATGATTTTTTCCTTTGGCTAAGAAGATATCTTATAACAGCCTGACCACATTTTATTACTAAAGGTATTCAATATTGGTTATGTTAAAAAAGATTATTAAATCTTCATAAAAGCCCAACATATTAAACTCAAATTTCTTATTTAAAAAAATTTTTTTCTAATTTGTTATACATGACAGTAGAATGCATTTCAATTCATAGTATACATGTAGAGCACAATTTTTCATTTCTCTATTTGTACACAAAGTAGAGTCACACCATTCGTGTCTTCATACATGTACTTAGGATAATGATGTTCATCTCATTCCACCATCTTTCCTACCCCCATTCCCCCTTCCTTTTCCTTCCTCCCCTTTTCCCTATCTAAAGTTCCTCCATTCTTCCCATGCTCTCCACACTTCCATTATGGATCAGCATCCACATATCAGAGAAAATATTCAGCCTTTGCTGTTTGGGACTGGCTTACTTCACTTAGCATGATATTCTCTAACTCCATCCATTTACCTGCACTTGCTATGATTTTATTCTATTTTAATGCTGAGTAATATTATACTGTGTATATATGCCACAGTTTCTTTATCCATTCATCTATCGATGGGTATCTAGGTTGGTTCCACAGTTTAACTATTGTGAATTATACTGCTATAAACATTGATGTGGCTGTGTCCCTGTAGTATGCTATTTTTAAGTACTTTGGGTATAGACTGAGGAGTGGGATAGATGGGTTAAATGGTGGTACCATTTCAAGTTTTCCAAGGAATCTCCATACTGCTTTCCAGATTGATTGCACCAATTTGCCACAGTAATATATTAGGGTGCCTTTCCCCCTCATCCTTGCCAATATTTATTGTTGTTTGTATTCTTAATAACTGCCATTCTGACTGGAGTAAAATGAAATTTTAGAGAGATGAAATTTTAGTGAGATGAAACTTTAGTTTTTATTTACATTTCTCTAATTGCTAGAGATGTTGAACATTTTTTTATATATTTGTTGATTGATTGTATATCTTCTTCTGAGAAGTGTCTGTTCAGTTTCTTGGCCCATTTATTGGTTGGGTTGTTTGTTTGTTTGTTTGTTTTGGTGTTAAGTTTTTTTGAGTTCTTTATGTATCCTGGAGATTAGTGCTCTGATGTGCGTGTGGCAAAAATATGCTCCTATTTTGTAGGCTCTCTTTTCACCTCACTGATTGTTTCTTTTGCTGAGAAGAATTGATTCTTGATTTTATTTCTTGCTCTATAGGAGTCTTTTTAAGAAAGTTGGGGCCTAATATGACATGATGAAGATTTGGGCCCATTTTTTCTTCTATTAAGCACAGGATCTCTGGTCTAATTTCTAGGCCCTTGATTGACTTTAATTTGAGTTTTATGCATGGTGAGAGATAGGAGCTTAATTTCATTATATGGATTTCTAGTTTTCCCAGAACCATTTGTTGAAGAGGCTATCTTTTCTCCAATGTATGTTTTTGGTGCCTTTTTCTAATACAAGATAACTGTAATTATGTGGGTTAGTCTCTGTGTCCTCTATTCTGCACCATTGGTCTACAAGTCTATTTTGATGCCAATACCCTGCCATTTTTGTTGCTATATCTCTATAGTATAGTTTAAGGTCTGGCATAGTGAGGCCACCTGCTTTACTCTTCTTGCTAAGAATTGCTTTGGCTATTCTGGGTCTCTTATTTTTCCAGATGCATCTCATGATTACTTTTTCTATTTCTATGAGAAATGTCATTGGGATTTTGATTAGAATTGCATTAAATATGCTTTTGGTAGTATGGTCATTTTGATAATATTAATTCTGCCTATCCAAGAATAAGGTAGATTTTTCCATCTTCTAAGGTCTTCTTTAATTTCTTTCTTTAGCGTTCTGTAGTATTCATTGTAGAGATCTTTAACCTCTTTTGTTAAGTTGATTCCCAAGGTTTTTTTTTTTTTTTTTTTGAGGCTATTGTAAATGGGGTAGTTTTCCTATTTTCTCTTTCAGAGGATTTGTCGCTGATGTACAGAAATGCCTTTGATTTATGGGTGTTGATTTTATATCCTCCTACTTTGCTGAATTCATTTATACCTAGAGGATCCAAAAAAATTCTACCAGAAAACTTCTAGAACTAATAAATGAATTCAACTCAAATTTCATTCGTCATGAGATACTTTAATTCAAATGGCTAAAAAAAGTGAATTGTTCATGTTTAAATTTTACTTTTCTTTCTGCCAATCTATGGTTTGCTAAGAAAGCATTTATTTATTCATTATTCAACAAATATTTTATTCAGTATTTTGACTGTACATCTTACTGCTAGTCAATTCAAAGACACAAAAATAATTAAGAAGTAATTTCTATCTTTTAAAAAAAATTATATGTAATAATCTGGCTCAAGATAGTGTTTATTCCCCCACATTCTATCCTAGTGGAGCTTTTTAAGCCTATAGCTTACTTATAGTAGGTGTTTTGTGAGTGAAAACATGGGTGACTCTGTCTCCTTCTCTAGTCAAGATTGATAATGGTCGCAAAATCTTTCTCTTCCTTTTCATTTCACAAATCCTGTCTGCCTTTACATTGAGAAACTTTAAGCAATTATAGATTGTGAGCTTCAGGTTCCAAAAGTGCTTCAAAATTCAGGAACAAGACACCAGAATGAATACACAGTGGGTGGAATCAGTTTATTTGGAGGAGCTTTTCCTAGAAATAACTCATCCTACACTTTGATTTGGAGAAGAGAGGTTTACTGAAGAGACAGAAGTGCTGGGAAACAAGCACCATTAAATGTAACTAATGTAAAAGAAACTATAATCTTGGAAATGGAGTGTGTTAGTGACAAATGGTCCTTATGAGGGTTAGGAAAGGGAAAGGCGGAGAGTATATTTTTCAGTGTTTTAATCATAACTGTGCAACAGTAGGGAGAGACTATATTTGTTGTCATTAATAATCGGATCACTTGAAAAGAAATAAATTCTCTGATATCTGTATAGCTTGATTTAAATAGTCCATAGGACTATTAACTTTCTTGGCAATGAACCTGGATTCATGGAGCAGACATCAGGTTGTTATTATAAAAAGCTTAGGGCTATTTCCTGGTACATCATATGAACTCCACAAAGTTTAGCAGTTATTAAAATTTGTTCATTTATTTTCCTTGCTATTCTTGTCACTTTTCCCAGGGAGGTCAAATTGCTAGGGATGACTGATCAAGGTTGAGTTTGTAAGCCCTCTGGGTCTAGACTGGACTGTGATAATTCTGATTAAAATGCAATCAGCATTTAGCAGCTTTTCAGACAGTCTACTGGTTATTTTTCCTTATGTCACAATGGGAATATTTCCTCACATTGAGATACTATTTGATAATAATCGTCACATATCATCACCTAATTATTGTTGTTCTTATTTAATTGCACTAACACAATGTTCTGATTAAGCTCTTCTTCAAACACATTTCAATAAATCAATGGTAGCAATCAATTAGTCTAAACTCAAAGTAACATTCAAGACCTACTGTTACCATTTGACTTCAACCAGGTTCCAGCTCCCTTTTCCCATCACAACACCATATTTTTGGTGAGGCTACCACTCACATAAGATCATTAACCATCCCTCCTTTACAAAAGGTATGTTCACCTAGCTCCCTGCTTTTGTTCATGTGCCTTCTGCCTCCTGGAATAATCTAATTTCCTATAGTTACCCGACTCTTGCTAGAATTTTTGCCATTGCTCAAAGGCCAGGCAAAATCCAACATCTATTTTACCAAAGTCCAACATCTACTTTACCAAATCTGGCTATTTTCTCATTACTTTGGTTTTCTATGGCCGGAAATAAATGCCATAAGACAAAAATGCCCTATAGTTCTTTGGTCTGGTCTTGTGACGTTTGCTGTATCACACTGATTTGTTTGTGGAGGTGAGCTATCACAGAAAGAGCTAATGCTTTTTGGAGTCGAGACACACAAGTCTCACTTGCTAGATTTATGATCTTGAGCCACTTACTTAAACTCTGTAAACTTAGTTTCCTCATCTGGAAAATAAGAATCATTGTGCCTACTTCATAGTGTTAATGTGAAGATTAAATGAGATCATGTGTGTGTTATAAATCTCTTAGTGTAGTCCCTGGTACATTATTTAAGCCCTACATGTTTGAAGTTATTATTACTTTATTGCTATTATTATATTCTCCTCTACATATAAGATTGCAATTATTTTGAAGTCAAGGACCATGTATATCTTGTTCATCTTTATATTCTGCTTAACACAGCATCTTGCACATAAGCCGTTATTTTCCCCTCTTTTTGCTAAATCTGTGAATGTAAGTATATCAGTATTGCCTCTTTAACTATATAACAAGTTTGTAAAAGTCAGGAACAATGCCATGTATACCTCTGTAGTTAACCCTTAAAATAGGAAAAAGGCTTGTTAGTGCCCTTTCTACTCGCGGAGTAAAGCTAACCTTGCCCATTCACTTTCGGCAGTTGAATCTTGACTGCAGTTATCATCTGGGGTCTTGATGTTCACACAGTACAGACAATATTTTTTGTCAACGTCTAAAGGAATTATGTGTAATTGAGAATAACTGAACCTATGTTCTGAAATTAGTACTATTATACTTAACTTAATATGTATTTAACAAAATACAATGAATATTGAAAATTATTCTGAAATGAGATTTCTCCCTTCATATGAGGGAACTGGTGAAACTTTAGGTGAATGTGGATCAGAGAAATATCTGACTTGGCACTCGTCTCTTACTGAATGCCCTGTATCCACTGATGTTGAAAAAAAAATGGACGTGCATTGCTTCATAAACAGGATTACAATTGGAGGAGGATATCTGGTTGCTACTCTTAAAATTATACAAACTTTAGTTTTTATGGACCATTTCTTTAGGTAATTGCATCAAATGTAATCCATATCAAATTTATGGTTGCATCAGATGTAAGGAGGATTCTCATGCCTCCCCTATATTGTTTCTCTGAGAGTTTTTTGAACTGTACTATACATAAGGGCCAGAAATAATCATATCTATTTCCACTGTTTTTTGATTGGTAGGTTATAATTATACATAACATTGGATTCATTATGACAAATTCATAAGTGCACTTAACATACCATTGGTTTTGACATGAAGATAGCAGGTACTTGTTGAATTTCTTCTGAAAAATAAAACCTCCATTGTACCAAAATCATTTTTGTGGCTTCCTGGTGTCACTGTGGAACACTTTCTCCCCCTACCCCTAACTTAAAAAATTTGAGGGCTGCTTATGTGACACTCTTAAAACTCTCAATAAACATTTATTGATTAACCTTGGAGTTTGTTTTTATTCTTAAAGTTTATAAAATGTTTTTATTCTTAAAGTTTACAAAATTCATAAGTACTAATTGTATAGTTTACAGGATCTGAAAGTACCTTGTAAAAATCATGTAACCTACATATCACCCTCACCAAATGAGACCTAGGTAATTATGTATCACCAGGAAAGTGGAAAGATTGCTAACTAATTGTATTTAATCTGGTCATAATAAAATTATCATAGTTTAAAGGAGTAAATTCAGAGATGAAGGTAAGATGATGAAAGGAAATTAATAAGGAATTTGAAATCATTTAAACTTTTTCTCTGGTGGATTTTTTCTCGAATGTCTCACTAATTCTTCATCAGTCATATGATATGTGTTATACATGGTTTTGCAAAATAAAACTTCTTTCTCCCACAGATACGGCAATTTATTTCTAGCAACCAAACTGGATTTTTGTTTGGGAAAGATAACTTTTGAAAGGAAAAGGAAGGTTATAATTCAATCATCTTTTCACAGCTGGATAGAAATTAATTTTATCTGGTTTAGAAAAATTAAGTTCTACAGCATTCCTTTTGCTTTGAATAAGTGGACTATTAGGTCTAGTGTTGAGTCTCCAGTCCACCTGTTTCATTTTAACAAATGGAAGAAACGGAGAGTGATCAAATGGCTAGCTCAAGGACACACAGAGAGTTGTGACATAGTTCAAGTCTCTTGGCTTCTAACACAGGGTACTTTTCACTTCTCATTGTTTCTATAATCCTTTTAATTATAAAATTACCTCAGAAAGCACCAATGTTATGGATTCAATATCTTCTTCAAATTCACGTTGAAGCCCTAATCTCCAATGAGATAATATTTAGAGAAAAGACCCTTCCAGAAGAAATTTGGGTTAGATAATGTGATGAGGGAAGGCCCCTCGTGATGGGATTATTGTCCCTTATAAGAAGAGTCACCAGAGAGTTTGCTGGCCTTTAATCTACCAAGTGAAGACATGGTGAGAAGGTGTCTACCTGCAAACTAGGAAGACAGTTCTCACCAAAAACTGACAAAGCTGGTGCTGTGAACTTAGATTTATGGTTTTCAGATTTGTGAGAGAACACATTTATGTTGTTTAATTCATCCAGTCTAGTATTTAGTTATGGCAACCAATATGCTAGTACAGCCAATAAAAATACTCTTTTTTTTTTCTTCGTACCACCAAATCTGGCTATTTCCCCATTACTTTGGTGGTGTTGCAAGTATTGATATTACAATTAGAAGGTGAGAAGAAAAACAGAAACATCTTTATTCTTGTGATGCATTCTAGGTTTCTGCAACTTGCAAATTCACATTTGCAGATAGAGGTGTATTGCATGATTTATGTGCAATTTCTATTCTTGGGCTTGCCCTGGAGATGGGTCTGCTTATGCAAACAAAGATTAATTTGATTAAAAAGAATATTTATTACATCTTAAAATTTCTCTTTCAAGTGGGAATATGTTATTCACTACTGAGTGTTCAGGGCTAAATTAGGTGATTCCTAATTATCGTGGTCAAAGGGTTAGTAGCAGAGGGAGTTTTGCATATCTTATTTTGCAAAGCATCCATCCACACAATTCTACCAGTTTCCAATGAGCTAAGAGTTATTTGGCAGAATCAAATTAACTGCTACAACTTCTTCTCAATTCAGAAACTCAACATTTAAGAAGGACCTATTATCAAAGCTGGTCGGTTCCTTCTTTCTTTTGAATGGGGAATTGAACCCAGGGGCACTTTATCACCGAGCTACATCCCCAGCCCTTTTTTATTTTTTTATTTTGAGAAAGGGTCTTGCTCAGTTGCTAAAGCTTGTTGTTTTTGTCCAGACATTTATATGGACTTTTTTCATAGAGAGTAGTGCAGAGTGGGAAACCTCTGGCTTTTCCCATTGTAAGTCAGATCTGGATGGGGGCAATTCATGTTTGTAGTGGGGGGAGAAATACTGTGGCTCAGTGTTTTGGTTTTGATTAAGAAGTGTCATCGGGAGTCAACTTGTTTTTGTTTAAATCCAAAGTAAGTGCCTACAAGGATATGGATTGCATTGTTGATCACAAAATACAAAAATGTCTGGAAATATTTTTTAAAATGTACAAGTTAAGAGTGGTTATTTCTGGGAAATGAAACTGTTGTGATTTTCAATTTTTAAAACATTTTTGCACATTTCTATATTATCACAGTATTGTTAAAGCAAAAATAAACAAGAGGCTTTTTTTTTTTTGCAAGAGGCTTTTAAGTTTTTAGTTAAAGCTACAGTTTTAAAACTGATGAATTTTAAGGACAAAATATTTCATTGGGTAAAAACAAGGCATTTAAGAAAGTAACAATATTGACATACCTGAAATATATTATGGGTTGCATTATAAAAATGGACCCACAGAGAAAAAGCTAAATCTCCAACTCTTCAAAATACTTTTTCAAAGGTTTCTTCTATAGCACAAGGCTGCTTAAGTAGTAATACCAATAATGATATATTTAATTTAATGGGTATTGTAGCTCATTAAAGGCACTTTCTTATTTGAGCTCAACATGAATGTTGTCCAATAGGCAAGTCATGGCTTTCTTCCTCTTACTCGTGAAGTAACTGAAGCTTTTAAAAATTATGAGACTTGTTCAGGTTGAAAGGATAAGAAATGGCTGGGTCTGAAATAAGTCACATTCTTTCCAGTGCAGGCTCTGCATTCACTATCATTGGTACATGCCAATCATTCGTTCTTGGATATCCCACCAAGTTTCTTCATCTCTATCACTCCAGTGAACTAACTCTAAACAATGCTGCCAAGGACCTCTATCTGGTCTTAGAAATGGCCAATTTTCAGTCCTTATTTTACTTGACCTGTGGGCAGTACTCCTTCCTTATGTTAACAACAATAAACAACCTTTGAATAGGTAATACATGTGCATGAAATAAAATTATAAAGATACAGAAGGGTATAAAGTCAGAGTAAGTCTCTTTTCCATCAGACACAGTTCTCATAACCAGAGGTGTGTGTATATTGTGTATCTTTTCAGAGCTATTCTTGGTACATATATGAAAATATGATGTATGCATCCATACTAATCATGCATTTTCAGGGCTTTTCCATATGGCACCTATAGAGCTGCCTCATTCTTTTTAATAGCTGAATAGTATTCCATTTTGGAGATCAGTCATAATTTACTTAACTAGTTCCCTGATGATGCATAAAGTTGTTTCTAACCTTTTACTATTGAATGTCACCCCCTCTGTACTGAATATCTTAATACACTTGCCATTTTGCATTTTTCTAAATATTCTGTAGGAACAATTCCCAGAAGTAGAATTGCTTTGTCAAAGGGTATATTCACACTTGAAATTTCAATATTGCCAAGTTGCTCTCCAAAGACAATATGACAGTTTTTTGTTTGTTTGTTTCTTTGTTTTTTGTACCAAGGATTGAACTTAGGGGCACTTAACCACTGAGCCACATCCCCAGCCCTCTTTTGTATTTTATTTAGAGACAGGGTTTCACTGAGTTGCTTAGCACTTCACCATTGCTGAGGCTGGCTTTGAACCTGAGATTCTCCTGTTTCAGCCTGCCAAACCCCTGGGTTTACAAGCATGCACTACCATGCCTGGAAATATGACAGTTTAAACACTCTCTCACCATAATATCTGAAACTGTTCAGCTTTCTTAATGTAATATTATTAACATTTTGATCTTTGTTAATCCTATGAGTGAACAACAGTATCACAATGAAGTTAAATCTTATTTTCCTTTATTATGAAGGAAGCTGAATATCTTTTCTAATAGTCACTTGTATTTTATTTTCAAATCCTTTGCTTATCTGTTTTCTTCTGGATGTTGATTTCTTATTCTCCTGATTTTTCTGCTACCAGACTGGTTGTTCCTTTCCAGTTTCTTGCCTGGGTCTTTCTCTTACGAAGACTTCTAAATCTGGAATGCCCCAGCACTCAGTCTCTATCCTTCTTTCCTTTATTTTCTGCTCATTATCAAATGACTTCCATCCCATGTAAGAGTTAGGGCCTTGCAGACTTGTATCTCTAACTCTGCCCTCTTCCCCAGACTTTTGTGTAACTGCTTGCTCAACAATTTGACCTAGATGTCTAATAGCCATCTCAAATTTAACAGGTTTAAAGTGTAATTGTTGGTTAACTACCTCCTTTCCAAGTCCTTCTCAATGCACTCTCTGTTATTCCGTCAGTTGATTATGATAAAACAAAGGAGTCATTCTTGATTTCTCTGCCTCACTCCCAATTAGCCAATTTGTCTGTAAGCCTGCCGGCTCTACCTTTAGAATATACCCCGAAAATCTACCAATTCTCATTACTACTGCTGCGTGCTCATTTATGTTGCACCTTCCACTGCATCAATCCAGCCCAACCACATCATTACTTATCTAGTTGAAAACAACTACGTCCAATTCCCTATTTTGTTTCATTACAGTTTATTTTCCACAGAGCAATTGGGATTATCTTTTAACAATTTAGAATGTTACTATTGATCAAAAAGTATCCATTGACATTATTATTATTATTATTATTTGGGGTGCTGAGAATCAAATTCAGGGCCTTGCCCACGGTCGACAGGTGTTCTCCTGCTGAGATACATCACTGGCTTTCCAGTGACTTTCTATAATAGCAATTCCAAACCTCTTCCCAGTCTAGGTGATCCGGCCTCTGCCCACTTCTATGATTCATCTCTTGCCATCTCCTCCTCACTCACTCTTCTGTGATTTCCAAATTGCTATTCTTGCTATTCTTTGAATACACTCAGCTCATTCTCCCCTCAGCGTTTGCTGTTTCTTTGGTTACAGTGTTCTTCTCCAGAATTATTGCATGCCTTGCCTCTTCTTCCATTTTGGTCTCAAACTCCACATTTTTAGAGAGACCACTGGAATGTTGCCACCAAAACTCATGTTGAACTTGAATCCTCACTGTTAGATATTTAGTGGGTTCAAACTTATTCCAACTATGGTATTTGGAAGTGAGATCTCTGGGAAGTAATTAAGATTAAATGAGGCCATAAAGGTGTGACTCTAATATAATAGGATTATGATTTTGTAAGAATAGGTGGAAAGACCTGAACTAGGACATTCTGTCTTGGCCACATTCTGTGAAGACCTGAATTATATTACATCTTCATGTGATTATTTTTCATTTCTCCTAACTCATTGTATATTACATGAGGTCAGGGTTTCAGGGATGTGTGTGTGTGTGTACATACATGTGCATATTACTGAGGATTAAATCCAGGTGTGCTCTCCCACTGAGTTGTACCTCTAACCCTTTTTACTTTGAAATAGGATCTTGCTAAGTTGCACTGACCAGGCTCAAACTTGGAATCCTCCTGCTTC
Organism: Ictidomys tridecemlineatus; assembly: GCF_052094955.1. Lineage (NCBI taxonomy): Eukaryota > Metazoa > Chordata > Mammalia > Rodentia > Sciuridae > Ictidomys > Ictidomys tridecemlineatus. The sequence continues at coordinate 119,290,352 of NC_135483.1, read as the reverse complement.
AGTGTCCCAAGGAGGTGGGATTCCAGGCATGTGTCACTGGGCCTGGTTAGGGTTTGTTTCGACAAATGAAAAGATTGGATGTGAATCGACTTAGCAATACTTAACATTGTACTTTAAAATAGTTAAAATGGTAAGTTTTCTGTTATGTATATGTTACCACAATTTAATTTTTTTTCTTTTGCATACAGGGTAGACTGAAATTCTGTATATTAAAGGTAGTCGTTCTGATAATGAGAGTGGTCCAATTCTTATAGAAAGCAATTGTTCTAAATGCTGAATTTAAAATGATACTATATAAAGACACATGTGGACACATTGAAACAATTTTTACAAAGATTGTCATGATATTGAATAACTGTTAAGCAAAACTGGTGAAAAATTCAAGAAGTTATGTTATATCTCTAAAGCTTACTTGGAGGGATTTTCTTGTGGGGACACACATACATCATTTATGCAGACACACAGTTATACCATACATATTCTGATCCTTCCTCTGAAAACATTATTATTTAATGAGCCAGTGCTTTCTCCCTGTGATGAATAAACTTATCTACACTTCTCTCTTTGTATCTAAACAGTTACATATATCCAAAATCACAGTCAGACTTACCTGCAATGCTTTTTAAAGCACACAGTAGTCCTCCCTTACTTACAGTTACGTTTCCCACAGTTTCAGTTACCTAGTCCACCATGATCTGAAAATATTAAGTGGAAAATTCCATATTCACATAACTTTTATTAGATTACATTATTAGATTGTCCTCTTTGATTATTGTTGTTAATCTAGCATTGTTTTTAACATACAAATTAAACTTTATCATAGGTTTGTACATATAGGAAACCCCTACAATATATAGGGTTTGGTACTACTTATGATTTCAAACAAGCATTTAGGATCCTAGAACATATTGCCCTTGGATAAGAAAGCTAGTGTATATGACATTGTATTTGAAAAGACTCTTTCCTCCACCTTGTATGTATATTAAAACAGAAAAATCTGTGTTTCTTCTAGGAAAGTGACTTTTGTTATTTAGAGATTTGTGATACTGAATAGATAACTCAATCCTCTATTATTTTCCATTAATGAAGGTTTATATTGCTTGTTTTTTTATTATGATGATACACTGTTGCTGATTCTTAAAATGACAAAAAAATTGAAATGTTGTCTAGTGATATAGTGTTAATAGATGCCTGTGGATTTGAGAGGAAGCAAGGAAGTTTCCCTGCTCAGAGATATAGGCCTACTGTGGATATTTGAAATGCCACTGACAGTGATTCATTGCTTTCTGTTAAGATTGTCCCTCATATGGTGGCTCTTTTCTAAATTGCAAATACTCCAGGGAGGCATGATATATTGAGTCACACTCTATTATGAAATAATTGATCATATATATATATATATATATATATATATATATATTTAATCATAGGAGGGACTGGAGGAGAAGCCCTGTCTGAGGACTTCTGCAAAATAGCTCACGAAGGATGGCCCTGAGCAGGTAAAGAATAGACTGCGGAAGACTCTCCCTCTTACCTGAGCTGAGAGTCAAGTTCCTGGTCCTTATAAATGAGTTTGTCAATTGCAACTTTAAGCTTCATAGATATACATGAAGTGAAGTGGAAATCTGGGACAATTGCCTAAATTATTTCATTAAAAAAATCTTCACTACGGCTAAACAGGGATTTTTAGTTTAAATTATTCAACTGGACTGACGATATTAAAATGATCTAAAATTGCCTTGCTCTGTGGTTCACTTTATCTGTTTAGAGAGACAGACCTTAGGCTGTGTCTGCTTTACCCTGTATGGATTGATTTGGGGAAAAAAATTCAATTAATTTTATTCACAGAGGACCATCTTAGTAAACGGCAAAATGAATGTTGCTGGTTTCTTGATGCTCCATCCCCTGCAAAGCCTGGGAGGGTCTGAACCTAATGAACTTAGTGATTCCCTTCAGCTGGTTCACTAGCATCTGTGTGGGCTTCTGCTTGGCACTTGATTTTAAATGTATTGCCTTCAAAAATTGCTTTGCTTTGAGATAAGCAACAGAGCCAGTTCATTGTTTGAGAAGCAAAGAAAAGCAAATTGAGCCAGTGTGTTGCTAGCTAATATCTACTGCATGCTTACCATGTACCGGGTATTTATTATCTCATTAATCTGAGAGTAATTGTAAGTGATAAAGTAGCTTCAATCCTAGGCAGTTTGGCACTGTAACCTGTGTACGTCAGTGCAGTACTGTTCTGAGAGACAGTGTGGTCAAGAGTATGGGCCTTGGACTCAGATTGCAGAATTTAGTAACTCTTTGCCTCAATTTCTCTCTCTGTAAAATAAAAGTAATAATAGTTCCTATGCCATGAGGATGTTGGAAAAACAGAGAGTTAGCACCTATAAAGCACTTAAAAGAATGCCTGGCACATAATTAATTGCTTACTAAATATTACATATATATTATTAACACCACTATCACTATTATCCTTATGACCAACATAACAATGCCTCCCAAAGGGATAGTGTGAAAATCCATATCTTTTGTCACTTAATTTACTTCTTCTTTCATCTTTAATTTCCCTGCATCCCCATCCTTCCACCATATATATTTTCAAACTTGAGATTGACGTCAGGACTGTATATTTGGGCAGAGTTATAAATCAAGAGCAAATGAACTGTTTTGGTCCAGGTGGTATCACAGGCTTATTTCTTATCTTTTTAATGTATCAGAAATGTTATCATGACAATGAGATTTGTGTAGCACTCGGTGCTAGCATATTTTGTATTCATCATCTCAACTGATATATTAAACTGACATAAAAGAGTATGCAGATGTGACTTCCATCCACAGAAATTGTAGTGCAGAGAAGTTAAATACTTTGCAGAAGGACTCTACACTGGTGAGGAGAGAGTATTATAACTTCCCCCTTGGGGAGGGAGTGCAGTAGAAATTGAGGGAAGGAACAAGAGAAACGCTTGGTCTTACTCTGAGAGATCTGAGTAGCTTGTGATTGTTAATGTCAGTGGCCAGAGAGGCCAGGAAATCAGAAAGGGTAAAGAAACAGGGAAAAGAGGTTCATAAACTGGGAAGGATACATAGCACTAACAGCAGTTTTCTTCAAGACTGCTGACTATTTCCTCAATGGCAGTGTCTTTATTTAGGTCCTTAATTTCTCCTCCTGATACTTAGTGTAGTATGAGTGCCTAATGAATTGCTCTCTCTTGTGCAGAGGAATTCCTCTATAGCAGCTACTGTGAGCTTAAATGATGGAAAAATGGTTCATTTGTCCCATTGAGGAGAAAGGAAGACCTCCTATGAAGTCAAGGAATTGGATGAAAAGGATGGGTATTCTCTGGGGTGGTTGAAATTAGAACTCTTTGGTCCAGAAAATAAACTGTGCTTTCAGTACAGATACATTTATGGAAACATCAATAAACTCTGTGATTAAACTGCAGATAGGATTCCATCAGTGAGAATAATTTATACTATACAAAGTATTTTTTTAAGTGCCTGTTCCTATTTGCAGGTAAAACTTCCATTTTAACCACCCAGATGGGTTATTCAGATGGTTTTATTCAATCCAAATTATGTTAAAGCAAAAATCTAGCGCTGCAGGATGTGGAAATTTTACTTCCCACCTCCCATCCTTTAGTGTATAGTCTTTGCAAATAATAGTTTCTCAATAAGGAAAGTTTGGGTATGAGCACGGGTTCTTTCTATTCAAGAAGCAATTGCTATTGCATCCAGAGCATCAGGCTTATGTTGAGCATATCCTGACAGAATTCTTGCTCCCAAAGAGGTGAAAACTTCTGGTGATTGAAAGGCTGTGGTATCCAGGTATGGTGGTGCATACCTGTAATCCCAGCTTCTTGGGACTCTGAGGCAAGTGGACACAAGCTCCAGGCCAGCCTGGGCAGCTTAGCAAGACCCTGTCTCAAACAACCAACCAACCAAACAAACAAACAAAAAACCCCAAACAATACCACAAAAGACTGTGACAATGACAAGGGCTCTGAGCGAGGCAATCTCAGGGAAGGGGCAGTTGGGAGAGTTTGCTGGATCCTTCTCCTAGTCTTGTATTTGCCCTCTACCCACACCACCTCTTTCTCCCCGCACCTTCCCGTGTGTGTGTGTGTGTGTGTGTGTGTGTGAGTGTGTGTGTGTTTCCTTCCATATCTATGGCTCTGAATCCATGGATTCAATCAACTGTGTATAAAAAATATTCTAAAAAGTTGCATTTATATTAAATATGTACAGACTATTTTGCATGTCATCATTCCCCAAACTATTTACATAACATTTGCATTGTTTTAAGTGTAAGTAATCTAGAGTTGATTTAAAGTATATGGCATGATGTGTGTAGGTTATATGCAATACTATGCCATTTTTATATAGGGGATGTGAGCATTCACAAATTTTGGTATCTCAAGAGGAACAAATCTTTTGTAGGTGTTGAGGGTCATCTATTTATAAGGTGCTGGGTCTCTAGTCTAATTCCGAGGTCCTTGATCCACTTTGAGTTCTATACGTGGTGAGAGATAGGGGTTTCATTTAATTTTGCTGCATATGAATTTCTAGATTAACTGCATTTAAATGATCTAAAGTTCCCTTGTTCCTGATTTCACCTGCAACCAGAGCTAAAAAATTGAAGGGCTGCTGAGGCTGTAGCTCAGTGGTAAAGTGCTTACCTTGCATGTGTGAAGCACTGGGTTCAATCCTCAGCACCACTTTAAAAACAAATAAATATACTGTGTGTTCATCTACAACTGGATAAATATTAAAGAAAAAGAATTGAAGGGCTGGTAGGAGGTGGGAGATGGAGTTGGTGAGTTTGATGAGCCAATCAGAAAGGGCTCTCTGGGTGCAATGCTACAGAGACAGGAAAAACTCAGGGGCTGAGAAGAGTGGCTGGAGTACAGATAGAAACTGGTAAGAGAGATGGGAGAAAAGATGAAACTGGAAAGATGGGCAAAGACCAGTGTCAAAGGGTTTTTGTCTGTCATTCTCAGTGTTAGAAGTTTATTCAGAATGCCGTGGGGGTGTCTGTTAAAGACTTTAAGCATCTTTCCCACAGAAGCAGGGGACAAAAAGATGGGAGTAGAAAGACTGTAGATGCAGTAAGGTGGTGTTTGGCATTTTAAATAATATCCTCTGGGCTGCTGGGTCAGGAACGGAGTGGAAGAAAGTGTGACTAAGGACAGTAAAGAATGATTGAAGACGCTACAGGAGAGATGATGATAGCACTGGAGAGAAGGGGACAGATATGAGCAACTGTAAAGTGAAAACATTATCAGAAAGTGGTGATTGGCTCCATGATGGTGTGAAAAGAAAGGAGTCAAGAAGATTCACAGATCCCAGTCTTAAGAATCTTGTGGTTTCTTGCCCTCAGAGAGGGTGACTGGGGGAGGAGAAGGTATAGGGTGGAAGATGTTTTTTTTTTTTTAAATTAATAATTTATGTATTCTAATTAGGTACATACGACAACAGAATGGATTTGCACACATTTGCAGTTGTACACATTTGCAGTACAACTTTTCATTTCTCTGGTTATACATGATGTAGAGTCTTACCATATGTGCAATTGTGCATGGACCTAGGGTAAGGACGTCCATCTCATTCCACCATCTTTCCTGCCTCCATGCCCCTTTCCCTCCTCTCCCTCCCCTTTGCCCAATCACAATTCCTTCATTTTCCCCATGCCCCACCCCCATTATGGATCAGCACCCACTTATCAAGGAGAATATTTGGCCTTTGTTTTTTTGGGATTGGCTTATTTCACTTAGCATGATATTCTCCAACACCATCCATTTACCTGCAAATGCCATAGTTTTCTTCTCTTTTAATGCTGAGTAATATTCCATTGTGTGTGTGTGTGTGTGTGTGTGTGTGTGTGTGTATCACAGTTTCTTTATTGATGGGCATCTAGGTTGGTTCTATAGTGAATTGTGAATTACGCTGCTGTAAATATTGATGTGGCTGTGTTATTATAGTATACTGATTTTAAGACCTTTAGATATAGACTGAGAAGTGGGATAGCTGGGTCAAATGGTGATTCCATTCCAGGTTTTCTAAGGAATCTCCATACTACTTTCCAGAGTGATTGCACCAATTTGCAGTCCCACCAGCAATGTATGTGCCTTTTCCCCCACATCCTCGCCAACATTTATTGTTGTTTATATTCTTGATAATTGCCATTCTGACTGGTGTAAGATGAAATCTTAGGAGAGTTTTGATTTGCATTTCTCTAATTACTAGAGATGTTGAACATTTCTAAATATATTTGTTGATCAATTTTATATCTCCTTCTGAGAAGTGTCTGTTCAGTTCCTTAGCTTATTTATTGGTTGTGTTGTTTGGGTTTTTTTTTTTGTGTTAAGTTTTTTAAAGTTCTTTATATACCCTAGAGATTAGTGTTCTATTTGATGTGTGTGTGTGGCAAAACACTAGAAAAATTAGGGATGGTAGGAATACACCTCAACATTGTAAAAGCTATCTATGCTAAACTCAAGGCCATTATCATTCTAAATGGAGAAAAATTGGAAGCATTCCCTCTAAAAACTAGAACAGGACAGGTATGCCTTCTTTCACCACTTCTGTTCAGACAAATGAAAGAAATTAAAGGGATATGAATAGGAAAAGAAGAACTCCATCTATCATTTTTTTGCTCCTAAAATTTTGGCTTTCTCTTCACATTATTAATTGTTTCTTTTGCTGAGAAGAACCTTTTCAGTTTAAATTCATCTCCTTTATTTATTCTTGATTTTATTTCTTGCTCTATAGGAGTCTCCTGAAGGAAATTTGGGACTAATCTGACATGATGAAGATTTGGACCTACATTTTTTTCTCTTAGGTGCAGGATCTGTGGTCTAATTCCTAGGTCCTTGATTGACTTTGAGTTGAGTTTTGTGCATGGTGAGAAATAGGGGCCTAATTTCATTCTGCTACATATGGATTTCCAGTTTTCCCAGCACCATTTGTTGAAGACGCTATCTTTTCTCCAATGTATGTTTTTTGGTGTCTTTGTCTAGTATGAGATAACTGTATTTATGTGGGTTTGTTTCTGTGTCTTCTATTCTGTACCATTGGTCTACAACTCTATTTTGGTGCCAGTACTGTGCTGCTTTGTTACTATAGCTTTGTAGTACAGTTTAAGGTCTGGTATAGTGATAACACCAGCTTTACTCTTCTGGCTAAGGATTGCTTTGGCTATTCAGGTCTCTTATTTTTCCAAATAAATTTCATAATTGTTTTTTCTATTTCTATAAGGAATGATGTTGGGATTTTAATAGGAATCATATTGAATCTGTATAGTGCTTTTGGTAGTATGGTCATTTTGACAATATTAATTTTGCCTATCCAAGAGCATGGGAGATCTTTCTATCTTTAAGGTCTTCTTCAGTTTCTTTCTTTAGTGTTCTGTAGTTTTCATTGTAGTGGTCTTTCACCTCTTTTGTTAAATTGATTCCCAAGTATTTATTTTTTTTTTGAGGCTATTGTGAATGGGTAGTTTCTCTAATTTCTCTTTCAGAGGATTCATCATTGATTATAGAAATGCATTTGATTTATAGGTATTGTTTCATATCTTGCTATTTTGCTGAATTAATTTATTAATTCTAGAAATTTTCTGGTGGAGTGTTTTGGATCCTCTAAGTATAGAATCATGTATCAGCAAATAATGATAGTTTGAGTTTTTCTTTTTCTATTCGTATCCCTTTAATTTCTTTCATCTATCTAATTGTTCTGGCTAGAGTTTCAAAGACTATGTTGAATAGAAGTGGCGAAAGAGGGCATCCCTGTCTTGTTCCAGTTTTTAGAGGTAAAGCTTCCAGTTTTCTCCATCTAGAATAATATTGGCCTTGAGTTTAGTATATGTAGCTTTTACAATGTTGAGATGTATTCCTAATATTCCTAATTTTTCTAGTGTTTTGAAAATAAAAGCCTTCTGTATTTTGTCAAATGCTTTCTCTGCATCAATTGGTATAATCATATGATTTTTATCTTTAAATATATTGATGTGATGAATTATGTTTATTGATTTCCATATGTTGAACCAACCTTGCATCCCTTGATCATGGTGCACTGTTTTTTAAATATGTTTTTGTATGAAATTTTTCAGAATTTTTTTGAGAATGTACGCATGCATGTTAATCAGGGATAATGGTATGAAATTTTCTTTCCTTGATGTGTCTCTGCCTGGTTTTAGTATCAGGATGATTCTAGCTACAGAGAATGAGTTTAGAAGGGTTCCCTCCTTTTCTATTTCATGGAATAATTTGAGGAGTATTGGTATTAATTCTTCTTTGTAGGTCTTGTAGAACTAGGCTGTGAGTCTGTCTGGTCCCAGGCTTTTCTTGATGAGATCTTCTATTTACTTGCTTAAAATTGATCTGCTTAAATTGTGCATGTCCTCTTTTTTTTTCATTTTAAACTACTTTTTAATTATATATGACAGCAGAATTCATTACAATTCTTATTAAACATACAGAGCACAATTTTTCATTTCTCTGGTTTTATACAAAGTATATTTACCCAAATTCACTTCTTTATACATGTACTTTGTATAATAATATACATCATATTACAGCATCATTTATTTATTTATTTATTTTTCTTTTTTGATTGATTGTTCACAACATTACAAAGCTCTTGACATATCATATTTCATACATTAGATTGAAGTGGGTTATGAACTCCCAATTTTACCCCAAATACAGATTGCAGAATCACATCAGTTACACCTCCACAATTTTACATAATGCCCTATTAGTAATTGTTGTATTCTGCTACCTTTCCTATCCCCTACTATCCCCCCTCCTCTTCCCTCACATCCTCTCTCTCTACCCCATCTACTGTAATTCATTTCTCTCCTTGTTTATTTTCCCATTCCCCTCACAACCTCTTATATGTAATTTTGTATAGCAACGAGGGTCTCCCTTCGTTTCCATGCAATTTCCCTTTTCTCTCCCTTTCCCTCCCATCTCATGTCTCTGTTTAAAGTTAATCTTTTCTTCCTGCTCTTCCTCCCTACTCTGTTCATAGTTGCTCTCATTATATCAAAGAAGACATTTGGTTTTTTTTTTTAGGGATTGGCTAGCTTCACTAAGCATAATCTGCTCTAGTGCCATCCATTTCCTTGCAAATTCCATGATTGTCATTTTTTAGTGCTGCGTAATATTCCATGGTGTATAAATGCCACTTTTTTTTTATCCATTCATCTATTGAAGGGCATCTGGGTTGGTTCCACAGTCTAGCTATTGTGAATTGTGCTGCTATGAACATCGATGTGGCAGTATCCCTGTAGCATACTCTTTTAAGATCTTCAGGGAATAGTCCGAGAAGGGCAATAGCAGGGTCAAATGGTGGTTCCATTCCCATCTTTCCCAGGAATCTCCATACTGCTTTCCAAATTGGCTGCACCAATTTGCAGTCCCACCAGCAATGTACAAGTGTACCCTTTTCTCCACATCCTCGCCAGCACTTGTTGTTGTTTGACTTCATAGTGGCTGCCAATCTTACTGGAGTGAGATGGTATCTTAGGGTGGTTTTGATTTGCATTTCTCTGACTGCTAGAGATGGTGAGCATTTTTTCATGTACTTGTTGATTGATTGTATGTCCTCCTCTGAGAAGTGTCTGTTCAGGTCCTTGGCCCATTTGTTGATTGGGTTATTTGTTATCTTATTGTCTAATTTTTTGAGTTCTTTTTATATTCTGGATATTAGGGCTCTATCTGAATGTGCATGTCCTCTTGACTCAATTTAGGTTGATCATATGCCTCTAGAAATTTGTTGGTGTCTTAGAGGTTTTCTATTTTACTGGAGTATAAATTTTTAAAATAGTTTTGAATTGTCTTCTGTATTTCAGTACTATCTGTCATATTTCCTTTTTCATCACAAATTTTAGTAATTTGAGTTTTCTTTATCCTTTTTTTCATTAAGGTGGATAAGCGTCAGTTTTATTTTACTTATTTTTTTTATAAAACCAGCTTTTTGTTTTGTGAATTTTTAAAATTGTTTCTTTTGTTTCAATTTCATTGATTTCCACCCTGATATTAATTATTTCCTGTCTTCTACTACTTTTAGTGTTTGTTTGTTCTTCTTTTCCTAGGGCTTTGAGATGTAATATCAGGTCATTTATTTGTTGACTTTTTCTTCTTGTAGTGAATGAGCTTAATGCAATGAAATTTTCTCTTAGCACTGCCTTCATAGTGTCCCAGAGATTTTGATAGGTTGTACAAAGTTTTCATTTACCTCTAAGAATTTTTTTTATCTCCTCCTTGATGTCTTCTGTTATCCATGCATCATTCAATAGCATATTATTAGGTATTGGAGTAGCTTCTATTTTTTATTTTATCATTGATTTCTAATTTTATTCCATTATGGTCAGATAGAATGCAGGGTAGTATCTCTATTCTTTTGTATTTACTAAGACTTTCTTTGTGGCATAACATATGGTGTATTTTAGAGAAAGATCCATGTGATGCTGAGAAGAAAGTGCATTTGCTCATTGATTGATGGAATATTGTATATATGTCAGTTAAGTCTGATGCTTTATTGAGTCCTATAGTTTCTTTGTTTAGTTTTTGTTTGGAAGATCTATCCAGTGATGAGAGAGGTGTATTAAAGTCACCCAGTATTATTGTGTTGTAGTCTACTTGATTTTTGTAGTTGAGAAGGGTTTGTTTAATATACATAGTTGCTCCATTATTTGGGGCAGAGATATTTATGATTGTTATGTGTTGTTGCTGTATGAATCCCTTAACCAGTAGGAAATATCCTTTTTTATCACTTTTTAATAGCTTTGTTTTGAAGTCCACTTTATCTGATATGAGTATGGAAACCCCTGCTTGTTTACACAGTGCATGTGAGTGATGTTTTTTCCCACGCATTCACCTTCAGTCTGTGGATGTCTTTTCCTGTGAGATGAGTCTCTTCAAGGCAGCATATTGTTGGTCTGTCTTTTTATTTATTTATTTAGTTAGTTGTTATGTTTTTGTATTTATATGTGGTGCTGAGAATTGAACCCAGTGCCTCACACATGCTAGACAAGTACTCTACCACTGAGCCACAACCCCAGACACACACACACACACACACACACACTCTCTCTCTCTCTCTCTCTCTCTCTCTCTCTCTCTCTCAATTTTTTAATCCAATCTTTCAGTCTATGTATTTTAGTTGATGAGTTTAGGCTCTTCGAATTCAGGGTTATTATTTATGATTTGTATTCCTGGAACTTTTTTGTTTATTTTGGTTTTTAATTTGAATTGTTTTCTCCCTTGATTGGCCTTTCCTTTAGTGTAGTTCCTCCCTTTTCTGATTTTCATTGTTGTTTTTCATTTCCTCCTTGTGGAATATTTTGCTGAGAATGGTAGTTCAGGCTTTCTTACTGTAAATTCTTTTAACTTTTGTTCATCATGAAAGGTTTTTATTTCATCATCAAATCTGAAGCTTAATTTTGCTGGATATAAGATTCTTGGATGGCATTCATTTTCTTTCAGAGCTTGGTAAATGTTGTTCCATGATCTCCTGGCTTTGAGGGTCTAGGTTGAAAAATCTGCTGAGATCCAAATTGGTCTCCCTGCTGTGTGGGATTTGCTTCCTCTCTTTTGCAGCCTTTAAGATTCTATCCTTATTTCGTATGCTAGGCATTTTTATTATAATGTGCCTTGGTGTAGATCTGTTGTAATTTTGTACATTTTGTGTCCTGTAAGCCTTTTTTGATTTTCCAATTCATTCTACATGTTTGGGAAATTTTGTGATATTATCTCATTGAAGAGATTATACATTCCTTTGGTTTGAATCTCTGTGCCTCCCTCTATCCCAATAAATCTTAGATTTGGTCTTTTGACGCTATCTCATATTTCTTGGATGTTCTGTTCATGGTTTCTTACCATCTTCACTGTGTGGCCAACTTTATTTTCAAGATTGTATACTTTGTCTTCATTATCTGATGTTCTGTCTTTCAAGTGATCTAGTCTGTTGGTGATGCTTTCTATTGAGTTTTTTATTTGGTTTATTATTTCTTTCATTTCAAGGATTTCTGATTTCTTTTTCAGAGTCTCTTTCTTGAAGTAATCTTTTTGCTACCTGTATTTGTTTCTTTATCTCTTTGTTGGTGTGATCAATGGTTGCCTGTATTTGCTTCCTTATCTCTTTGTTGGAGTGATCAATTTTTGCCTGTATTTGCTCTCTTATGTCATTCTTTAATTTGTAGATCATTTTAATTATGTACATTTTGAACTCCTTCTCTGACATTTCATCAACAGTGCTCTCAGTGGATTCTATTATTGTAGTATCTTGGTTTGTTTGGGGCACTTTTTTCCCTTGGTTTTTTTTTTTTTTTTTTTTTCATGTTGTCTATGTGTCTTTCTTTCTTGCAGTGCAGATCTAAGGCATTACAGTTTCTACCCTATAATCTTGTAGTGTCCTTGCAGATTACCTGTACCTCACCTTGGTGTTGGGCTTCCGGTCCCTGACTGGTTTCCCAAGATGGATGCTTCTGCAACTTAAAGTGGTGGTGGCAATAGTGGAGGTAACTCAAGATAGCAGTGGCAGTGCCCTAAGATTAATACAACCACTTTAAGAGATGGGGCTGGAAGGGTGTGTTTTATAAATGCTGCCTGTTTGGAGATGCAGCTGCTTCTAGGCCCTGTCTGTTGTCCCAAGGTGGAGGCTACCATGTGGTGAAGGCTGTGGTGATGGCTGCAGTGACCCAAGATGAAGGCGGGCTGGGCTTCCTGGGTGGGTCAGTAGGGGTGGTCCCGGGTCTGACCTGTGCCTGGGCTCCAGTGCAGATCTGTAGGGGCGGTCTTGGGGCTGAGTGGGTGGGGGCAGCCCTAGGCTGAGGCCTGGGCTCTGTCATGGGTCTGGAAGATATTTTAGGATTGCCAAATTGGGAGAAGAACTGTTGGGATTAACCTCATCTGATGGGCAAATATGGTGTCATTTTCCTGCTATCAACTACTTCTGTGACTTTTGTTTTAACTGTCCTGCATGGTGTTCTCTTTCTCTCTCTCCCTCTCTTCCTCTTACTGTGCCCTGTTTCTGTTTTCTTTCATCCTCACCTGGTTCTGCTAATGCTTCTTTCTCTATTTTCCCCACCCCACCTCCTCCAGTGCACCCCACTGAGACTCGGCAAACACATACAGTGACAACAGATAGAACAAATACTGAACCAACATTTTTGTTAAATAGCTTAACTGCTTTGTGGACAGGGATTTGTCAACACATCTGTTCTAAAGGATTTTCTTTTAATAGATGTGTGTGTGTGTGTGTGTGTGTGTGTGTGTGTGTGTGTGTGTAAAGCAGATCAGCAAAGAACTGTTACTATGGCCTATCCTTAGAGACCTGGAAACTGCTGTACTAAGCAGAACTGATTAAATGATAGTTTACCTGTTTGTCATGAAGCTAACAAGCTGTTTTTAAAATTGTCGCTCTTATTTGACCAAAGGCAACTGAGGAGAGGAAGATACTATTCCTCTTTTTCTAGGATTGAGGTCTGTGGTCCCTGTCCCTAGACAAGAGACTTTCTCTTCAGTCAGTTAAATGCAACATAAAGATTGCACAACACCCAGGCCTGTAAAACGGAGCAGCAAAGCTGACCATGGATGTAACTATACAGGGCTAGAGTACAGGTCAAGGAGACACCACCTGAATCCACCATGGATGAACTGTGTAAGGGTCTTACTTACAAAAACAAGAAAATGTAAATGTTGGATCACCTGGGAAAGTATAAGTTCTGAAGATTCTTGAGCCACAGAGTCAATGGTATCTTGTTTCAGGAAAGCTGTGAGATAAGGAGAAACTGTTAGCTCTAGTGTCCTTTCACAGCGGGAAAGATGGAGGGATCTGCTTGGTCTTCAAACAAGGGTGCATACCTTGGAGGTTGTGTTGCAGGAAATTAAACTTTGTTCATCAAAGCAGCCTGACTTTGTGATTAGGAGCAGGGCCATTGGTCAGTCAGTGTTTGGCTTCAGCCTGCCACCATCACTTGCTTCCTAGCAGTATAACTTTGGGTAAGTTATTTAACTTCTTCAAGCCTGACCCTTTTCTATATATATGGAGAGTAACATTATTTACCTTGCTGGTTTGCAGTGAGGAGTAACTGAGTTATGTAGGTATAGTGCTTTGCATGTTTCAGGGTATATAATAGGAGCTCAGTAAATGTCAGCTGGTATTATTAGTGGCTATCTGATGTGAAGATGCATGGGTAGACAATGCAATGAAGAGATCATTAAAATGAAGATGTTTTATGTCCTGAAATTAAGAGTCTAGACTTTGGGGATTTAGTTACAATGAATTTGGTACAAGGACTAACCATCTACTACAAAAGCCTTCTGTGTCTTGTAAAAATATTGCTTTTCCTCTGCTCCTTGTTGCCATGATCAACACTGTTCTGTGAACTGCTCTCAATGAATGTCAATTTCAGTCTCTAGCTTTGATCTCTCCCTGCCTACAACCAGTTACCAAGTTGCATGGTGAGTTCCCACAATACAGATGAAGAGTCTACCACAGAAGCAAGCCTCTTTTTTACCCCCCAGTATTAAGGATTGATCCCAGGGCCTCATGCATGTACCTCATGCATGCACTGTACCTCTGAGCTATATCCCAGCCCATTTTGTTTTATTTTGTTACAGAGTCTTGCTAAGTTGCCAAGACTGGCCCCTTACTTGTGATCCTCCTGCTTCAGCCCCCAAGTTTCGGCACTACCACACCAGGATAGAAGCAAGAAATTTGATCCTGGTTTTTTCTACATCTGATCCGTCTTTCTGCTAGAGAGATTCAACATCTTCTAGATGAGAACAGAGCATTGTTCCTATTTCTGGCAGCAGAGGGTCTGTGGAAGAGCTGTTAATAAGGTGCAGGTGCCCAGGTGCCTGACACCAAACACTCCATAGTATTTGTGTCAAATCAGAAGCCAAGGGCCACCTACAGTTATGTTAAGCAACTAAGATAACTGTGAACATTTCCTGATAGGTATGGGGCTACATGTGTGACTCTTAAGGGCAGTGTACCCACTAACTCAATCAGTCTTGTTTGGACATCATTCTCTAATACAGGTACTTCTGGTTCACATGTGATCTCCGTCAATTGCATTGGTCTTTGACTCAAGCTTTTCCTCTTGCTCTTGTGCAAATATATCAAATGGAATAAATTTAGGATGTGTGTTTTTCCTCCAATGTGGATATATGTTTCAAAACAGTTTTAAAATAAAACCAAACTTTTTGCATTGTCGAAAATGAATCTGTGAGGAGTTATCTGGCAGGAAGAAGATGATCTTCTGTCTGCACTTCTCTAGGAAAAATTTCCTGTATTGGTCAGAAGCCCTTTTGTGGCAGTCTAGTTTTGGTCTGTAAATGCATCCCGATCCTTACCCACTAACTTGGCTAGAATAGCTGAGGTTACAGACTGTTCTCTTGTGAAGAAAATGTGCCTCAATGGACCTTGCCTTTGGACAGTTCAATGTCAGCACCAATCAGAGCCTGAACTGCCTCCTTCCTCAATAGACAGTTTACTCATAGGTTAATTTTAAGATGAAATTATTTTAGCAGTATGAATTTAAAGGTTTCCATTTCTTAGTAAATTTTGTTGTATTTCCTTCTTTATATTTAACTAGAAGAGACTTATGAGCATTTCTAAAAAAAAAATTCCTTCATTCTAGTAGAAAATGAAAATATTTCCTTGTCAAAAGGTTGGAGAAATGCTAGAAAAACAAGTTGATTTCTTCTCTATAGGACTTATTAGAACTTTTAACATTACAATGTTTGTTATGCATGTGATTTTTTCCACAAGTATTTTCCTACATATTCCTCCCCCACCCACTGGTCTCTTTCATAGAAATAAAACTCTAGTTTCTGAGGATTACATTTTTTGAGGGGGAAATGTTTTGGGAATTAATGTCCTAAATTTCCTAAAGAATAAGTATAAACAGAGTAAGTAGAATATACATACCTGAAAACAAAAATTGGCATAACTAATGGACATGTTTTCTCACAATAAACATTTCAAGTAATGCAGAACTTTTGATCAATGTGTGTCTCAGGCCAGGAGGGTGACTGGAGATAGCTTTTCCCTGATAAACTTTTCCAAGCAGCCCTCTGAAAACAAGTGCCTTTGTTCTTCAGTTGCCAAAGTTGTTCTCAGCAGTTGGCAGCATTATTTAAAAACTGGGTATACCATATTGAAAATGGGGTGACCCAGACCAATCCTACAATTCTACCATGGCTGCCTAGGGACTTAAGAGATTTAAAGCAAAAACCATGGGATCCCTCCAATATAGGCTTGATGTTAAATTACACCCAAGACAAGTAGGTGAAATGTAAAGTGTGGGACAGCTGTGATGGCTGGTACTGATCATAGATAAGCAAAATATTGGATCATCTCCTTGGTCAGCACCAGTGTGGCTAACAGATATTTATTGGGTGCCTGCAAAGTGGTAGGCACTGTTCTGGTCCACATGAGCTGTAGCAGTGACAAATGAGTTAAATTCCCTGATCTAATATTTCTATTTTCTAGTTTAATCTTGACAGCCTCTTCATTTAATAGACCAGAATATCATGGTTTTAAGAGACTGAGACTGTAGGTTTTCAACTCTGAAAGTTACTTTCGGAAACATTTTATTCAAGCTCTTCATTTTACTCATGAGAAATCATATTTAAAGGGTTACTCTATTTGACCAAAAGTAGTGACAGCTAGGAGCAAAAGCCAGGTCTTCTGCCTTCCAACTCTAATCTCTCTTTATTGCCATATGCTGCTTAGAAAATTAGTCTGGAGATGGATGAGGTGGGTAGTTAGCAGAGGTGTGATTCTCAGAGCATGGTCACAGTTTCTGCCCTAACACAGCTGGAATTTGACACTGTCAGCTCAAGCTGCTAACTGAAAATCCAAAATAACAGTAGCTTAGGGACCATGCCAAGGGATATTTCTCAGGGTAAAAGGGAGAAGGGACCCCCTTTAACTGAGAAGGATGAGATAAATGGTCCCAGAATTCCTGCTAGCATCTTGCTGGATTATGAAAGCGCAGTGGATGTGTTCCAATTTAAATTTGGCCAGACGCTGGGGGATTAAGTTTCATGACACAAGGGATTGGTATTGCAACCCTTGTAAGTTCTCCATGAGAAGATAGAGCTCTTACATGCCATTAAATGTAAGGAAGGGATTTACGGGCCATATTTCCGTTATAAACAGAATTTGAAATTATTACTTTTATTTTCCCATTATTACTAAATCTAGAAGGTTCAGGCAGAAAACATGCTTCATAGAATGAAGAACACTTGGTTTAAAAAACCAGCAACCTTAATTGGTAAAAATGTAAGAAATAAAGCATATGGGGCAAGAGCACGCATTTTATATTTCCTACTTTATAAAAAATTTGAATTGTCTGAATGAGTAGGTTGATTAATTGAATGGGTGAATGAAAGGAGACTTGATGACTATCAATTTACAAACACTAAACATCTACACTGTTCAAAGCATTATTAGATGCTAAGAAATGTAAAAATAAATAAAACCTGGTCCTGACTTTAAAAGAGTATGTACATGAGATGTGACAAATGGTATAATACGAGGTTGGAATTTTCATGTTTCTTAAACAAATATGGCATGTTTGGAAGAGAAATTTTTTTTCTCATATGGGAAATATAGTAAAAAATAGTGTCCTAGGGTTTGCTCCTATTTGAATGTTGGACCTTAAGAATCTGGTTAGAGATATGCTACTGAAATGTAACGGAACGACATGACTTACCTTTTGGAAACTTACATTGGTATGGATGGTATGATTCAAAATACCATTTGCAGCATGATCTATAATAATAGCTGTTATTTTTTGAGATGATGTTATATTGGCCTGGATCCTTCTGCAGTCGGTTCTGACATTTATAAGGGAGCAGTTAGCTCCTTTGCAGACAGCAAGCTCACCATCCTTGCATACTTGTATCTAAAATAGTCCTAAAATTCTCTTTATTGCCTCTACACTGTTTCCCAAAATGAAGCATGAGATCATGGTAGTATTTAGTTATTGGTTCAGTTTCCTGTCTTCCTAGATCTTTTTTAAGCGTCTGCGTCCTAACAAAATGACCTTCTAGTTTAATGTCTGATCATGTGACCAGCTATTTACAATGCACTGCTGCTCTAATTTGATTCCTTTTGATAACATAAGAGGACATTTAGTTGTATAGTCTGTAGTAAGTATAATTCATCTCACAGTCCCAGAGTCTTCTGAGACTGTGCAATGGCAGAAAATAGACCGATTAGTGACATTTGATAAGAAATGAAGTCAACCCTTCTTAAAGCAATTTCTTCCAACTATCTTCATTTGTTGACTATAACAATTCTAAATGAAATACATGATAAATTTAGTCAGTGAATGTGCCAAGCCATGCTTTGATTATCAACTTTATTATAAAAACATATTAATGTCTGAATTACATGTATCAGATCTTCTTTGAAAAGAAATATTTGCATTTTAAAACTAAAATTTGTTATTTGTTCTGCTAATATTTCTATTATTAGTTACTTAAATTCTTATCTTAGAACTCTTGCTGAAGTTTCCTCTAAGACACAACTTAAACACCAGTCCTCAACTGTTTTGTAGATCTATCATGCATACATAATACATCCCATACAATTACAAGATGCAAGTCACTGTACCCTAATAACATTGTTACGTAAAATATCACATTTTTTTTCTTTGAAGTAATGACATATCCCTCTTAGTTTGCATTACTTGTTTTGTGGATTTTAATCTCTGACCTCAGAGAATCTGTCCTGATTTCATTGGAAAATCATAGCACAATCTTATGCAAGTCTTCATGAGTGGCTATTTTTGTTTGCAGTTCTCAACAAGAACAAGTAAATACTGCAGTATAAGTTATTTTTAAATGTTTTAAAATAGTGTTTGTTATTTCAAGGCATTAACGAGTAAAATCTTCTTAGAAAATACTGGTCAGTTGTGTTTATTGCCTTATGTCAACACGTTTGTCATTTTGAGAAAGTGTCACAATCCTAGAAGAAGATGGTTTGTACCCCTTGAGTCAGAGTCTAATCTGAGAAGTGTTCCTTGTATCAAAAGATCCATGGCTGCATATCACAAGCTTCATGCTTCTTCTAGCATATGCATGCCTGATGGGAAGGCTTAGATTCTTTTGTTTTGCAACATATTGCAAACTGGGTGGCTAATATGAGAATGGCAGAGTCTTATCACCTCTAGTTTTATTTTTCCTTCCCATAATCTTTATATTGTTGACATATTTAGGGTAAGCCAGTTACTGAAGGGCATGGACAGAACACGGAATCAGTATCAGGAAAATTATATTTGTCCAAAGATAGCTATTTGATTTTGAATTTACACTCCTTGGGCTTCAGTGTCCTTTTGTGAAATAAGAGTGTTGCAAACAGGTGGTTTCTGGCTTACATCTAGTATGCACAGGTGTTTTGTTTAGGCTTTTACAAGTCGTGCACTTTTATATAAGACTTCTAGCATCTTCAAGGCTGGGAGTGTATCACAGTGGTAGAGCACATGACTAACATGCCCTGAGTTTGATTCCCCAGCATGCACAGAAAAGAGGAAAGAATTTCTTAACAAATGAGAAAATTTGGCAATGTGAGGCCTGCATTCTGCGATAGCGGCAAAATTCTCAGGCTCTGTGGGTTCTTTAGTTTTCCCATCTTTGCTTTTGATGGGATTTTGTTCCCTTGATCTTCTAAAATGGTGTGACTTTTTGGGCTTTGTTTCAAGAAACATTGTGGGAAAAGTTTAGTTATTCTTAAGTTCATTAAATTCATTAGACATGCTACTTTTCTTTCTCTGCCTCACACAATTTTAGTTTCCTCCAATTCCTTTCTGACCTCACACTCTTACAAAGGTTATGCATTCTACCTTTGTAGAGTCCATCTGCTCGGGTGCTTCACTTTAGTCACGTTGGTGAGGGAGGAAACTTGACTTTGATTTTCATACCTCCATTTGATTTTCCTCCTTCCATAATTGTATTTCTAAATGGATCAAGTAAAATAATTTGTTTCTACAAAAGTTAGAGAAACAATGGCTTTCTACTCACGAAATCTAGAAAGTATGTGGAACTGAGAATAGAATAGTAAATCTCACTTTCTAAAGTTATACTGTGCTTGTTCACATTTTTGGTTACCACGCTGTATCTAATCAGATTCTTGCAAAGCAATGCTATGCATTCGATGATTCCCCTATAACTCTCTTTGGAGACAGAGCCCAGCTGCTGTGGTGAGGGTTAGCCGCTTCTTATGGCTTGGGATCATTTTTCATTAAAAATCACAGATGGTAGTCTAACCTTCCCACCACAGAACTGGTATAAGTTTTGGTCAGGGAAGGGAGAGATGTGTGGCCATGATTAGTTGCTTCAAGCACAAATCCTCGAATCATGTCCAATTGCTATGCATTGACTCCCTTTCCTGAATCTTGGAGAGAATCAATACACTTAACAGAAATCCAGTGTAGTAAAATAACTTTGAATCTTGATGGAAAATAATTATTGGAAAATAATTATTTAGTTCTCATTGATTTATTAAGAATTGAATTTGTTTAGAAAAATATTGGTAGTGACATTACAGAGAGAGTTAAGAGGAAGGGGTAAAATCTATTTGCTGAAATAAAGCATTGGTTTCTTATTAAGTTATTACAACATGACTTCTCTAAGGAGCAATAACGTTAAGCAAACGTTGCTTTTTGTCAAATGTGATCCTTAAAAAGCCTGAGTATTGACAGCTAAGGACTATCTAAAGATAATGTGTATTTTGCAAGATGATTCTCTTTCACCTGCTTATTAAGTTGTGCAAAATCAGTAAGCCCGCATGCAAATAAATCTCCCTGTTCCTGTTCTGCTGGACAGGCTCCCAGAAGACTACAGCTAATGCAAATGAGAGAATTCCACCAGTTGATTCAGAGAAATAGCTAGCTTGAAACATAAACCTCTCAACAATGAGGTCTGGCAGGAAAACACAAAAATAGGAGCTTTTCCTCAGGGAAGGTAGGGGCAATGGGGTTCCTTAATGTAGGGTAATCACTCAATGTAGGGAACAAACTGAGTGGATTCTCAATCTGTAAATTTATTCTCTTTCTCTTTTTCTCTTCTTATCTGGTTTCTCTTTGCTCAACATTGACTACCTGCTCAAAGTAAAGCAGAACACCCTAGGGTAGATCCTCTACCTCTTTGCTTTTGCAAGATTCATTTCCTTAAATGTCTTGCTGAGGTAGAGAAATTCCTTCCAAAAGAATGTCGGGAGCATAAGGGGTAGATTTTATGAGGCACAAAGGTGGTGAATAACTCGGTAGAAAGGCTGGTGGATTGATCCCGGTTTATATCTCATTAATCCTTTTAACAATTGCATGGAAAGTGAGCGGAATACTTTGAATATTTTGTGATGAAATCCCAGACACAATTAAAAAAAAAAAAGGGAAAAAATATCTCAAAGAAAGCAATTCTGTGGATATGTGGATATTAGTCTGAAGCTCTTTCCTATCCAGTCATGATGTGGAAGTTCCTTAACCATATAAATAATTTGGTAAATTTTATAACAAGTTGTTCCCTGCCAGATTGTTCAGGAAGGGTAACAACCAGTCCTGAGCAAACATTTAAAAATGACTTATGAGCTAGAAATTAACAAAAATGAGGTGAGCTTGGTGAATATTTTATAAGCTTCATTTATTTTAATGAAGGGGGACATGGGAATAGATGGACTAGTGCCTTTATTTTACAGATGAGAAAACTGAGGCCCAATGAAAGTAAAGCCATGTTTTGGGTTATATAACGTTTGAACAGTAAAACCAGAATGAATTCTTGATTCTTAGCCCAAGGCTTTGCTTTTAGGACCTGCTGCCTTAGATTTTTCCCACCAGATCAAGCTGCTGGCTTGGGTAGAATTGTAATAATTGATATTTCATTTTTGATAAAAGTTTGTTTTGTGAAGCCTGTATCACATTATGTCCTTTCAGCACTGTAAAAAGGAGCTTAATTTGAATGTCCCTGTAGCATACTGCACCAACCAAGTGTACCAGCTTACGCAGTACAGTGTCAGCACCAGGCTCCAAGAACACTGCGTAACTTTTTCCACCTGATCCTAGCCCCTATCTGTCATGTTCAGTTTTGATTTGAAAGGCTGCCCAAATTCCCCCGTATCTGACTATTCTTACAGAAAGATTCAGCTTTTAGTGTATGTTGATTTTCAAAGAACCATTACCCTTTACCCACTTCTAATGAATGCATAGAAGTAAATGAAGTTAGTTTTTCCATAGAAAATATTGGCATAAATAATAAAAGTATACCATTAATGACTTTACCATGATGCTAAGTTGTCTAGATGTGCATGAAAACTGTGATGCTAAATCGCTGAACCATGGCCAACCATGTAAATGGCAGCTCCCCTTTAGATTTCTTAAACTGTCTCTCTTTGAATGCTAGGCACTTTGAAATTACAGTTCTGAGAGTCATAGTTACCTCTCTCCCCCTCCTTTTGTTAAAGATTTATGAAATCAGACTGATAATTGGAAATAGAAGTTCATTACAAAATAAATGAGGAAGATCTGAATACAGAAAAGGCCTCTCCAAGGATTTTTATATTTCACAAACAGGAGTTGGAGCCTCTGTATCTTTGAGGATTATTTCTGGTCTTGAGCAATCTCCATGGGTTATAGTTGCGACAGAAGTCATGTTCTGGAAGAAGTGAGGGATGATGAGGGGAGGATAAAGAAGCAAGGAGGCTCGGAAAAAGGCAAAGGAAGAAGTAGAAGGAGAGAACCGGAGAGGCTGACTCTTCCCAGGAATGGTCCTAGGTATGCCTATGCTGTGGTCTCTCACCCTTAAACTGATTTTGTTTCAACAGATTTATTAACTTATAATTTAGCTACCATAAAATTTAGCTACTGCAAGTGTACACTTCAGTCATTTTAGTATTTTGAGTTGTCATCCCACTTTCTTTTGGCCTCTTTGTTTCTTATGAGAAGGTAGTCATTAACAGCCTTGGTGTTTACCTATGCAAGATGAGTCATTTCTTTCTTGATGCTTTCAAGATTTTCTGTTTGTTTGCCATCTAAGAGTTGGACTCTGATATTTCTAGGTGCAGATGTTTCAGTGTTTATCCTAATTGAAGTTAATTGAACTTCCTGATCTGCAGATTAACATTTTTCATTAAATTTGGGAAGGTTTTGGCCCCTATTTCTTCAAATTTTGTAAGTCTCCTTGTCTTTCTCCTTCTTAAACAAATTTTACATATATGTTGCTATGCTTGAGAGGGCCCCATAGGAATCTGAGACTCTTCATTTTCCATCAATCTTTTTCCCTCTTGTTCTTTAGTTGGATAATTTCTAGTAATCTATGATCATGTTTCCATATGTTTATTCATATCAAATCTTCTGAAACCCTGTAATGAATTTTTTTACTTCAGTTATGGTACTTTTCAACTTCAGAATATTCTTTTACTTCTTTTATAATTTGTATCTCTCTTTTTTTTGAGACTCTCTGTTTGCTAAAGCATTGTCATATTTTTCCTTGAATTCTTTAAATATAGTTTCTTCTAATTATTTAAATATATTTATGACATCTACTTTCAAGGGTTTGTCTGCTAAGCCCAACATCTCTGTTCTCTCAGATGTTTTCTATTAAGTGGTTTTCTCCCCTGAGTATAGGTAATAATTTCTTGTTTCTTTGCTTGTCTTAATGTTTTTGTTTGTTGTTATTGATGAAAATTGGACATTGTAGGTAATCTCTTATAGCAACTCTGGATTCTGATTCTTTCATGCGAAGAATTTGTTTTTATCTGTTTACTTGTTTGTTTAATAACTTGCCTAGATTAAGTCTGGGAAGTCTGTCACCCCGGCAATGTATGGCTCTAGATGCCTCTACTTAGTTTGTTTTTATCATTTTTATTTTGAAGCTTGGCTTTTTAGAATCATCTCTGTGTCTAAATGGTTTAGTGTTTAGCCAACTATTGTTTAGAGGCTTGAACATCTTGAGCCAGTGTACCTTAAATTCTCTGCTGATGGATCTGGGTGTGGGACGGGGAGTGCATTCAAATTTCAGGTTATTTTTAAGACTGCATCAGTTCTTTTGAGTCTCTTCTGTGTGCCCAGATGCAGGTCTTGTCAACCAAGAATATATGGGTGACTGTGCATGTACATAACCTTTAGTTAACTTAGGGCATTTGAAGAGTTTGTCTTGCCCTCTCTGAAGGTCTCATTTTTTCTAACTCCCTTGTTCAAACTCTGATTAGTTTGCCAGTCCACTGCTTACCTCCAAAGGGCTAGCAACCTCAGGCCAAGGGAGCCCTAACCCTCCCTTGTCACCAAAGTCTTCTTTCCAACTAAAATTGCTTGAAATCAGGGAAGCCCGCATCTAGCAGCAGCAGCAGCAGCAATAGCAGCAGCAGTAGCAGCAGCAGCAGCAGCAGCAGCAGCAGCTGCAGCAGCAGCAGCACAGCTTATTATTTTCATGGCTTTCTCCACTCTAGTTGGACTACTGGGGTGGGAATTGGAGGAGGGAGGTAGCCGCTTTGGGTAAAATGCCAGACATGTGCTGTTCTTACCCAGTGCAAGGTAAATTTTGTGAATAAATGCTTCTCATTTTGTTGTATGACTTCAGGAAAATTCCAGACTGTTGAAATGGCTGCTTTTGACTGCTGTGTCCAACTTTATAATTGATTTTGGGAAAAAGAAAATTTTCCCATCTCCTTATTCTGTCATGGTGGAAGTTGCAAGTTACCCATGCTTAGTTTTAAGGACATAATCTTCACTGGAGATGAGCTGTCCATGCTCTCTGCATGTGGGTATAAAAGTTCAGTCCACATTCCAAAAGTCATGCATATACTTGACAACGTTCTGGAAATGGGAATACCCCATCCATTTATCATCTTTCCAGAAGCAAACAGGTTTGGGGTTCTCTCATATTTCTTCCTCTGTTTCCTTATGAACACACAGGGTTCTCATTTCTGAGCACTGAAAACCAAGGTGCAGATGATTATTTTCTCCTTTGCGACAATAATGGTCATTGTTTTCAGGTTGGGAGACTGACAATCAAAGATCATTATCTTTCTGCTTTCTTACTAATAATTTTTTTTTTTGTAAATTAAGTATATCTACCATTTAGTGAGTGCTTACTATGTGCCAGGGACTTTCTTAAATATTTCACAATAACTTCACGGGCTATTATCTTTGACATTAAAGCTTAGAGAAGTCAAAAAACTTGCCTAAATTCACTCAACCAGTAAGTTGTAGAGAGAAGATTCCAATTCAGGCCTGTTGGATACCTAATTCCCTGTGGTCAGTGACCATATTATATTCTTTTGGGGCATCTTATCTCCCAGACATCAAGCAAATTAAGTCCACAGTTGCTTTGAAAGACTGGCTTTTAGCAACATGGCATTTCCTGATGATCTGCTCATGGTGATGCTTGTCTGTCAACTGACTTCTTCCTTCTCCAGCCTTCTTTACTGGCTTACTGAATTTACTTGTAAGTTGGATAATAGAATAGAGGATTCAGGAAATTGTGCTTTAAAAACATTTTATTTTTCCAAATTTTCAATTTTCTCAACTAAAGTGTACATCTGGTCACAGGTTGGGTTCTCTGGGACATGACTCTGAAATGAGGATTAGCAAATAAGGTATTTGTTAGGGAGTTCTTTTGTGATTGATATCTCTGGAAGGAGGCAGGATTGGGCAGAGAGAAGATTGAACTATGAATCAATTTCAGCTGAGTTCTCAGACAATCTTATTGAGAATTTGCAAATCATGGATAACCTTTTCAGACCTGGGACACAGGAGGCTGTGCCCTTCGTACTCACACAGATCTATCTGTGGAGAAGGGCCACCCTGGGCAAAGGGTGTGATCTTGGGTGAGGTGGGTCTTTCTAGCTTCTGCAAGCCCTGAGGAGGCCACCCACGGAGAGCTGACAGCCTGCAGCACTTGCTGAAGTTGGGAAGACTTAGCCTTAAGGTAGGGGGCCCCTTCTACAACTGTCTATATTCATACATTTTTCTATAATTCTTTATTCTTTCATTTTCTCAAGCAAAATATAATTTTTAAGTGTGAAATTTTGCCTGGTACTGTGCTAGAAACTGGGGATATGATAATGAAAGTGTGCAGAGTTCCTGTTCTTATAATGCTCTTTCCTCTGGGAGGCTGTTTGTATTTAATCTCCTTCCTTGAAGTCTCTTGTTTAGTGCAGAATTGGTTCTAGGTCAGTAACTCAATATGGCCAAACTTAAACCAATTTTCATCTCTCATCAAAGCTTTAAGCATTTGGATATCCTTCTTAGGTAGAATTATATCAGAACATTTTTAGAAGTTTTTGCCATTTGCAAAGTCACAATTACCAGTTTAATTGACTGTCAGCTAAGGCAAAGGAACCTCTATATTTGAAAAAAAAATAGCATTAAACATTCATCATAATTTTTGACAGAAAGAAATGATAATATTAGTTGAATTTGTTACTCAATATTACCCTAGCTTTGAGTATTATCTTATTATCCTTAAAAAAGAAATACTATGTTCTAATTGTAATTACTTTTGATAATATTTTTCTTAAAAGGTAAATTATTAATTAGGGTGTGCATTATAAATTACTTTTTTATTAGGTGATTTCTGTCTGACAATAGTTTCTCTCTCTTTTTTTTTTTTAAATTAAACCGTGTCTGTTGGATTTATTATTAATAGCTTTGGGCTCTATTAACAGGGAGGCTAATTGGGTTCCTTCTTATGTCTCCACATGCAACTGGAAAAATGATTCTGCCCAGCTGAGATAACTGGTGAATTATATGTGGCTAATGTGACTATTTCTGGGTGAGGAACGATTTCTAAGTGCAAATTTCATTTTCACATTTTTTTTCAACCATGGTATTTTGCTACAGATTTTAAGTCATGTTGTCTTACTATTACACATTATGACAAGAGGAATAGATTTAGTTCTTTAAAAAACATTGGTTCAGGCAGACTGGAGATGTAGCTCATGGGTGGCATGTTCTTTCCTAGTATGAGGCCCTGTGTTTGATCCTCAGCACATAAAACAAAAACAAAAGGGGAAAGCTGGTATAGGCATTGAAGAAACAAAGAAGGGGACAAAAAACTCAATGTAATCAATTTTAAGTGATAAAAACAAAAAAACTTAATTGGTTGTTAATAATTTTTCTATTTGTATATAAATGGAGTATCCTAGCTTATACTCAGTCTTGAAAACTTCATAGCTATAAATTGAAAAAATCAAAACCAACTAACAAAGGCAACAAAGAAAATATTAAAACACAACAGTTTTAGGGGTTGGGGATGTGGCTCAAGCGGTAGTGCGCTCGCTTGGCATGCATGCGGCCCGGGTTCGATCCTCAGCACCACATACAAAGAAAGATGTTGTGTCCGCCAAATACTAAAAAATGAATATTAAAAAAAATTCTCTCTCTCACTCTCTCTTTAAAAAAAGAAAAGAAAATGTAAATCTGGCTTTTGAATAAGAAATTGTCCTTATATCTTAAAAAAAAAAAAACACAACAGTTTTAAAAGTAGAAATCAGTTTTATCTTCAGATTACCTTTTGAGTGACAGTCATTTGAGAAGACCCTTTGAAAGAAAGATGTTTTAGAGGAATATATATTTCATATATTAAAATAACACTTGGGAAAGGTCTGGGGCAGCACCTCCTGATGAAACCCTTTTCTATTTCTCTAGTGATGCCTTGTGGCTATTTACACTAAGTAGATAAATAAAGACCTATTCTTTACATGATTTACACTAAGCCATTCACACTAAGAAGATAAATAAATAGCTGCATTCAGTTCAGTTTAGGTTTGCCACCTGAAGACTCAGTTAGGTCCAAATTTAGGAATGACATTTGGTTTTTAGATTTTTGGATTTCAGAGTTTAACTAAGAGATTGTGTACCTGTACTAATAATGTGTGCCTCCCCCAAAAACCTGGCACAAATGGTTTTTATTACTAGATACCTAAAGAGTCATTTATTCCCAGAAATTATTCTGAGACTTCATGTCTTAAATGATTGACCTCACTACTGAAGGAAAGCTAGGGTTTTTGGTGTGGAACTCCTTCTTTGTTTAGAGACTGGGTCATGAATATGGTCTTAGCCTTGAGTTGCCTTCTAACCCTCACCCATAAACAGAGCCTGCTAGTTGATGTTTTACCCATGGACACATACTTCTTCATTAGGTTTCTTACTCAAGTAAGAGATCTTTCAAGAAACAGATTGATTTATGTAGCAGCAGCAGAACCCTCAGCAGTTACTTAATCCCCTTTTCTTAACTGTGATGTCACAGCCAAGAAGCAGGAAGGAAATTAATCCCATGAAAATAAGGATCAAGAGGAACAGAAAAGAAAAAAACAAAACAAACAACAAAACTAAAACAAAAAACAAACCTAAACTAAACTAAGCCCAAAGGAAACCAAGATCATTTAGGAAACAGAATAAAACAAACAACAACATACGACTCAGAGAAAGTCCAGAAAATATTACATAAAATAAGAGCAATCATAAAAACTAAAAGTTCCTAAAGAATGAAAATATTATTGCTTATATACCGATAATTTAGTGCAAGAGTTGGAAAAGGAAGTAGAAGGACTTGCTCAGCACATAATGCCATAAGAAGAAGAAGAAATGGAAATATACAACAACACCCGAGATAAGAGCACCAAGCAGGAAGTTCCAACATCTTCTGAATAAAGAAACAAAAAAAAAAAAAAAAGGGGAGGAACTAATCAAAGAAATAAGAACAGTTTTCCAGAGACAAAACACAGGAGTGATCAGTTTGCCAGGGCCCACTGTGTGAATCCATAATGACTGTGCTCCCAGCACTGAAGAAAACAAAAGTCTGGTATCTGCCCTGGGGAAGCCCAGGGTGTGAAGGAAGCTGGACCTTTCATGTCTGAGGAATTGTTCTGACTTTTATGTGGGGAGTGAACTGATTTACTAAATGAATAAAGAATTTTCTCCACATCTTTCTTAACCAAATGTTGTTGGTGGTGACGAGGTGCAAAGAGAGAATGTGCAGCAGGTCTTTTTCTATCAGGAAAAAAACAAAATGTTAGATTCATATTCTGCTAGCATTTATTAAGGCACTTTTAAAAAGAGCTTTGCATGCTCCTGTTCACTCCATCGTACAGTGAGAAAGCAGGTTATAATGTACTATATGTAGGGTCTCATTCATAAAATGCATGTTAGCGTTCAGAATAATCTGGAAGGATATATCCTATCTTTGGGTAGTGGAATGATGAGTAATTTATGTTTCTTCCTTATAATTTTCTACATTTTATGAAATAAGTATATGTTAATTTTATCATTAAAAATAATCAAGTTTTCATGGGGGAAGCCCTGTTTTGCAGTATTTAAAATTCAAAAACTCCTGGGAGGAAAAGGTTGTATAAACCTGTGAGACTAGTTTGTCAGGGGAGGAAAAGTAAAAGGAGAGAAACCCTTCAGGGAGAAAGGCCAGGGGGCAGGCAAAATTGCAGAATGGAGAGATTATAAAATCTCAAAGATAGAGGGGAAGAAAAGCTTAGTCTATGTCATGTTTCACCCGAGGTCTGTATTTATGAATTTTCTAACTGAGGTATATCATCTTCCTGGAGAAAACATGTTACCTGAGGACTAATGCTCTACAAAATAATCTACTCATGAGCAGAATCTAGAAAGAATCTGGCTGTGGCTCAGAAGTGAGGATCAAGGAAGGGAGCTCCAGGCTAAGAGAATACTGCGGCACAGCTCACATAAGACTTGCCCTGGTTGCACAGTTCTGCTCACTTACTTAACAGTAGATACCCAGACTTTATTGATCATTCAGCATCCTTGAAGAATGTTTTGTTGGGTCTTTCCCTATTGTCGTCATGAAGATACACTTATACCGAACTGATCCCTGTGGAGGGCCATTGAAGTCACTTTTTAAAAAGCAGGCAAATAAAGCAGAAATGGTTTCTTCTCAGAGTTTGCAGATTATGAAAGATAATAATTTGAAAGCTAATTTTATGTAAACAGAAAATATAAATGGTACCTCTTCACAATGAAACCCGAATGGCTATGTGATGACCTAATTGGTTAAAAATGTCCTTAGTGGAATTCAAGTCACTAGCATTGGCCTGGAAAGTGAGAAAGACTCTGACCCTCATAATAGCCCAAAGCTTAAGAATATCCACTATTATATGCATCTCTTAATTATGTAATCCCTCAGAAAGCAATGATAGAGAATTGTCATAGAATTGTCTGCTCAGGTTAAACTTTTTTTTCTTTCAAGAAAGACATTATGTTTATAAGATTAAAAATAAATAATTCAAACTTTAAAAGTTAATTTTCCCTACAAAAACGCTATTGTGGAATATTTTATTTGAAGACAGAGCGTAACAAAAGCAGGGGGAAGGTAGAAAAGTCGATTTAAGAGATAATGTATTGCATTTAAAGAACTTGAATGCCATTACTTTTCATCACTTAACTTTTCAAAGAACACTTTCAGCTTCCTTATTTGCATGTTTCATTGTTTTCAAGTCTTTACACTGTATGCTTAAAATGCAAATGGAATAATATAAGAATAATGAGAAGTAATACTTGGAAATGTTCTGAGAAAATGTTGCAAAAAGGGCCTGGTTTCCCTCTGACTGAAAGGAGGTGAGACTTAGGAGAGAGTCAGACTGGGTGCAATTTTATCTTAACCTCTAACGAAAAGCATCATTGCCATCCTTTCTCCTTTGTAGTGTTGAAAATTAGTTAATATTTCTCTTTCATGACTCCCTTACCCTTGATGTATTTCTCTTATTTTTCACATTAGGTAGTTATCAACCAGTTAACCTCAATTCAAGGAACATTACTGAACACGTAGAGACTAGTCCTTGCCATATCTAGAATGTAGAATATATGGTTCTTATTAAGAAAAGTAAGATTTGGCTTAAGGACAAACATGGAGAAACATTAGCCTGGCTCCAACTTCTCTGATGTCTGAGTCTACACTGAAATGGGGCCAAAAATCCGAATTCCTGGGTTCCAATCTTAGCTCTGTTATTTCCCAAATATGCATACTACTTAAGTTCGTTATTTCTCAGTTTTCTCATCTGCAAAATGGAGTAATAGTAACATCTTTCTTGTGGCAGCTGTGATGATTAAAAAATACAAATAAAGAGAAAGACCACTTAAATACAGTGTGAGTATACACTTACTATCGTGTGCAGTTCACTGTGCTCAGCAGTGTGTGGGTCATTTGGCTTGTGAAGCAGCAAGGTATCGGGTAACCATCTGTCCTAATTTGTCTGAGATGGATAGGTTTTTCTGGGATGTGGTTCTTTGGTTAATAGGGATGGTGCATGTCAAATCTGGATGAGTTGGTTACCTCTAGAGATAGTGGAAACTATATTCAGTTAGTCATAATCTCAAACCAAGTGAATCAAGCTGCATGCTAGAGGCATAAAATTACATTGAGGCATAAGATCAGACATGGCCACATTTCTTCACAGAAAAGAGGGAAGGAACATTCCATGCAGGGGGTCTGAAGAAACAAGAGATATGGAGGTGAGAAAGTATTGGGCCTGCTTGTGAAAGCCTGATGCAGTTGGGTATGGGAAAGTCTATGAGGAAATGCAGTGAGTTCCAGGTTCAAAAAGATGTGATATGGCCAGACTCTCCAAGGCCTTAGTGATATGCCCAACTGGATTTTCACAGAGGTAACTGGCCATTGAGGGGAGGTGCTGGAGCAGTGGTGCAATCTATACTTCTCAAATCTTAAT
The DNA here is from genome assembly GCF_052094955.1 of Ictidomys tridecemlineatus. Classification (NCBI taxonomy): domain Eukaryota; kingdom Metazoa; phylum Chordata; class Mammalia; order Rodentia; family Sciuridae; genus Ictidomys; species Ictidomys tridecemlineatus. The sequence continues at coordinate 119,258,645 of NC_135483.1, read as the reverse complement.
TACATTCCATTTTTCTAATGAGAATTCATGTGGCCACTTTAAATAGATAAAAACAAACAATTTATCTTTAGCTCTCATTTTATTAAGTAATTACTGGATTTCCACGTGTCAAATATTTAAGATGGGCTTCCTTATCTGATGATAAAAGGTGCAAAGTAGTTTTTGTTATCTTCTAGAAGCAAACTTGGGGGCTTCTTTGACCCTCTTCTTTCCATTATCCTTCTTATCTAATCAGTAAGACATGTTGATTTTCGTCTTCACAGCTAAGTTTTCTTTCCATTCTCTGGCTCCATTCAAGACAGGATGGTATGTGCTCCCAGCCCCTCTCTACTCCAAACCATCCTTAATATCTTGTCTAATCTCGTTAAACAGCATTTTTTGTCATGTCACTTTCCAATCAAAGAACCTACTGTGTCCTATTAACAACTAGATCTAGGCCACTCTTGTCAACCTGCCTTCAAAATTTCTCCATTAGTGGGCCCTTCCTTACAATTACTCAGATTTCTCTGACACTATTTCTCAGAAACCATTTGTGCTACTCAGACCTGCCTTCCTTTTATCTGTCATGCTTAGGAATCCAGTTCCTCCATTTCACACTGCTCCCAACACATGTAATTGAGTGTCTCTTCCTTCTTTCTTCCTGTTTAAGTCCACAGCTATACTCTAAGAGTAATATAATGTAAAGCATAGAGTTTCTAAATGAATGGTTATATAGACCCATTAGTGTCATTATGGTTCTGCCTTGTAATGTTCTGCGATTACAGCTCATGTGTGGAGAACACTTTCTCATCCATGATGCTCAGACAAGTGTGTCATCCCACCTGACCCTCATCACAGTCCTGTAGGGTGGATGGAGTAGATGCTTGGCTTTCACATGAGGAACCTGAGAATGGATAAGGCACTTGCTTATGCTAAGTGACAGAGTTGGTACTAGAATCTAAGAACTCTGGTTCTGGTAAGGTGCTCTTTTCACTATTTTTTTCTAGCTGCCTCTACTCTTTGAGGCAGATTTTGTGTCTGAAACAACACTGAAAGCTCCTTGAGATATGGAACTATCACTTAAGAGTTCTCTTCAGTCCCCTTAGCATGTAGTTGAGTCTTGGACACAAAGATTCTACTTCTTAGGTACTTATAGGAATATTGGTAATTTCCTCAACTATTATTCATGCTTTTAAATATTTTATATCATTTACAATGTATGTCCTGTATTTCCTGACATAACTGTGCAGAAGAGAATTTTAGTTCTCAGTTCTCCAGGTTGCCTGTAAAAACTGTACCTTCTTTGTTCTCCTTACATTTGGGAGACATCACATGCCAATCTTGGCCACATTTGTGAATGATGGTGACTGTCTCTCTGAGTTCTTTTCTCCTGACACTGAAGCTGTGGAGGAGTACTGATGCTGAACTGGTGGTCCCAAGATCTAAGGGGCAGGTATTGCTACTCTGAGCCTTGGAAGAGAGCTGCTCTGGAGAGTTGCCCTCTCTGCATGGACTTGTGAGAAAAATCAATGTGTGTCATGTTCAGTTACAGAGATCTTAGTTTAGTTTTTTTTTTTTTAAAAAAAAAAAAACCTCAGCATAATCCAGTCTGTCTTGACAATGCAAAATTGAAATGTTTAAAGACCAGCACATTAGCATCTCAAACTCTCAGAGTTGCCTTAGAGAAATAATAAGGAATTGTTCTTGATTTCACAGTTGGAGCAAATAAGGGCCCAAAGAAGTTTAGTGAATGATCTTAAGCTACTCCCCAGATCAGTCTCTCCTCTATGTTGGGCGATCTTTCCCACACATACTTAAGGATAAGAAGTGATATCAGGTGTAGAAAAAGGCACACTAATAATTTAACCTCTTTGCTTCTACAATAACATTCTCCACCCTAAGTTCTCCACCCCATCTGACACCCAGTGATCTTCCCTTTTCTGTCTAGTTTCCTCCTCCCTAACTGCCAGTTGCAGCCTTTCCCAGGGCAGGATACATTATTTATCACTGTGTTGCCAAAGAAACACCAGCCTGCACAAAGATCTGTCTGGAGGGGTGGGACGGACACAAAAGATAGTTCTACTGGTCTTGTGTAAACTTCTGTCACCATCTTCTGTCCCTGCCCTTGGTGAAGAAGAGATGAATATAGAGCTTGTTGTCATTTCTAAAGAAGGGCATGTCTGACAGAGAGAGAGAGAGAGAGAGAGAGAGAGAGAGAGAGAGAGAGAGAGAGAGAGAGAGAGAGAGAGAAGGGGGGAAGGGGGGAGGAGGAGAGGGAGGGGGGGGGAGAGAGAGAACACAATAATCTCATGAATTTTATTCCAAAAGCAGTAATTATGGTATTCCCACTTAAATCCCCTCCTAATCACACAAATTTTCACAAAAAACCCCTGCAGTTTTAACTTGTTTATTGTAATAAACCCAAAGTTGATTGTCTTCTCAATTTTAGGTGAAATTCAGGCATCAGTATAGCCTTATTTCTCTAATGTTCTGTATCTATCTATACCTTTCTATATGTCTATATCAATCTTCTCTCTAGCCATATATAAAATTTACAGGTCAGCAGCACACATCTGTAATCTCAGGTATTCTAGAGATTGAGACAGGAGTAGGATCATGGGTTTGAGGCTAGCCTGGACAATTTAGCAAGATCCTGTCTCAAAAATAACCAAACCGTCGTGCATGCCTGTAATCCCAGCAGCTTGGGAGACTGAGGCAGGAGGATCTCGATTTCAAAGCCAGCCTCAGCAAAAGTGAGGTGCTAAGCAACTCAGTGAGACCCTGTCTTTAAATAAAATACAAAATAGGGCTGGGGATGTGCTCAGTGGTCAAATGCTCCTGAGTTCCATCTCTGGTACCAAAACAAACAAACAAACAAACAAACAAACTCAACAACAAAATAATGAAACCAAGCCTAAACAAACAAAACAATAATGACAAAAATCTTACATAAGTTACACAAAGCACATATTATTAAAATTTATTTCCTTGTTTATGTGTGTGTGTTTGAGGGGGTAAGTACAAATGTTGAGCTAAGTAGACACTGGATCCAGACTAAATTCATCTGTATAAATTAGCATGTCTTACCGGAAAGTTACTGATGTTTCTTTGCAGCATTATAAAGTTGGACAGATTATTCAATTCATATTTTAACCTCACAATTTTAACTATTAGGAAAAAGCTGAGGGGGAGGCTGAAAAGATGTTCCTTGGGGGAATTTTTGTTGCTGAAATAAAAGATACCAATAGACTCACAAAAAGTTCCATAAAACAAATGAAAAAAAATGTTACACTGAAGATACAGATAATTTGGGAAGCTGCAGCCATCTGGTTATGGTCAAAATAGCTGCTTCTGATGCCCTTAGATGGTACAAATTATTGGCAGACCTCAAAAACCAGAACAGGAATCCATTTCGAGATCAGATTTCTTTTGCTTTCAAGACAAGTTTATGAAGAAATCAAGATTAGAGGAAACAGAGGAAGAATTGAAGTGTGGAAAGAACTTATCACCGGAGAGTTATTTAATTTGCTCATTGTCTAACATGAGCAGAATTTGAATGAGAGGACAGGTGGGGGTCCAGATCCAGGTCATCCATTTTGGTTTTTCATGTTACTACAGCCATCAGCATCCTAGCTTCCACATGTGAGCCAGGGAGTCACATATTTTGTTGGGGGTGGGCTAACAGTGGCAACCAAGAGGCTCCTGCAGTAGGAGACTGGTCCCTGACCACAGAAGACAGCATCTGATGACTAGTGGGCAGTTCTTTGTAAGCACTGAGGACTCTTTTGGAGGCTCCTACAAATAATGTGGAGGGGAGGATTTTGTGGGTAGGGTACTGGACAGGGACACTGAGATCTTGATTTGTAGAAAGTGTCCTTGTGCTTTGAGCATAAAAAGTAAAGGTACTTGGAATTTACAATGTATAGGACAATGAAATTTTAACACATTGATCACATCACTGAGTTGCTCCAAACAGTCTGTGAGGTGACTGTACACTCACCATCTCATCAACCACTGCATAAGTAACTACTCCACTTGGGCTGGTCTTGTTTTCCTCCTCTCAAAGACATGCTCCCTGTTTCTAAGCTCACATCAGTTGCTTCCCCTCAGCTTCTCTTCTACTCTCCTCCTCATCTCCCTCCCCACTTCCTAGGACTGGACTTTTCTGTGGCCTCTGTTCTGATTTCCTGTTCTAGATATCTGTGAATCAGAAGCTAAGGAACTAAATAACTTCCTTAAAATGAGGAGGGAGGTGACCAGGGTGCTGGTATTCTTGTAGGTTAAAAATAATTTGGATCATCAACAGGTACATTATAATGTTATTTAGGTAAATTTGAAAATAATTTTAAAATAGTTTTGAAGCATTTTTTTAAAGTGCTTCAGAGTAATTATAGGAAATATTGAGGAAAATGGCATTTACTTCACACTGGTTTTATGTACATTTTTTTTTTTTTTGGTTTGTTCCTCGAATTGTTGAAGACACTGAAGATTTCTTCTGTGCCTACAATTGAGATAGAAATTGATGCCCGATTCATGTAGCCTTACTTAAATAATGACGATCTGGCATATCAGAGATTCACTCATGAGGTTCTTGGGGGTCACTTCCAAGAGATGCGTGATCATTCTTTAGAGAGACAGAAATGGAGACATTGGTAGGGAGGGACTCATGGCCTGTAAATTGGGAAGCATTCTCTGCATGTTTCAAGTCTCTTAGCGAAAACCAACAGTTGTTTCAAAATGAGTCTGAAGCGAATAGTCTCAGGATTTATAGATGTTGATTTGTAGTCAAGCTACTTCTCCATGGGCATTTCTATGTGACTGTGCTTCTAGATAAATAATAGCAAGGATTTGTTTATGGATCATAGGTGATTTTCCTGAGAAATACCCAGGAGGTCAGTCAAGATAAAATGATTTTAATAAATTTGTAGCTGATTTTTGGCTGAAAAATGCATCTGTGTTTGTTAGGGCAGGCCAACTCTCATGAGAATAGACCCCAAAATACACATGGTTAACACACACAGAGTTTTATTTATTGTTCACTTGATGGATGATAGGAACAAGCGAACAGGTCAGCAGAGTGGCTGTCTCCTATGAAGCCATGTAAGGGCTCAGGCTGATGGAGACTGTGCCATTTTCAACATGTGGAATCCAGGGATACATGATTGAGGGAAAGGGTATAGAGGAGCATACGTGGAAAGGTCTGATGAGCCAGAAATGGTGCCCATCACTTTTGCTCCCATTCCAATGGCCACAGGGTTACATCTAACTGTGGAGAAGGTAGGTGATGCAGTTTACCTGTGCTTCTCAGAAGAAGAGGAAAATATGGGTTTTAGTCAACACTTTCTGCCACAGTGTCCATTTATCAATCAGTGGCTGTTGTGACCTTTAGAAATAGACATACTTCATTCAAGAGATGAATTTTGTCAAAAAGATTTAAAAGGGAACTCTTTTTTTTCCAAGGCATTTGGATAACTCTGACTTTATCCAAGGAGAAATATTTATTTAATGTACAAGGTTGTAAAACTTCAGCACACCATGCTGCCCTAAGTTTGTCTGCTTTGTCCCCAAATCAAACAGGAATTGCATTCAGTTTTCATTCCCCAAAGCATTATTAACATCTCAAGACTATTACTCAATTTTTAAACTGTTTAACACAACTTTATTTAATTCAATATATTATCATTGAAAACATTTGTTTGAGTATGTTTGTTTGTGTTTTCTAACCTTGGAACTAGGGTCAATACCCAGAGAATTATGTAACTATGAATCTAAGTCACTCATAAGTTAACCTCTTTAATATCCTTGCTTTATTAAGGTAAGCATATCCTTCTTTGGACTTTTCTGGCATTTGTGAATGAATAAACACACCTTGGTTTAGTAGTCAGTAGGAGTAAGAGGCCTTATAATGACTTAATGTTCTTGTTCATTACTGGCCTTAAATTATATTTAATCTAAGGGTGGGACCTTGCTGCAGTATTACTTGTAGAACCAGTTATGTTTCATATAGAATGACTTTGTTCATCTGAAATCAGAAGTGAATTCTTTGTCTAGGCTAATTAGGTGGGTAAAAGGCAAAGCAAACAAAACTGTTTTGGAGTCAACTTGATTATGCAGGTTCATGAGGAACAGTGAACAGTTTTGATAACTGATCATACAGTTAATACCTAAATCTCACTCTATCCATTGGTTTCAGTTACTTCCTTGTGTTTACAGTAGTGTGCGACAAGTCAATTGCTTTCTCTTCTTTCATTTGCTCTCAGCCCCTGCTTGCTTACTTTTCTGGTAGATAATGCTAGATCCTTTGTGAATGGCAGAAAGAGGCTGGGAACTGGGGGTCAGCAGTAGACTATATTTTCTTGTCATTGGGGTTTTTTTTTGGCAGAAGGCAGGATAGAGAAATGATGTATAGGTTCTGAAGTCACCTACCAATTTTATGGTTTCAGACAATTATTTAATTTCTATGATCCCTAGATTCTCTATCTGTAAGGGACTGAAACTGTCCTTTTTCTCCCCCATAGAGTTTCTGTAAGGATTAAATGAGATTATGCATGTCATACTCTTAGTCAACTGCCTGGCATGTAGTAAGTACTCAATAAATGTTAGCTAAAAGTATTATCTATGAAAAATTTGGATATCCTGATCTCCCTTCTCTGTTCTGTGCACTTCTTTATTCCTGGTAAGAATTAAAGGGACATATATTGTAGAGGTTCCTCAGTAGTTAATGTGGCAGCCCCCAATGCCCTCTATGACCTTAGGATGAAACAGCTTGGTGGTTCAGAGCAGCTCTTTCTTCTCAGCTCTATTTTGTTCTTGATATAGCTGTTCTGTTCACACACCTTGCAATCTGTGAAGTTAAAATTAACCTATTTGCCAACCTGCGTCTCAGTGAGAAACTGAAAAATTACACCTTCTCTACGCACTAGACAGTGTTTTCTAGTGCATCTTTGATGAAGAATATGTTAAAGCAAGAGATGGCTTAAAGGGAAAAGACTGAGTTCTATCTGCGCTTAGTTTATTCCTTTGGAAGAATCCTCTGCAAATGTCAAAGCTGGGTTGAGAGAACAGGATGTGACATGGAAGTCGCTCAGTTGCGTCTCCACACACGTTTTTGAAATGGGGAATCAAAGTGTGCCAGTGTAACTGTCAGATTTGGGCATATGGAACAATCTAAGGAATCAGACTCTTTCCAGTAACAAGTTTAGCAACTTCCTTTAAAGGAGGGGGCAGGGGAAAGAGAGAAGAAAAAAAAAAGTACCCTCACGGCTTTTACAACCATTCAAAACAAGGGTTATCATCAGTCAGCAGTTCAAAGGAGTCCACTTTTACATTCTGTATTGAGCCTACATTTTTCTGGGGTTGGGTAGGGGTAGTGCAACCACCCGCATATTGTCACCCTTGGTTGAAGATGCCCTGGAGTGATCTGGCCATCTTCTGCCTTCCTCTTAATTAAGAGCCATGGCAGGTGCCCAAGGATTATTTGTTGGTCTTGACCTTGTTCAGGAGGGCAGCTTATCACTTTTCTCTGAGATAGCCTGGAGGATTCACTAGTCTGCCAGATGCACACTCTTCCTGTTTGTTTCCTATCTCCTTCAATGGGCCATTGTGAGGTATTCCTCAGTTCTTTCAGGATTTGTCTTCCAATCTTCCCCACTTATCCTCTAATTCTTAGAGTCTACATGGGTACCATGTTTTATTATTTAGAACAATGAGGTGGGGCACAAAGTTGGGGTCTGATTCAAGGTCTAGATCAAATGATTTTTAAGCCATCAAAAAGATACATGTCACCTGACCCTTAGAGATGTGGTGAGAGGAGAAAAAAACATTGCAAATTGTCCTTTCCTGTTTGGCACTGTGAACACAAAGCCAGGAAGGCAGGTATCTGTGATGCGTAGACTGAGAGGGGTAATAGACAAAATTCTCTACCCTGAAGTATCTTATTTATGTCTGCAGTTTAATACCAGAAATTCATTCCTTTGGATCTGGAGACATTTTAGTTTTCATCAGGTTTCCATCTATATCTGTCTGGGAAATACAACTTTAACACATAATTTACCCCTGAAAACAACCCAGTGAGGTAAATACTACTATTATTCCCATTTTAGAGAAAGCTGAGTGAAAGAGGCATTAATCAGAGTCCAAGGTCCCATACCTAGGAATTAGTAGGTCAAAAATTTGAACTGATTTGTCCAGATCCAGAGATCCAACTCTTAGCTCCTTATATTCTACACTAACAGCAATGATTCTTATTTTTTGGGGCCACAGCACCTAAATAGTATTAACAGAAACTCCATACTCTAGCAATACCCTGTCTGTCCCCACTTTATAAGTAATTCTGGGAGTACCCAGAGAATATCAGCTAGGTATGGACCCACGGATCTAGTAGGATCCACTAAATCCTTTTGCCCGGTGTGTCTCCTCAATATTACCCTGAAGCTACCCCTAAATTATAGCAGTTCTACCCAAGAAGGCTGTGTTCTTTGGAATCTCCATGGCGTGAAGCCACATGGTACTCCATATTGAAGGAGTGAGGATGTTGTGCTAATGTGAGACATTGAGGCCTAAGCAGTACCATGCGGTGCCCATATGTTAACACCTGACACTTAGACCCTGTGCTAAGAACTCCCTCTCCCAGCTCCTCCCCTCAGAGTGGACCCTTTCCTGTGTCAGTTCCTGGACCCAACCTGATAGGTTTCCCTGGAAGTGACTGATCCCAGCAACCCTCCCTTTGGGCCCATTTGACTTGTCCAAGGACTGATTTAAACTAAGATAATGGTACTCTCTTTGGGTGGACTGGAGGCCAGAGAGAGATGGAGGACAACATCTTTCTTGGGGTTAAATCTGCAGGATATCTTATAAACTTAATCGAGCAACTGTCAAGCATGGTGTGTCTTCTCATTTGAAGAATGCCAAGCATCAGGGAGAGAAAATAAAACTGATAGGCAGTGAAGCAGGAAGGAAAAATACTGTGAAACTCCAGGTTGCATGTTAGTTCCCATTCTAGTAATTTCTGAGGTTAGAAATGTCCCTCCTCTTCCTATGCTTTATTGTTCTTTTCTTTCTCGAATATTATGAGCCAGTAAAATTTCACATTTGCCCAAGTTGATTTGAATTATGTTTTTGTCACTTGCACCTAAAAAAAATATAAAAGTTCAGCAGTTGGCAGTTTTGGGTTTAAATTTCTTGATATCTGTTTGCAACTCTCTCTCTCCCTTGGGCTTTTGCAAAGTAAGCTGGCCAATTGAAAAATTTCCACTCAACACTTTCCTATTTTCCATAATGCTCCCTCCCCTCACATCATAATTCCTTAAATGTAAGGTTGATGGTTTAAAACTTTCACATATGTACATGCAAGTATACCTGGAAAAAGAAATACCTTAAACCACTATCAGATAAAAGCATTTATTTGAGAGAGACTAGCTGAGAGTAAGCTAAGAATAAGACTTCTGGAAAGTGAAAACTGGTTGACGAGCAGCACAAATTGGAGATGTAAACTAGATTCGAATATGACGTGCATCCTCCAAAGGTTCATGTGTTGGAAGCTTGGTCCTCAGGGTGGTGATGTTTAGTGTTGTGGAACCTTTAAGAGGTGGGGCAAGTGGAAGGTGATGAGGTGCTACCCTTGAAAGGGATTAACAGTCCTCATAGGATAGTCCTCTAGTCCTCAGCTAGATTCTGTGACAGCGAGCTGTTATAAAAAGAGCAAACCTAGCTTCCTGTTCATGGTACCATCTCTTCTGCATAGTCCAGCCATTGTGGTACCATTTGCCACGAAGTCCTCACCGGAGACTAGACAGATGGGATCACCTGATCTTGGACTTTCAACTTCTAAAATGGTGAGCTAAATAAACCTCATAAAGTAGGGGTTCAGGTACTTTGGTTTAATGACTGTAAAGGACCAATCACCATGGAAATGGTGGGAAGACCTTTTTTTCAATGGTGTCTTGTCGAAGTCCGGCTGCAGCAAAATAATGGGGGGGGGGGTGACGAACAACTTGTGTAGATCCATACAGGAGGAGTGGGAGCCGTTTATTGTAGGACAGGAGGGGTATTTATACATTCCATACAGCTTATTTTAATTAACATAAACTAGATACAGCAGTCAACCAATAAGGAATCTCTACACTTAATGGCTCGCTGGCGTTACTTCATAAACCACTCCCTCTGCAAAATGCCAGGTGCCATCTTGACTTGTTTACAGATTCTAACAGTGTCTTGCTTTCTAGAAGACCCACTTACTTTAGCTGGATAAATCTGGATATTTGTGTGTTTATTGTACTTTTATTGTTCCTATTGAGGACAGGATTAAACTGAGGAAAGCATATATACACTGTGCTGTATTTATTTTATTTACAATATTTATTTTATTGTATTTGCTATAAACCAGAATCTTTAAAAACTTAATATTCACACGTATTTCAAATGGAATGCAAGTTGGTAATATGCTATGTTAGTGTTCTCCTTAAAAATAGAACTGATAGCATATATATAAATATATGGGAGGTGATATTCATAATGGGAATTGACTTATGAAATTATGAAGGTCAAGAAAGAAGTCCCATGATCAGCCACCTCAGGCTAGAGAATTAGACCTGCTGATTGCATAATTCATTCTGAGTCTGAAGGCTTGGGAATAGGGACACTGATGTCCCATGGCCGAAGAGGATATCCTGGCAAAAACAGAGTGGACAAATTCACCATTGCTCCACTTTTTTGTTTTGTTTGGGCCTTCACCAGATTGGATGATGCTTGTTCATGTTGGTGATGACAATCTTCTTTACTCATTCTACCGATTAAAGTGCTAATCTTCTCCAGAAATGCTTTCAAGACACACCTACAAATAATGTTTGCCAGCTATCTGTGTATCCCTTGGCTCAGTCAAAATGAGAAGTGAAATTAACAATCACTATTTTTTTTTAACTAAAGCTTCTGAAATTTTAATCAGATAGTAATACTGTAGATCTACCTTTCTTATAATGTTTTAACTTTCACTAATATGGGGGGATGGGAGAACAGAAGAAAATTCAGTTACCCTGACTTTCATTTCCTTAGTACTGCCTTCTAGGTCAGTACTTTTAGGCTTTTTGTGTTATTTAAGAAATGTTTATTACTAGAAAGTTTATGTACCTGTTCTTTTTGATCCACTCATTTCATCAAACCATGGAATCTTAGATCTAGAAGGGACTTCAAGCTTTGAGTGATCCAGATCTTTTGATCACAGACTTTAGAAAACTGAGCTAGTTAGATGAGGGTCCATCCAGCTGCTTAGAGATCTTCCAATTCCTGGGACAGTGCTTTTCCAAATTAGTTTTTTTTTTTTGAGCATATATCAAATTCAAACCCATGCTCATTCGCTATTTATTTCCCTTTGCTTGCCTTTCAGACAGAGCTGATAGAATTCATTTTTTTGCCAATGTTCAACCTCCCCCTAGGTTAGAAAGTTTGACTTGACCTTGCCAGGAGTCAAGGGATGTGATGTACGACTGACTGAAAAGTAGAGTCATTGGAACTCTGAAAGCCTGTCCAGATGAGAATCCAGTGTTCAGAACAAACTGAAATCCATGTCTGTGGGCTCTGTAGAGATGGAAACCATGCCACGGCCATGGAGATGCAAGATGAAAACCAGAGAGAGCCAGGGTCCTGAGGTGGGAGTCTGGAAGGTAGAGCCAGAGGAAGTGCCTCTGAAGCAGCCTTGGGGCCTTTCTTCCTGCAACCCTGGCCCCTGCCCATTGTTGAGGGGATTGATTTGGACCCGTAAGACTGTCAGTGATTACATGGAACAGAAACTATCAGAAAAACAGCAATTATGGGTGGTATTTTGGTGAATATTTGTCAGTCTTGATAATTCTCTGGCTGGAAAGCCCAAAGAGGGATGACTTGGCTAAGCTTGAGAAGCATTCTTAAACCTTTTTGAGTTCATACATCTATTATGAACCTAACTGATCTGATCGGCTCATACATATCACTGAAGTTACAAATAAAAGAGCTAGAAGGTATGAAAAGCAATACTTTAGGTATTTCAAGGCATGTATATTTTTGTGGCAAGTTCTTAATGTGCTTCTATGTGAATAATGTATGATTTAAATTCTCCCACCCTCCAGCCTGACAAATTTGTGTTGAAATTAAAACGATGGGTCCCTTGAGAAAAGCACTGGAGAAGAATTGTAGAAATACAGATTTTAGCGTTGGCATAAAACAGATTTCTCTGTTCTTTGGCTAAATAGGGAAGGTTGTGGAATGAGAAAACCTCTATGGGGACCTCTAGTTAGAAAATTCATGCCTTTTCTTCTCCTTATCGTTTATTCTGAAATTTTTTCTCTTCTTCCTGCTTCAATTAACCTGAACTCTTGAGTTTAAAACTTCAGAAGCATGAATAAATTTGTGTATTTATTAGACTAAGATAACACGCAAATAAATGAAAGAGTGTTTTAAACTTCCTGGACACAGGCTGAAAGTGCTGGATAGAGGCTTACTGTTACAATGTACAACTGGTTACAATGAAGGTGTGGTGATGATTTGAGGGAAGTGAGCAAGTTGGTCCCATGCTCTAAGCTCCTCTTTGCTGGTGGTAATGTGCTAAGCATGTGCTTGCTCTGCCAACTCATCTCATGCTATTCCTGATATTTTTCAGTTACCCTTTTCTAAGCAAAGTTCAGCACTTTGCCTGCACTTTACAAAAAAGGTCACAGATGAACCGGAGATTGAGATGGAACTTTGGGAGAAGTGAAGGAGGATCCCAATAAAGTGGTTTTCTACCTGGACCATCCTGTTGTTGAGTAGGTGGATCAGACAGCACCAGTGCTGATGACCCCAAATGGGCCATTTCTTTCACCCCAGCTTTGTGAAGATAAAATGTGGTTAAAATGATCCTAGAATCCTTGCAGTAAAACACTTGCCCCTTCTCCCCATCCCTATCCTTTTGGGGCCCCAACTGCTGCTTCACAGCAGTGAAATCCTGTGCACACCTCTCCCTCGAAACATAGGTTCCTGGCACCTCTGCTTTCCTCAGCAAACCTGCTTTTGTAAGTGCTTTTTTTTGGTGGGGGTGGGGGTGGAGGGTGACTGAGGATTGAAGTCAGGGGCACTTGGCCACTGAGCCACATTCACACCTCTATTTTGTGTTTCAGGGTCTCACTGAGTTGCTTAGGGACCTCACTTTTCCTGAGGCTGGCTTTGAACTTGCAATCCTCCTGGCTCAGCCTCCTGAGCTGCTGGGATTATAGGATTGCACCACTGCAGCCAACTGTAAGTGCTTTTCTTACTGTCTTTGACATACTGTTCCCCAAAGAAATATTTCGTTTTCTTCTTCTTTTCTTTCTTTCTTTTTCTTTTTTTGATGGAATGGTGGACAGGGCTTATTCAGCTACAATAGTATTTCCATTTCGGAATTTAGGTGTTCCTAAGTCTTACTCTCTGTGTTCTGTGAGTGTTCTGCCTGATATAAACAGATATAATGCAAAGAATGTTCAGAGGGTGAACATCTAAGGTGGATTCTGTGACTCAGTGATTGCATCAATGAACAAGGCATTATCTTCTGTCAGTCATTTTCACTGTATTGGTATTTGACTCTTGGCTGGTTACTTCAGGGTAACAGGATGACTGTCATACCTCCTGGCAGCATGGCCATATTCAAAGGTGGAAAGGAGAAGGGTGCAGATAAATGGGAGATAAAGTACCTTAAACTAATTCTTTGTAATTCTTATATGTGTAGAAAGACTGATAGACACACAGACAGACACAGGATATATAGAAGGCTCCAGAAGACTTTTATTCCTATCTCATTGACTAGAAGTATATTTTATGACCACCCACAAAACAGGGTCTGGGAAAGCCACTGAAAGTTGAATACCCTTACCCAAAATGCTTGGAACAAGAAGTGTTTTGGATTGCAGATTTTTTTTTTTTTTGATTTTAGAATATTTGCATATACATAATAAGCTTTCTTGGGGATGAGACCCAAGTCTAAATACAAAATTCATTTATATTTCATGTACCTCTCAAACACATAGCTTGGAGTTAATTTTATACAATAATTTTGGTAGTCTTGTGCATGAAACAAAGTTTCACAATGTGGAATTTTTTTTTTTTTTTTTTTTTTTTTACTTGTAGTGTTGTCAGGACTTTGAAAGTTTCAGATTTTGGAAACATTTTGGATTTTGGATTTTTAGATTAGAGATGCTCAATCCATTATCTGGAAAACATGATTGGGATTTTTAGGAATGGCTTAGGTAATCATTGATTCAAACACATGGGGTACCAGTACATGGCTGTTCTGCACAAAGTTGTGCTTCTGTTGGTACAGCAGGAGTGGATAACAGTTGAGGCCACGTGCCTGTGTGTGTGCACTGACCAAGCACGGATTGAGTAGGTTTTTCCTCCACATTGTCAAGGAGTATGACTCATTCACAATGAGGGGCTTCCTTCCCAGTCCTAGGGAAAAAAATCATGAAGATAAGAAGATCTAAGCCAATCATGGTGGCCTAATTTTTCTTGCAAATGGTTCGGTTAAGCATTAGAAGCATGGCGCAATTTTGGCCAATGAGATATATAGGGGGAATCAGAAAGGAAACTTTTGGGGAAAGATTGCCTCCGACTAAAGGAAGCAGAAGAGAGGAAACAAAGTATTTTTCTGGCAGAGATTGGCATGTACAGTTGTGATGGCTGGTGCTGTTGCAATCATGAGGAGGGACTCACAATATTCTTGAGAAAGGCAGAGGAGAGAAGACCCATAGGGCTTGATGACATCACTGATTGGCTGAGTTAACCATCCTCGGAGACATCTAACAAAGAACTTAGTATATGAGAAAATAATTCTTACCATCTAGACCATTCAGAATCACTTTTTTTCCTATTATATTCTGACAAAGATTCTCATGGAAAGAGGCAAGGGATACTAATAAGTAGGCTTTGCAAAATGTATTCCCTGTATATGTTCCACAACCCAAAGTAATCCATGATCAAATAAATATGGGAAATTTAAAAACTATATATGGCCATGGAAGTTAATGATCAAATTAGCATATCAAAGGCTCAGAGCAAAATGATTCTTAAAACAGATTTTTGCCTCTGCTTATAATTCTACAGCTCCTGTTAAAGTCAGGAGTGTAAAAACATAACATACAGGTGAGAGAATATGCTTTTGAACAGAAAAGATATTTGAGGCAGTAATCACCACCCCAAATAAAAACATCCATTAAAAATTAAGATTTTTGTCCACTTCTTGAATCTATCCTTGACACTGGAAAATATCTTAGCAGGGCTCTCTTGCTTCCCAGACATCTTGAGAATGGCCCAATGGCTCTATTTAAAGACCAGCTCTCATTTATGGCTGCATAGGCCAGCTGCCTTAACTTTCACAAATATCCTAAAGTAGCATCCTGTTAGTAAACAAGTATTGATTATTGATCAAGAACCAGAGCTCACAACTGTGAAATCAGAAGAAATTCAAGGACAGGTTGAGTATCTCTTATCCAAAATGCTTATGATGAAAAATATGTTGGATTTCATATCTTTGGGGATTTTGGAATATTTGCATTTACCTAATGAGATCTCAGGGATTGGACACAATTTTGACACAAAAATCACTTAATTTCATATACCTAACACATGAAGTAGTTTTATACAATATTTTATGCAGGTTTTGACTATGACCCGTAATAGGAGAACAGAGGTTGATTTTCTACTTGTCACATTATATCAGTGTTCAAAAAGTTTCAGATTTTAGAGCATTTTGGATTTCAGATTTTTAGATTAGGAATGCGTAACCTGTATGAAATATTACTTTTATAACATTTTCCTAGAGCTGCTGTAATAAATCCCCACCAACTGAGTGGCTTAAAGCAAGAGAAATTTCTCACAATTGTGGAGGGGAAAGTCAGAAATCAAGGTCTGAGCAGGGCTACACTCACTCCATAGGCTATAGGGAAAAATGGTTCCCAACCTTTACTAGATTCTGATTGTCACTAGCAATCCTTGATGGTCCTTAGCTTGTGGCAGTGTACATAATCCAGCCTCTGTTGCCACATGGTTGTCTTTCCTCTGTGATTCTGTGTCTCTTTCTTATGAGGAATCGTGGCAATAGAGCCCACCCTGGTCCAATGATATCTCATTTTAACTAAATATATCTGGAAAACCCTACTTCCAAATAAGTGCATATTCTGAGGTTCCAGATGGATGTGAATTTTGGGGTGAACCTTATTCAATCCTGCTTAGTATCTGGTTGAGGGGCACTTATTCGGGTTGGAATGGCCCCAAATTGTACAGTGTTGTCATTATTGTGGGAATCAGATAGCTCAAAGAGAAGAAAAAGTTCATGTTATCTAGATGGATTGGGGAATGGGTGTGGATGAAGTGGAATTTGAATGAGGTTTGCAGGATTTGGCTTGATAGATGGGATAAAGCAGAATAGTTTGGATCAATCATGGCAATGGGAGAAATTCACAAGCAAAGACTACAAATCAATGGTTCTGCTTTGAAAAAATTAATGACTTGACCCCTTACTTTCTTGGACTATGGTTCCTGAGGACACGTGTGGTCAAGGTAGTGCAAGGGTACTGTTTCCAAAGCCCAGACTTCTCAACATGGCTGGGAAGGATGACTGTATAGAAAGATCCATTGGTATGTGGTGGGGGGGAGGTGGGGCACTGAGGAACTTCCTTTATGCATGAATTATGACCCGTCTATCTTCTTTCAAGAAAGATGTGGGGATAGTGTAAGAGGATTAAGTGTTTTAATTGTAAAAACATAAGATAGATTGATGATGTTCACTTAAAATAGGTATTTGAAGACCAAAGTTATAGGTCAAATTAAAATGCAGATTTTTGTTGTTCAAACTACAGAAGAGTGAAGTTCTCAATCTTTATTATCTATTGGTTTTTATTTTGTTTTGTTTTCGTTTGCTAACATTTCTTTTCGTTACCATTAAAATTTTACCCTGCTTAAATTGTTCCCCAGATATCCTAATAATTACTGATTCATGACATTCAGAATATCTGTAACACTGTTTGGATGCTCTAGTTATTAACTTTAATCATTTAAAAGTAACTGCAGCATGACTCCACGTGCAAAAAATTGCTAGAGAAGACTTTGCTCTGCCTCATATAGAAGCAGCCCAGTACTTCCTTTTCCTCTATATAGCTTTCTCTTTCTATATATAGATCAAACGGTTTCTAAAAGTATCTCTAATTCCTGGTCTTCAAAGTCTGCTAGAGCAGCTCTGAAAATTGGCTCCAGAAATAATTAAGTTTCTATTCAGCCTACTAATTTAAGTCAGCCGTCCCCAAATTTGCGAAAGTGGTTTGCTCTAAAATGACATCCTTTTGCTTCACTGTGACTGCAACTTTGGTTCAGTGTGCTTTTGACCACTGTTTTGTCATCCACAATGGTCCTGTCGAGTCACAGAAAATTTTACCCAATTCCTCCAGATCATATAGGAACAAGCCTCCTGCCTTATGACCGGCTTCTTTAATACCCTTTATCATATTTTGGTGGCAAACTTTTGAGTTTCATTGGCAAAATTGTCTTTTGTCCCAATCTTCTGCAGGATGGAATCAGACATACTATTCACTTTAAATCAACAAGACTGAGCAAAGTAGAAAATATTTGAGTAAAAACCAAAAGAATCTATATGAAAGTTACAGAAGAATGATGGGAAAGGGCATGTTAGGGGGCAAGGCCTGGGCACTGACCATCAGAACAGAGGCTGGTATGTTTAAACTCCAGGTGCAACTGTCTGAGTGATTGCTGTTGCCAATTGCTGTTTCTAGATTGTTCCTATTGCCTGAACTCTCTCAATCTCTGGCTCAGCTGGTCTGCTGCTCTTTTCTGTGATGGGCTGCCAGGAAGAGAAGTGTCCTGCTTTCTAGAGTACTGAGTGAGTTTGCTGTTTGAAGAAAACTGCTATTTCTCCCTTGAGGATCACTTTACGTAGAAACTGTTCAAGGGGTCTCTGGGTTGTAAGTTTGAAACTGAAGCTAAAGCCTTTTAGAGAAAAGCTTTGGAAGTCTTCTGGCAGATACATTTTTTTTCCCTCCCATAGAGACTGAAAAGAAAGAAAAGGCAAAAGAAATCAGAGCTAGGTAATGCTTTTTAGCTGAAATTAGTGTTAAAAACTTCTGGGAGTTTTGAGAACACTAATAAGTAAAGAGTATTTGAAGTGTGTTGGTCCAAATGTTAAATTAGTGTTCAGTGATTTTGATATTAGTTTTTGTGAATCAAGATCCAGGGAGTTGCGTGTTGCAAGTTCTGTGAACTCAAGAACTATGCCTGTGATGTAATATATTTTAAGCAACTATTTCAGTGACTGGTATAAATGAGCTTTCAATAAATATTTGCTGACTTACTGGATAAATGAATGATAAACGGAATGCCTTTTAAGATTGCACATTGTTGGTTTTTGTTGATAGAAGGAAAAGATACTTGTGGCTCTTTTACTGTCATTTGAAATTACACAATTAGAAATTCATTTCTCCATTTTAAACACTGCCTTTTTCTTCTTTTACTTCCCATTGAAACACAAATACTCCTGAATGAGGTGACACACTAAGCTTGCAACACCTCTGATGCTTTAGTGTGAGTGTGTTTATCAGATAAATGATGCCATAAGACATTCATGAGAAGGGAGAGATGCTAAGTGGAGGTAAATTGTTGTAGTAAGGGAGGCCAGAACCCATGAGACCAATTTGACTGATGCAGGTGTTTTTTCTAGAATTGGTCTTGTCAGAAGAACCTGCCCTAGCTGCTATAATCACTCATAGGAGCACCTGCAGCTTTTGGAAAGTAGCACAAATTAGGGAAAGAGGAGAAAGGCAGTTGGAAAGTGGACACTTTAAAATTCCTACCAAGATTGCTATTAATAAAATGTATTTATTACTTAAGCAACGTTTTTCCCAGCAGGCAAATTATAACTAACAGCATACAATTTTAAGCTAACATTCTTTTTGCTCAAGGCCTCATTCATAACAGGTGTTATTAAAGGTAATAAGTACTGGAGGAGAAAGAGAACAATTCTTTTATTGGAACATTTTTGGAAGGTCTGGTCCATGGAATTTAGAATTATGTTGAGTGCCTTATGTTTTGGTTTTGGGTGAAGACCATGATCTGTAAATGACTGTATGGTGCCTGGTCATGATGGATGCAGGTAGGTACAATGGAAACAGTCCACTAAATGATTATGCTCTCACTGGGTTTAAGGAAATGGACATTTATGTGTAGGAATTGAAACAAACACTGAATGTTTATTTAACATATGGTGCTGTAGGCAATTGAGAAGGAGAAGGTCTGGATGTTTTTGCTTAGCATAGGGAATAACAAGGAGGAGAACTGGGCATGGGAGGCCAGATGGCCATACTCCTGACACCCCTGGTGGTATTCTGACAGTGCTCCCAGATGAGAACCAGTTCCAGATAGACAGTTCCTGTGGCCACTGTTGTTTGATTTCTCCCTCAGCCTATGGGATGTATGGCATTGGAAGAGGGCAATGTACAGTGTGCTGATTGGATCTGTCATGTCAGAATTTGTAACTTAATAGGGCAGAGATGTGGGAGGGAAAGGGAGGGGGCAGGGGATTAGCCAGGATGGTAGAATGTTGTAGACATCATCATCCAAAGTTCATTTATGAAGACACAAATTGGTGTCAACATACTTTATATACAACCAGATATATGAAAAATTGTGCTATATACATGTAATAAGAATTGTAATGCATTCCGCTGTCATTTATTTTTTTTTAAAAAAATCAACAAAAAAAAAGAATTTGTAACTTAAATAATCCAGGACCATTGTAATACTTATTTCCTGTAGGGACTTTCTTTGGTTTTAAAAATACTGCTGGTGGTGCAGCTTAGTGGTAGAGGATTTGCAAACATGTGCAAGGTCCTAGCTTGATCCCCTATTATAAAAATAAAAATGAAATAAAACATTTAAAAAATGAGTGTGCTGGCATATGCCTGTAGTCCTAGCTAGTCAGGAGGCTGAAGCAGGAGAATTGTAAAACCTGAGATCAACCTGGGCAACATAGCAGTGTAGTGAGACTCTGTCTCAAAAAAAAAAAAAAGATACTAACTATAAATTTAGTTATAAAGATCAGTATAGTAGAGGAAGGAGAATAACTGGAGGAAAATGAGCAGGGAAAGGGGAAGGGAATGGAAACTGAAATTAAGTAAGTAAAATTCCATGCATGTATGATTTTGTTAAAATGAACCCAGCTACTATGGACACTCTAATGTCCTAATAGTAAAAGTTAATTAGTTAGTTAGTTATAAAGGCTCCTCTCTAAGTCCAAGGGCCATTCAGTCTTATTGGCAACCAATTGAAACTCATATCGCTCTGATGCCAGATTGGCACCTTTCATTTATTAGCACACTGAGTACCTACTATATGTTCTCTTCCAGGGTTGGGATCATAGTTGTGAACCAGACCAACAGTCTGCACTCTTGGAGTTTATCTTTTAGTGGAGGTGATACATAATAAATAATATCAAAGATGGAGAGTTGGCATTTGAAAAATGGTTGCTATTTTGGAATAGAAACCTGTCAATGTAGTTGAAGAGACTAATATTGCTGACTATACTTACCATAGAAATAGAGCATCATCAATTTAAGGCACATTTATGAGTCTCTACTTGGGGTACTGTTTGCTCTGTTATGGGATATTTTGCAATGAGTCCTTAGACTTCAAGTTGGCTCCTGAGCGTCTGGCAACAATTTGGTATTATCTCACCAATTTCCGATGATGTCATCACTTGCGTCACTGTAGAAATTAGAATTTTGAGAAACAAATCTCCATCATATAGTGATTGATTGATGAGCTTACTGTTCTCTCACAGGAGGTGAGAACATTGAGGCAGTTTCACTACAGCTCATCTTTCCTATTTTTTAGGTCTTAGTCTAGATACCATGTCTTGAAGGGGTCTCTGACCACCCAGTCTCCCCCAGTACCCTATTTTTCTTTTATTTATCTTCTTGGCTTATCCCAAGGTATTTATAAACAAGAGGAGAAAGAAAAATATAGAAAGAAACATAGAAAGAAGGCAAAGGGTGTAAAATGCTATAAACATTTAACAAACAGTGTTATAGGAAAAAGATGTTACCTATCTGTTTAGTTCATATCTTAAAAGAATTCTGTCCTTGGAGAAAATTAGGATATATTATATATATATATATATTTGAATCATTGGGCAAGAAAATAAAGGTCCTAGGATGTTAACAAGATTTATGAACACAAGAACAAGGTCTTATAAAGGCAATTGAAATATGTGACAAGCATTAACATTTCAGAGTAGTGATGAGCTACTTGTATAGATTGATGTGGCTAAAAATTAGACAAGGCATATTAAAAGCTGAGATCATTCAGGCTTAGGAGCAGCTGAATATGAGCAATTATGAAGCAGTTAAGCCATTAAATAAAACTGGAGATCTTGTGAACTGCTGGAGCAAAAAGCCACCTCTGTGGGACAGAGAGCTTTATCACCAACACTCTCCTCTCAAAAACATAAACATTAGGAAACGTTGGTGCCAAGGGCGATGGAGAGGCTCTTTAAAGGCAAACTGATTCACATGTTGCTCAGGACAGCAATCTCATACTGAGAAAGCCATCTCTAAGTGGGTTTGTCAATTGTGTGAGCAGAATATGGGGATCAAGCGATTAAGGCCAGGCTTTGTGTGGGGCCCAGGTGGAACCTGAATGTTACAGAGCCCTGTGGAAGACGGCTCACCTGGCTTCTGACATTCTCATACGATTGTACATTTAAACTGGCTGCCTTCATTAGCTCATCCCTCCTGTGAAAATAACTAAACGCAGGCAATCCTGTTTGTGGGGAAATGTTTACCCTGTAGTCCTGTTCTGCTCGGGTGTTAGGTATGAGAGGGTTTCAAGAACATACACTATGAGGGGAAATAATCCTAAGAACATCTGTTCTTTTCCCCAGTCACTGTGACTTGGCTACATCATTTGATAGTAAATAAGATTATTCCATGAAGAAAAGGCTGAGCCAATTTTAGTGTGGGTCTGGCCTATGTAGTAATGCTGTGTCTATATGCATAAGTCATTTCGAATGGCTTAATTGGTTGTCAATAGAAACATCTAATATTTATTAAGAATCTGCCATGTGCTAGGCATGGGGTAGGAATGTTTACATATTTACTCAGGAGAAGCAGGGTGTTGAGCAGAGAGGGGCAACAATTAGAGCTGCAGTCTTAACATTGTATCTTAACTAGCAGTCGGGGAACTAAGCAAGTCATTTAAAGCACTCAACAAATGTAGAGAAGGAAAGCAAATGCTGTGTTTATTTTACTGTTTAAAAGTGTGTGTGTGTATGTCAGTGTGTGTGTGTATGTGTGTGTGTGTGTGTGTGTGTGTGTAAGTTCTATGGGCTGTATGTGTATATGGTTTTATTTATATTTTTGATCCTTCTGTTATGTCTTGGATCATATATTTTTCCATTTGCTGAACTGTATTTTCTTTCTTCCACATTCAAGTCAGTCATCAAATTCCACTTTAATTTTTCTTCAAAATATCTCTCAAATCACTTCCTTTCAACTAGTTGTTTTGTGTCTGCAAACACAGTGATGGAAGCACAGGCCAGAGGGGAGAATAGATATGGGTTCACTTGCCATTAGCATCTGTGCAATCTTTATTTCATGTTTAAACTGTCTAAAATTCAGTTTCCTTATCTGTAAAATGGAGAAACTACCTCTCAGGATTGTTGTGAATATTGTATAATAAACACATATAAAATGTTTGGGAAAGTATCTGGTACAAAATCCTTAATATCAATAGTTCTTCTACTGATATATTATTATTATTAGTGGTCATCATATTACTTTACTATCATAACTACCATGATGTCATTGGCTTTCATTAGCCTGGGTTTCTAGGATGACCCTATAGCTGATATTCCTCACTATTCTCTGATCATCTGATATAGTAAGTAACTATAGTGCATGATAGGCTTTGACTCATTTTAGATGGTTTCTATTGCTGTATTTTCAGGTTAACTGTTTTTTTTTTCTTCTGCAGTGTCTAATATGCTATTTACTTCATTCTGTGTATTTTTTTTTCACCTCAAACATTCTATTTTTCATCTATAGAATTTGAATTGGGTTTTTCCTGCTGTCCTACTGTCTATGTCTCTCACCTTAACTTGCTTATGCTGGCCTCTACCTTAGCAGTTCTCATCCACAGGTGATTTTGCACCTCAGGAGATGTTGGGCAATGTCTGGAGATACTTTGGATTGTCACAATACGGGTGGGGAAGATGGTCCAAACATCTAGCCAGCAGAAGTCAGGGTTGCTATTAAACATCCTATAATGGATAGGATAACTTCCATACCAAAGAAGTATCTGGCCCCAAACATGAGCAATGCTAAGATCAAGAAATCCTTCTAACCATGGAATAAAGTTAGAGTAAATGTTTCAATGTGTATGTCCACTTGCTCTATGTTTCAGTCAGCTTTTTTTGCTGCTCTGGCTAAAAGACCTGACCAGAACAATTTAGAGGAGGAAAAGATTATTTGGGGACTCACAGTTTCAGAGGTCTCAGTCCATTGACAGCTGGCTCCATTCCTTGGGGCTCCAGGTGAGGCAAAAAACATCATGGTAGAGGAGTGTGGCAGAGGCAAGCAGCTCACATGATGATCAGAAAGCACAGAGAGAAACTCCACTTGCTAGATACAAAATATATACCCTAAAGCCACATCCTCAATGCCCACCTCCTCCAGACACACCCTACCTGCCTTTAGTTACCACTCAGTCAATCCCATCAGGGGATTAATCCACTGATTGTGTTAAGATTCTTATAACTCAATCATTTCTCTTCTAAACCTTTTTGCCTTGTCTTACTCATGATCTTTTGGGGGGCCACCTCACATCTAAATCTGTATCATTTCTAATTTGGTTTCTATTAATTGGTTTTTTTTCTCCTCATTATGCTTCTTTTCATCTTAGTACCTTTTTGCTGCCTGCCAGTTACTGTGAATCTTGTTGCATCCTGGATATTTTTGTTTTCTTTTAGATATTCTTGAGTTTTGTTCTGGATATATTTAAATTACTTGGAAACAGTGTGATCTGCAGTCTTGTTTTTAAACTTTGTTAGGTAGAACTGCAGTAACTTTTAGCCTGGCGTTTGTCCGCTACTGAGGCAATAGGCCCCTCAGCTCACCACTGGATGGCCCTCTGGGTGATGAGGCTTCCCCACTGCGGACAGGGGAACACGAATTATTTTCAGATCTGTGTGAGCTCCGTGGGTTGCTCCATTTCAGGGGTCCTCTTCAGTGTTGAGAAGTCTCCCACCTGGGTGTGCTGGACAGGACCCCAGATGAGGACACAGAGGAGTTCTCTGAGATCTGCAGATCCCGTGGGCAGCTCTCTCCTCTCTGCTTCTGTGTGCTCTGAATTCTAGCCACTCCCTCCCTGAACGTTCAACTCTTCTCCTCAGTTCAGGGAGACAGCAGGCTCTGTTTGAATTTCCTTCCTTTGGTACAGCCCAGAAACTCTCTCCAAGCAGTAATAGGGGTGATCCAAGTAGAACTCTCCTGGTTTGTTTCTCTTTATTTAGGGAATTACTGTCCCGGGCTCCCTGTGGCTTGATGTCTGAAGACTGCCATTTTCATATCTTCAGTCTAGTTTTTTAAAGTTGTTTAAGGAGGGAGGGTGAATCTGGAGCCTGAAATTCCACCATGGCCATCATAGACTTTTAAGAAAGAGGTACATAGTGCCAGAGATTCTAAATGGAATCACATTTTGTTCCCACAGCTGTGCTTCTAGCAACATGTTCCGTCTTCAGAATGAAATTGGCCTTAGTGCTGACATCTAAACCACAAGGTGTGCATTTACCAAAAGAACCTTTGAACTTTCTATGTTGATTCTCTTCTGCTGTCCTCCTCCACTTGGGATCCTTCTTTTGAGAAGCTATGCTTCAATGCTTCAGCTGTTCCATTTTGAAACCTTTTACCCTCTGGATTCTATTACTTGTTCTATTAATTTGGACTTTTTTTTTTTCATTTGCTTTTTGGTCTTTCCTACAGTCAGGTTCCAAAGTTTATGTATGGCTCAATAATTCATCTATCTGTTTGTTGGTTACAATGCAATTTAATGGTGTGTTTATATTGCTGTATTTATGAGCTTTGAAATTCCTAACAGAAGTATCCATTTTCTGCCCTGGGGACATGCTCACATTTTAATTATCAATTATGTATTAAAGAATATTTCTTTAATGTTTCTAGCAACTTTTTTTTTCTTAAGGTCTTTCATTAATGTAAATTTATTGAAAAGGAGTGGGACAGGATGCATAATGAGAACTGGGAAATAAAAGCAAATAAAATACAACTGAGTCCCAAATTTCAGTGCTTGCCAGCTGTCCCGTTACTATTTTCCTTGATGGCATGATGTTTTCAGATTTCCCAAAGCTAGAAAAATGTTAGCTCTTCATGGCTTGTGGTCACCAGCCTGGAAGTTACCAATCCTGATGCTATTATACTGGGGTAATCTTGATCTGGTTGGAGGTTCATTATGCAGCTTCATGTACTACGAAGCTTGACAATAGAGCCCTGGGCTTAGATTGAGTGACTTATGAGATTATAGATGGGAAATGTGGAGTCTGTTATTTTTTGGTTCCCAATTCAGAGTCAATCAAAAAGTCACTGAGTCTAATGACCTCCAGTTAGAGGATGCTGTGAAATAAGCTGTTGCTGTCAATCCTACCTTTAATATACAAGAATCCCCATAACTCTATGCCACATGCTATTCTTTGTTCTACAAGGTTGATGAATGGGCTCTAAATGGACTGGTTTCTGGAAACAATTTATACCAATTTTCCCTCCCTTCTTTTTTTTTTTTAAACTTGCATTTTTTCAAATGCCTCCATTCTTATTTTAATTTGTCAAAAGAAGAGATGGATCTTAAAAACAATTTTAAATACAAAATTGCTTTTTAAATGGTTTATTATTTTTTCTTTTTTAATTGGTTGTTCAAAACATTACAAAGCTCTTGACATATCATATTTTATACATTAGATTCAAGTGGGTTATGAACTCCCATTTTTACCCCAAATACAGATTGCAGAATCACATCGGTTACACATCCACATTTTTACATAATGCCCTATTAGTAACTGTTGTATTCTGCTACCTTTCCTATCCTCTACTACCCCCCCTCCCCTTCCCTCCCATCGTCTCTCTCTACCCCATCTACTGTAATTCATTTATCTCCTTGTTTATTTTCCCATTCCCTCCCTTCTAAGAACTTAGGCAATTTGATAGGATAAGCTGAAGAAAGAAGTGTCACCAAACTTTATTGCTGATCAAAATATGCTATTTGGAATCATTCCAGAATTGTGGGCCTACATGGAGAACAGAACATAATGGGAAACAACAACTATGAGAGTCAGTAGCCACCACGCTATGGACCACACTACTCATTCCAGAGACTGGCAGCTGTTTGAGCCACCAGAAGTAAGACCAGGGGGTGGTCAAAGACAGGAGGATGGAAAAACAATGGACATATGATTGAATAGCAAACTTAAAATAATAGTAATAGAGTTTGAAATGGAAGGCCTCCTCTTGTCATTAAGACTCTTATATTTTTCTCTTTAGTTGGTCAAAGTGAGTGAATTTGAGAAAAATACCATGTAGATTAAGCAGGATAATGCAAACTAAAGACAGATTACGACAAATGACAAGAGGTGCCAAAGTGTTTGGATTTCCATGACTTGGATTCAAGAAGGGCATGGTGATGCACACTTGTGATCCTAGCTACTTGGGAAATTGAAGCAGGAGAGCGCTTGAGTTCTGGAGCTCGGGACAAGCCTGGGCAACAGAGTGAGACCCAGTCTCTTAAACAAAAACAAAACAAAAAGACAAAATGAAGACTTGGACTCAATTCTATGTCTTAGGGGAGAAAGGAGAGAGAAGAACATAATGTAAATGGGGTAGATGATTCCACTTGCCTTTGCACCTGCTGAATGAGCAAGAGATGAGAGATGAAAACCCCAGGTGTCCTCTGGTGGTCTCAGTTCTTATGTGCTTCCCATACCGAGCATCTCTCTGCAGCATGGGTGATTCAAATGTTTAATGAGACAATTTTCATGACATGGCCACTAAAAGCAAGCTGACAACTTCATCTGATGCTCAATCAGAAAAAGAACTGGGGGAAATGGAATTATAAGCCTTCCTAATGGATTTTTTTCCCCAAGAGTAATTTTAGCTTTGTATGATTTTTGCCTCCAGTGCTGACCCTGGAACTCAATTTCCACAAAAGATGTAACTTCACTGGAATAACCAGGTGATGGTTGGCACTAGACAAATATTGGTTAAATAAGTGAATATGTGAATATTTGAACAGAGTGGTAGGGGACCTTGTTTCTAGAATATTCAATGGCTTTGCAAAAAATGCCTTTGAGGATTTCCCTGGCTATCATATGTATATATGTATCCTTCCACTTTCATAAATACTTATAGTTACCACCCAAGCTGAGTATTAAAGGCTGACCTTTGTAAATATTTAAGTATTTTAGTTATAATACTGAGTGGTCTGTTTTGTAGTTGCTCATCTTTGGGTTTAAAATAAAATTTAATCAGTCATTGAAAGGAATAAATTCAAGAGCAGTTGTTAAACACATATATTTTAGAAATGGTCTACATAGAAATTCAGTGTATGACGTAGAAAGAGCACTAGAACGGGAGCCATTCCAAGCCCCCTGTTGAACCTTCAAGTTGATTGACCTTGGGAAAGATATAGCCCTTCTACCCTCACTTTTCTCTTCTGTAAAGTGAGAGGGTAGGATCAGAGCAATCTCTGAGACTCTTTATCTTTCTTTCCACATTTTTATAGGTATATTACAGTCATACATATTGATGGGATTATTTATTATATATTCATACTTGCACACAATATAACAATATAATTTGGCCACTATCACTCCCCAGCTTTTTCCCCCTCCTTCCTTTCCTTTCACTCCTTGGTCCCTTTTAACTTTTTCTACTGATTTCTAAGGCTCTTTAGTTTAAAAATTCTTTGATGAGGTTTTTTTTTTTTAAAAAATCAACTTAGTACTTTAGTGAACTAAAAATTTAAAAAATATTTTATTAGATCACTTTCCTTTTACAGAGTCTTCAGTGTTGTATTTTAACACAAGAGGCTGATCTGTGGGAGCTAAAATTCTTACGTATATATCTAATTTGCATCTTGTTAGCAAGACCTAGCAATGTTGTTTGGAGGTCTCTTAAGTGGGATATAATATTTGTACACCTTTATGGAAAATGTTATGGTAATTCAATGCAGGTATATAATTCATAAGTATCTAATGAAGCTAATAAACACTTGTACCTCTTCAAACATTAACCACTTTGATGTTGGAAATTCAGTAGTCTTCTTCTCTATTCACTTGAAATATGTTATAGATTGTTTTAGTCAATAGTTGCCATACTATGCTGGTGAAAAGCCAGCACTCTTTCTTCCCCTTGGTTTGGTGTCCCTTATTGAACTTCTTTGTATCCTTTCTACTTTTGGCTCTTCTCAGTCTTTAGTGACCACTATATGATTTTGTTCTTCTAAGAGATCGACTTTTTAGTTTCTACAAATGAATGAGAACATATATAATTGTCTTTCCAGAAGTTGTTCCAGACGTTGTTCTTAAATTTTAGGATGTATAAATGTCAACGAGGAAGCTTGTTGAAAATTTGCATTCTGAGATGTGGCCCAGGAATCTTACTATTTACTAATTACTTTGAGTAATTCTGCAGTGATGGTCCCTGGATTCTTTGAGTAATATTTCGAGTAGGTAGGCAAAAAGTGGGCAAGTAACCTCTCTCCTAGGGATTTGTGCAGGTGTGGACAGGGGCCCAGGTTCTGTGGGGTTGAGAAGGGGTGGGAAATGAGTATAAAAGCTCTTAACTCCCAGTGCTTGACTAAAGGCTCCAGTTAGTCTATGTCTAGACTTTCGGCCTACAGATTGCACTGAGAGTTGTTTTGATCAGGTGTGGCTCACAACTTTGCCTTAGGTGTGGTGGGGGTGGGTGAGGTGTTGGTGGAGCTCCTCAATACCTTTTGTCCTAAGTTTACATGGGCAGGACCCTAGAAGATGTGTTGTTTATTCTGGCTTCCTGACCACTTATCTTTCAGTAGGAATGCTCTCCTGAATCTTACCTTCTCTCAGAGTTTCCACAATGGCTGTCCTGTCCACAATGGCCAGGGGGAATGCAGTTTTGGTTCTCTCTCTTCAGTCCTTCTGACCTCCAAAAACCTATCCCATGGGTAAGTCTGTTTTAACTGTCTGGTCTGGAGTTGGAATTAGGAGTTCTGATCAGGAAAAATAAGAGTCCAGCGAGGTTGTCCCAGGACATCAGAAGTAAACATCAGTGTTGATAGAGTCTTGGGTTGGTGTTTTCAGAAAACATTTACCACTTTCTTGCTCTCTCTCTTTTCTCTCTGTCTTTTAATGAAGCAAAATCACATTCCTTTGAAAACATTTTTTTTTTTATTGAAGCACAATTAAGAGAGCCCTAAAAAGAAACACCTTTTGCTGGCTTGTTAAACACTTCTGTGTGAAGTCATTAAGTTTATCCTTAGCTTCATAGCTCGGTACTTACTCAGAATTTATTCTTGTGATAACTGTCCTAAGAGTTTTAGAGTTTGTTGAATTAAAACAAATGACTTGAATAAATAATTTCCGAAGTGAATGAGTTTCCCCAAATCCTTTTGCCTTTAATGAAATAAAATTTTCTCAATGTTCATATTGATGATATAAAAATAATAGTGTTTAATTGAAATGTATTAGATAAATCAATACTAAGGAAAAAGTCTTTTTTATTCTTTTTCTTCAGAGAAGAGTCAGTGACCTCAAATTTAGACTACATTTTTCCCCCCAGAAATTTCTGAAGCCTAACTGGGTCTTGTGCTCCCTTTCTTTGCTCCCACCATGTCTCTTAGAGACCTGTATTACAACTCTGTGAGTATTAGGAGAAAGTAGCACAGCAAGTATTTGGAAACCGAGAGCCTGAAGTCCAATCCCAATTCCTTCATTTACCATCTGCATTGTCTTTAGATGAATGAATTAACTCCCTTAGACTCAGTTTCTTCATTTGTCAAATGAGGACATCACTAGTAGTTACTGAGCTAGCATGAACATTCAATGAGATGATAATTATAAGGTGCTTGAAATGCTGCCTGGCATATATTGGCTTCTCATTAAAAGTCAGCTAGCTACAAAAATTAATTTTTTGGCTCCTTGTGTGAAGCCTACAAGATCCCATTGATAGGTCAGTGTTCATGTCTGTTCCTCTTTCTTGGCATATATTTGGTGCTCAATAGATATTGAATAAGTACATGCTTTGCTTTGGTGACAGTGTGACAAACTAAACAAACACACCAAGTATTCACACCAAGACCACAACAGGTCCATGTTATCCCCAACCATATTACCTTGCATGTGGCAGGGTTAACAATGGAAGTCAAACAGCATATCTTTTACTTTAGATCTCTACTCTCTTCCAGGACCTCCTGGGCATTACTAAGTTTTAATATTTGAGAAAATATTTGTGGTACTATCAGGTTGATACAAGACTCTAATAGGATTGTGGAATTTGTTGTTAGGAGGGCATCAATCTCTCATTTCATAGATGTGTCTTTGTCCCTAGTGGCTCTGTAGTTGATCAAGAGACATTCAACCAATCATAGGAAAGTCTGAAATAACTGCCAGGATACATGACTTTTTGGCAAAGGCTTGTTTGAACAAACATGCATAACTGAGGAAAGATTAAAAATTTGCTGGGTAATCTGAATCAGTAAAGAAAAGTAAATGGGTTACACACCAAGCTGAACATAGATTCAAGATCCCAAGCAACAAAATAAGATACTCATGATCAAGGCCCTGGGTTGCTGTTGGGGTAGCAGGAAAGCTTTGGCTTTGAGCTAAAGGGACAGTATTGCTTTAGTGGTTTGAAGCCTTTACTACGAAGTTCTAATCTCAATTCTGCAATTTATGAGCTCTGAACACTTGGAAAACCTTAAACTCCCCAATCCTCTGTTTCCTTAACTTTAAAGTACAGGTAATATCTACCTTGTAGAGTTATTGTCAGTACTAAATAAAAACAAATTTATATAGAGGATTTAATACTTAATGGCAGATGAGCTGTGTGGCCTTTGAAAACTTCATTAGACTCTCTGAACCTTAGTTTTCATATTTATAAGTTGGCATAATAATATGTAATGTGCAAGACAGTTTTGAGAATTAAATGAGATAATGAATGTAAAATTTTAATTAACATTCTTTTGGAAATACATCTGTCTGGATGCATTGTCCCCTTCTCCTTTTCCCTACATTCCTCTCTTTTCCCAACCCCTACTCCAAGATCATGGACCTCATATTACACTGGAGATCCAATGCTTCTTAGTGGTTCACCAATTCAAACCTCACTTTCTTGTCAGTGCCCAGTGCCTCTAGGTTTTATTCTCCCAGTCAAAACTCACGGTTCTTTCCATGTTCATCTTATCTGGGTATCAGTAAGGAAAGCAATTGGATTAAAACAATTCATAATGAGATCTGAATACCTGATAAATCAACTTGGAGACTGTTGCATTTTACAGTCCATGCTAAGAGAAATATTCGTACCCACAGAGTCTGTTAAAGAAGTCAGTGACATCTGTGTGGAAGATAATAAAGAAATGTTTTGTAGGAGAAATATTTTGGGACAGTGTACCTTTCCTCCTTTGGCAACACATTTCCCTCAGTGCATACCAAGAAGGAAATGAGTCAGCATCCTCACTTGTGAAAGGTGGCTGCCAGCAGGAGTGGTTTTTTTTTTTTTTTTTCACAGTCAGAGTGGATGTAGATATCTGTATGTGCGTCTCTCCTAGGTTTTACTGGCTCCCATTGGTATGCTTTCCACAGAGATGTATTTTGTAAGGTCCCATTTTTCTTGAGACAGTCCCAAGTACCAAATACATAGATTTTTTTTTTTTTCCCTTGAGAGCACAATGGAGCCCTCTATTTTTGTCTTGGCTGAAAATGAAAGGGAATGCTTCCAAATGTTTCAAATCCTCAGATGTCTTTAGTTTGGATGGAATAATATGAGAGATGAAGGCTGGCGGGAGCGTGATTGAAGTCTACAAAGTCACGAAGGGTCTGAGAAGAGTGAATACAGACTTGATCACCAAATCTCTGAAGGCTGTACAGCCATGGTCAATGCCTTAAAGTTTAAAGGACTAAACTCATTACACTTATGGGCAGCTTAATGAATATGAGTTTTCAGTGATATAAAGGGCATATTGTAGCACTCTAAGAGACGGATCAACAAATTCATAGAAATTTACCTCAAGAGATATACACAGCTGGACATGCGATTGACATTTCTCATTGAATCTGGAATTAAAGACTTGCATTAGAATATATCTAAGAGCCTTTGATACTCTGTGGCTCTGTATATTATTAGGGAAAGTTACGGGATATTTGGGGTATATCCCTACTTTTCAGGGGTTGACATATTGGAAGAGAGAAAAAGAAAAGTCCCTAGAGTCAAATTTGGAGACTGCCTCTTGGATCCAAAGGGTTTTAACTTCCAGGTCCTCAGTTCTCATGAGATGAGTTTATCCCAGGGGAAAGTGAGTCCCCTTTAAATGAATTTATGAATTTGTAATTGCCCATATTGTCATGTGAAAAAGCAGAGCAAGAGATTTCTGAATATCTGCCTCCTATTCCAAGGTGTTCCTGATTTTATCAAATCCTTGAATTTATCTGATGCTCCCTATGAGATCACCTTATTCTTCGAGACAATGATTATATGTGTTATATATCTTTAGTTATGTTCCAATACTTGTTGCTTTACCTGCAGTGATTTTATTAGTCTCAAAAAAACATAGTGTACAATTCAAAATGGATTGTGTACTTATTATAGCAAATGTATATTGATTCGATTAAAAATGCATTAATTTCTCTAAATTTCAGTAACACTGGATTCATTTTCAGAAAGAAAAGGCTGGAAATGTGCAGTCATGTAACCTGATAATCTCAGATAAGTGGTATTTAATATTTCTCAACAGGAATTTTTTTCTCTATACATTTAAAGCAAAAATCTCTAACATTAAGTGCTGTATGTAGTGCATATGAAGCATTTAGAAGAAAGGAAAGCTCTCTAATTTAACTCAAGGTCACATGCACATTGTCAGAGTAAAGAGGGAGTTGCAAAATTATCCAGGGAACTTGAAGCAGTCTAGACAGTCAATCCAGATCATTTAAAAAGATATGTTAAAGATGCTCATAAGAGTAAGAGAGTTAGCTGCTAATATGAAGATACAGTTTGGGACAAATCAAATTTGGTGGTAGAAAACCTTAAGGTCTTTGCTTGAAATCCATTTTAGTACAAACATATACACTTAGAATATTCTGATAAACAGGAAATCATTTAATACATTTACATATTTTAGTCATTTATTACACACACACAGCCATAGAAAAAACTTTAAAAATAACTTAATGTGTGTGAACATTTGTTTGTTTTTTCATGTCAAATGGATGGAATTAAGCAAAGCCTGCAAAACTCAGCACATTGTGTAAATAAACAAGCCCCAGAAGAAATACTTGCCTGCAAAGGGGATGAAATGAGGATTCTCTCAGATCTTTCATTGACTATATTCAGGAAAGTCTTCATTCTTATTCAGTTATTCACTTGTAAAATGAAGAAGTTGGAGCTGAAAGGACCCTTAGATTAGATAATCTCTGTGACTTAACATAAAGTCTAATAAAATATATCTGCATACTTTTATGACACATAGACATGCCAAACTATGTCTGTAAGAACTGGCTAATTATATAACCAGGAGAATAACTAGAAAATTAATACATTTTGCTTTTGCTTATTCTTCTCCCAAGAATAATTTCTCAGTGGCTCAAGCTTCCAATTAGTAGGAACTCACTCAATGGTTGCTGAATTCACTGTGACCCATAGTACATAAAAATGGGTTTGAATTCTACCAAGTATGCTTAAATTTCACAAATCTTGCACTCAACACTGGGAATCAGCCTCAGAAGTACTTTCACTATTTTCATGGCTTGGATAAAGGTGGTAGATTTCACTAACAAATAGTTATCTTTGAGAACAGAAATATGAACAAAATCACAGCTTGTATGTGAATCGATTCTCCTTTCCAATGCAGACTGAAGGCCAAATGTGTAAATATACATTTCCAGTGCTGAGGCTCTCTCAGATAAGCTGACACACTAATTCTGCCAGTGGAGTGTCATGCACTTGCCTTTCTCGCCATCCTCAATACTGTCATCATTTTCATCACTATTATCATCCTAGATTAGTCCCAGATGATTCCTTTGCTCCCAGAGCTAAAATGTTCAGTATGGTAGTCACTAGCCACTGTGGCTATTGAGCCCTGGAAAATGTGGGTAATTCAAATGAAATGTGCTTCAAGTGTAAAATACACTTGCTTTCAGTTTTGAAAAGAGGAGTTGAAGGCCAAGTTCAGACCTAAGAAACTTACTGAGCAAATATCATGAAGAGAAGGAATGTAAAATATCGTATTACTAACTTTTATGTTGATTACATGTTATAATGATAATATTTTGGATAAGTTGGAATAAGTAAATGTTATTTTGATGATTTTCACCTGTTTATTGTTACTTTTTAAAAACGTAGCTTCCAGAAAATGTAAAATTGCATAAGTGGGTCCATGTGCGGCTCCCATTATATTTCTATTGGGTGATGCTGTTCCTGAGTATCTGCTGGAAATGAATCTTTCCTATGTTCTCTTTCTCAAGAATTTCAGTGGTGCTCTCTTCCCATCCATGTGACCTACAGGTTCTTTTTAGCTTTCAAGGCCTTCCATCTGCATCATTTCTATGTAAGCGTTTTAGGAGGAAACTGCCCCTTCTCTTCTTCAGGGTATCATTTCCTGCCTTTCCTTGGACCCTTTTCCCAGACCCACCTGTGCCAAGGCCCTGAGCAGTTTCATTCATGGGACAGTTATTGGTTTTGGGTTCTGAGCAAGAGGCTGTGCTGGAGGAATGCAGTTGGGCCCTTCTCTCAGGTTTTAGTTTTGAAAAAAGGAGTTGAAGACCTAAGTTGAGGCCTAAGGAATTTACTGGGCAAATGTCAGGTGAGATGGGCGAGGGAAGGGCCTTCCAGGAAGGTAGATGTGGCCTTAAGCCAGGAATTGAGAGAACACCTATGTCATCTAGTGAGATGAAGAGTGTAATACTAGTGGGAAGGAGACAGGAAGCTCAAGCTGTAGGTCAGAACTGTCCAGATCATGAAGGTCATGCCTAAGGAGCTTGGCCATATATTCTTTGCTGTATTTTTTTCTCTTACCCACATGCTGCAGATTGATTCTATTCATAGATTCATTTCTTACTCCTTTGTATATGCTTGTCCTTTGCCAATAAAGTTTTTCTCATTAAATAGATGGGTAGTTTTTTATTCTCCACTCTTGAATCTGGATTTGGTTATGTGACTTGTTTTGATTAAGAAGTCAGCAGATCTTGAGCTTTGGGCTTAGTTCAGTGGTATACAGTTTGTGCTTAGAATGCATGAGGTCCCATCACCATCCCAATACCCTGCTCCTCTCCCAAAAAGAAAAAAAAAGAATTAAAAAAACTAGCAGATATTATTAAAGAACACTTGTGAAGTTTGCCTATAATTTTGCACTTTGCTGCTGTCTGAGAGGGACATGCCCAAGCTGGTCCCTGAAGGAGAATGAAAGGGAGCCCAGTAATCCTGATCAATCTAACCAAGGCCAGACTACAGCCCAGCTAAGCCCCAGACATGAGAGAACCCAGCCAAGATCAGCAGATCTGCCTAACAACCCCAGATACACAAGCACAAAGTGCTTATTTTGTGTGTAGCTATTTGTCATGCAGCAGTATGGTGGGAATATATAACCAAAACCCATGTAACTGATTACCCCAGTAAATTGTATGCTCCTTGAGGGATGATATATTTTCTGAATTTTTAACAATGCTCAATATATAACTAGTAATTGACAGATATGGATTTGAATTGTCAAAGATTTTAATGAAATAGTTGTAGTCATGAAAAATGGGAATTTTCTTGAGCAAATGTTGATGACTTTTCTAATCCTTTCCAGCAAGGGGGAAGAAAGCACCTATCCTTCTCCCTTTACTCTTTTAAAAGGCCCATAGGTGACTCTGAAAGGGCAAAGATGAGAGGATGAGTGGATTGTTCTGTGTGTTTTCTGCATCAAAGACAATCACCCCCTACATCCACCAGAGGAACGTTGGACTTTAGGATACGTTACCTGGTACACATACATTTTTTAAAGAGGCTGACAGGCGCAATACCCAGTACAATGTCTGGAATCTAAATTGACAGTATTTCAAGGACACCTGCCCTTCCAAGGAGAGCTTGGCTCTGACAGATGCTAAGTAGACAAGACGAGAAGTTTGCTGAGCCTTCTGGACCTTGCTCAGGTGGGTCAGAGTTGATGGCATTGTGTCATAGTCATTTTTCATCATCAAAGGAGTAAGGGCCGTTCTCAGGATCCAACTTCACTCTGTTTTACGTAGCTACTCTTCAGAATGACACCGAAAACCTAAGAATGCTGTTAGTCTCTGTTTCAGATCTCTTGGAAAACTTGCTGAGATTATCAGGACTTATTGAACATCTGAAGTCCTTTCCAAAGATAATAAGCCAGGTTGATAAACAGATCCTGAGATGGGCATGCCCAAGAAGATATATAAAGATAATCAGTCCCCTTTATGGATCAGTATAATCCTCTGCTCTGAAGAATGAATTCACATGAAATCAGGTACCAAAGTCCACATCAAGGAATTTCTACCCTTATGACAGGAATCTTCCTTTTGTATGTCAGAGATATAAAGTGGCTTTGGGGCCACATGGTCTGGTGTTGAATCCAGCTCTGTTAACATCATGTTATCTCAAGCAGGAAAAATTATTCTTTGAGCTCACTTTTTCCTCTCTCTTAAGATGGAAATAGTCATAGTAGTGCCTGTGCTGAGTTGTGGTGAGGACTAAATCAAAAAGGGCATGAAAAGTACTTCACAAAGTGAATGAAAGTGAATGACAATGAAT
Organism: Ictidomys tridecemlineatus; assembly: GCF_052094955.1. Lineage (NCBI taxonomy): Eukaryota > Metazoa > Chordata > Mammalia > Rodentia > Sciuridae > Ictidomys > Ictidomys tridecemlineatus. The sequence continues at coordinate 119,221,623 of NC_135483.1, read as the reverse complement.
GAGTTCTCAGAAAAAGGTAGCCGTTTTTATTAATGATTTCTTCAGTCTGTGTTGACTCTTAAGAACCAGGTAGTAAGAAAAATAATCCAGCATCTTCTATAAGGGGCTGGCTGGCTGAACGCTTTATTGGCAAGAGATGAATCTTTGGGGGAAGTGAATCTTCAGCTGAACAGTGTATAGCTTATTCCCCTATCATGCTTGCACTGACTATAGATAATGCTGTAGCAAAACCAAATTGTCCTGAGGGTCTTTTATGCTCACCTACTCTTACTGTCTCCAGGATGGATTGTAGTCTACTGTAAAAGGAAATTGTTCAACTATAGAAGCTACTTGCCACTTTCACCGCTCAGGGATAACTATTCACTCCAATTGGCTAGAGTCTGGGCATGACAGTAACTTTGGATGATACACAGCATTGCCACAATCCAGTGGCCACAGATGTGTTTTATGGTTTTAGTAAGTGCAAAGTATGTGTCTATATAGTGTTTGTTTGCGTGTGTGCGTGTATGTGTGTACACTCATAAAAAAGGATAGCTGGTTTTACTTCTTTGGTGATTGAATCTTTCAATAAATATTTATTATATGCTAGGTGTTATGGTCTCAGTGTAAGTAAATTAGACATTTCTTTACTGTCAAGCTGTTTGCAAGCAGATTCATTTATTGATCTCTCCTGCAAACTATTTTCAGTTTCCCTTCCCAGGTAGCTTCTTGCGAGGTTTGATCAGTGGGATACATTATAAAGAAATAGTAGAGCAGGAAGATGAGAAGCAATAGTATTTCTCACTGTACCCCCACTTCCTACTTTGAGAAGTTATAGTATCTTCTTTGTTTCCCATCTCTTGCCATAGCTTCTGCTATGAATCCAGCCCCCACAAGATACTTCAGATCTTGTGATCATGTAACAGTTCTTTGTTCTTATAGCTCAAGGGATGATAGCAGCATTTTGTTTTTTGTCTAATTTGCTTTTGTCTAGGTTATTTCACTCTCAACTTCTCCAAAATTTTTGTAACTAGTTTCCTAAGTTAAATTCCTTCTGTTCAACTACCTGTTATTGCCTCTTTACCTATTCTAGACTTTGAGTGATACAATTTCAAAACTTTACATTACAGTTTTTTTTTTTGTGTGTGTGTATGTGTGTGAAACAGATATCTTTCAAATAGATCCACAAACATGTAATTACTACTATTATAATGACTTCATATACTATGAAGTTCAGGTACAATGTAAGCAAATAACCCGGAGTCTAGGTCTTGCTAATCCAAGGAAAACCTACTCACCTACAGCATTGCCATCCCTGGAGTTTGCTATAAATGAAAAACTCAGATCCCAGTGACAATGGATTTATAATTTGCATTTTAGCAAGCTCCTCAGCTCAGAGGAGCAATCCCATGACATAGCATATACTTTCAGCTTGATTACTATGGCGCAATCTTCCCAGCTCTCGTGTATTGGGATTGTACAGAGTCAGTGGCATCCCTGAATCATAGCACCATCCAAATGTTGAAAGCTTGCTTCTTGATCCTGCCTGAGCAAACACTGCAGGACAGATTCTGGCTAACACAAGTCAGAGAGGAGATTAGGGTGACTGTTGGGATAATTCCCTTAAAAACGCCAGAAAAATTGCTTCTCTGATGGCTATTTTGGGGTAGCTGGAAGCCAAGCTCTAGAAGACTGAGTCTTTGAAATGCATTGAAGCATGTTGTGGGAAACATATTTTCCCCAAAGTGACCATATCTTGTATCACCAATGTAGCACATTTGCAGCTCTATATCTTTTCCACAGCAGTAAATTTACACACTTTGTGTTGTGAACCACAGTGGAAGAAGCTATCAGAGAGACAGACATGGGCATTTGAAGCTAAGACAAGGCAAGAGTTATAAGAAGGTTTTTAGTGATGATCTTTTTAAACTGTTTGAAACTTCCCCCTATCCCTTACCCCCAGACCTAATCATTGATTTTCAATGATCACTTCCTTTTTCTTTGTCCATCACTGAGAAGTGAGTATAGTAAAAAAATAGAATCTGAAAGTAAAAATCCATGTCAAGTTCTCTGGGCATGTAATGCAGTTGGTCTTTGTCCCCAGTTTCTGTCACAGAGCTCCTAAAACCTTTGAATTTCTTGAGTGACAGGAGTGTTCTTCACATCCTTCCCCCATACTTTGAGGACATGTCTTCCTTCATCTGGGTGTTCATCCACATCCTTTATGATAAACCAGTAAACATCAGTGTTTCCCTGAATTCTGTGAACCATTCCAGCAAATTAATCAAACCAAAGGAAAGGGTGGTAGGAATACTGATTTCTTAAATGAAAATTTAAAGTTTTCTTGGCAAAGAAAAGTCACATACAAACAATTCTATTTTATGCTAATGATGGGTCAAAACCACTTAATTTTGTAATTGAATTTGAAAGAAAAATGCATACAAATCATTATAAACCTGTTAGTGGGTATGTGATATAAAATAACTGAAACATCAATAACATAACTTTGAAAGGATATATAAATATACTGAATGTTTACAATGAATTCAAGTTAATTTGTTACCATTTTAAAATGCAGTGTAAACTTAAAGTGACCTGGATAAAATTTCAATGTAAATGACAAACTACCATAGAATATATAAAGAGAAGTGGGAGAGGAAACAAAACATGTCACTAAATCAGCAAACCACAAATTAAACTATTAAGAAAAGTAGGGAAAACAATTATAGAAATATAGAAAACAACTTACAAAATAGGAGTAGTGAGTGCAGCTCAATTCATTAAAAATAAGCTATAGTGTTGGTAAGGATGTGGGGGAAAAGGCACACTCATACATTGCTGGTGGGACTGCAAATTGGTGCAACCACTATGGAAAGCAGTATGGAGATTCTGCTCTCATATTTGACCCAGCTATCCCATTCCTTGGTCTATACCCAAAGGCCTTAAAATCAGTATAATATTGTGACACAGCCACATCAGTGTTTATAGAAGCTCAATTCACAATAGCTAGACTATGGAACCAACCTAGGTGTCTCTCAATAGATGAATGGATAAAGGAAATGTGGTATATACACTCAATGAAATATTACTCAACTTTAAAGAAGAGTGAAATTATGGAATTTTCCAGTAGATGGTTGGAGTTGGAGAATATCACATTAAGCAAAATAAGTCAATCCAACAAAACCAAAAGCTGAATATTTTCTCTAATATGCAGATGCTAATTCACAATAAGGTGGGGGTACTAGGGAAAAATAGCATTACCTTAGATTAGATAAAAGGAAGTGATGGGAGAGGAGGGGAGGGGATATGGGGATAGGAAAGATAATAGAATGAAACAGACATTATTACTGTATGCATATATATTGACTGGATGACCAGTATGATTCTGCAACATGTACACTCAGAAGAATGAGAAATTATATCCCATCTATGTATATCAAAGTGCATAAATGCATTCTACTATCATGTATAACTAATTTAAAAGAAATAATATATATTATATATATAAACTAAGCTATAATTATATGTATACATATATATAAACTAAGCTATAATTATATGTATACATATATATAAACTAAGCTATAATTCTACACACACACACACACACACACACACACACACACACACAGAGCTATAGAACCAACTGAGGTGCCCTTCAACGGATGAATGGATAAAGAAAATGTGGCATATATACACAATGGAATATTACTAAGCCATAAAAAGAATGACTTTATGACCTTTGGATGGATCTGGAGACTATATCATGCTAAGTGAAATAAGCCAACCCCCAAACCAAAGGCCAAATGCTCTCACTGATATTCTGATGCTGGCACACAATAGGAGGAGCAGGTAGAGAAGAATAAAAAGTCCAGTGGGTTAGACAAAGGGGAATGAAGGGAAGGAAAGGGGGATGGAAATAGGAAAGACAGTAGAATGAATTGGACATAACTTTCCTATGTTCACATATGAATACACAATCAGTGAAACTCCACATCATGTACAACCACAAGAATAGAAACCTAATTAAAATAGGTTATATTCCATGTATGTATAATATGTCAAAATACACTCTACTGTCATGTATATCTAAAAAGAACAAGAAAAAAGAAAAAAGAAAACCAATTGAATACTATAGCTTTTAATTTGTTTTTAAGTCAGGAAACAGCATTCTTCCAAAGTTATTTGTATTCTGAATATTTTTGAGGTATTCATACAATTTTGAGATTCCATACAATTTCTAGAGTAGTTTTTTCTGTTTCTCAAAAAAAAAAAAACATTGGAAATTTGATAGCTATTACATAGCATCTCCAGATAATTTTGAATAGTACAAACATCTTTTAGTTTTATCTTTCAATTCTTGAATAAGACTATGTTCAAGAGTATTCAATTAATTGCCATATATTTATGGATTTTTGTACATCCCTTCCACTTTTGATTTCTAAATTTATCCTATAATATATACAAGATAATTTTAATATTCTCATATCTACTAACATTTTTTTTATTCTTGAAGAATAGGTCTATCCAGTATAATATTCCATTTGGTATTGAGAACATGAAGTATATGAGTATAATTGGTTTAAAATGTGTTTCAAAGTCTTCTGTTTTGTGATTATCATTTTATGTGACTTTCTTTTCCTTTTTACTAAGTGGGGGTTGATATATCCTAGTCCTATAGTCATGCTTTCTATTTCTAATTTTCTCCATCTTACCTTATTGTATTTGGGAAGTACGATGTGAGTTGTGAGTGATCTATTCTTATTGCAGTATCCTAGGGAAAGTCCCCTTTTATTTTTATTAGATATTCTAGTTTGCTTCATTTAAATTTATATAAATTTTAAATATATTTTATCTCATATAACTTTTTGTTTTAAACTATGTTTTGCCTATCATAATTTTGCCACTCCAGCTTTCTTTTGGTCACTTTGTATGTAACATTTTTATGTCCTTTTGCTTTCAGTATACTTATGTCCTTAGATATAGAGTTCCCTGTAGATTACAGACGTATATTTTTTAAAGATTTAATTCTCTAAGAAAAGCTTTTTGTTTTGATTGGTGTTTATTAATAATGCAGTTATAATCAAATTTCTAAAAGGAATACTGATTTACACCCAATGAATCAGAAGGTGCTACCTATTCTAATTGGCCTCTGAAATCAGTGGGATAATCTTGTGGGACTGAACCCTCAATCTGTGGAATCTAAAGCAACCTGCATTTGGACAGTATCAGAATTGAATGGAGTTATAGGATACCCAGTTGTTGATTCCATTGCTTGGTTTGTGAAAAAAACAAACCTCCACATATCTGATCACAGAAGTGTTCTGTGAGTAGAGAGGAAAAAAATTCATTATTCTTTTAAATCCTCTTCCCAAACCATTTAGTGATCTGTACTGCCTTGGGCAATTGTCTTACTATTTGTGATACTTTTTTTTTTTTTTAAATGTGCCAAATGGGACTGAAAACACCTGAACTCATTGGTTTTTAGTGTGGTTCAAATGGTATAAAAATGTGCTCTATAAAATGAAAGGAACTAACTGGCACTGAAAATCCACATTTAAAGTAAACCAAGCTGGCAAAGTTCTTAAGGAAAAATGAAAGATGTCACAAGTGTGATTGAAGTGATGTGCTCTGTAGCTTTTGTGATTGGATCAAAAACTGAAGACTGCACAGTGTCCTCTTACCATGTTTTGTTTTGTTTTTAAATGTTCTCTTATATGACTTTAAACTGTCCCCTGCCTCTTGAGCTTGTTCTGAATTTGTGATTCCCAGTACTCACTTTTTTCTTATTTGTGGCCATGTATGTTGAGATTCATTCAGTAAAATACGTACTGGGCACCAACTCTGTACTAGGCACCAAAGTATGAACCAAGCCTCTCTCCTCATCAGTTTATAGTTTAAGGAGCCCAAACTGACATAGTAGTGAACCTTCTGGTTAGGTTTGAGCTCATCAGTATTCATCAGTTCTGCCTAAAGACACAGATCCCCAGCTGGTCCTAGGTGGATGAGCATGAAAACCTGTTTGAATTGCTTGCTGGTCACAACTGCTGTTGTCCAGCTATGACCTTACAGTGAGCAAAAGTAGTCCATATTCATTTTATTTATGGGTGTTCTCTCTTCATACTGTCTTCTCTAGTGACAAACCTACTGTCAAACTTCTGGGAATAAGAGTCATTCTGCTTGTATGATTTTCCTTTATTCATTCATAAATATTTTTCATTCACTCATTCCTTCAACTGATATTTACTGAGAGTACCATGCTAGGCACTGTATTTTACACTGAGGAGATATCTCCTCACATGACAGAAAATGATGTCTTCATGGAGTACCTCTTCTAGCAGGGAAGGCAGTGGTCCAATTAAGCTCTCAATTATAATTATGAAGAGGACAGCAGAGAAAAAGTGTGTGGTACTATCAGAGTCTCTCATAGGGTGCTGGACTAGCCTGATTAACTTATCTCCTTGAGGAAGTGACATTCAAACTGAGTTTTAGAGCATGGGTGGTGTTGACCAGGTAAGGGAAGGAAGAGGAACAGTGTGTGTAAAAGTACTAAGGCAAAAGAGAACGTGGTACATTGGAGGATTGGAGGAACTGAACACTGTATGACTGGAACTTAGTGAGTGAGTGAGTGGAATTAGGGACCAGGATGAGCTGCAGAAGCACATAGCCTTGTAGTTCAAATTTGAACCATTGCAGTTGGCATTCAGGATTCTAGCTTGAGCATCTGGGTATATGGTGGTATTGTTCACTGAGAGGAGACAATGGCAGAGGAGTAGGTTTTCTGGGCAAAATGATTTTAATTTTGAACACATTAGATTTGCACTGCCTTACAAATATCTAAGAAGAGATTTTAAGCAGATAGTTACTTATAAACATACAAAGTTTAGACTGTGAATTGCTGCTAGTAGCTGTTTTATTCATGGTTGGGTAAATACTCAGGTTCTGGAACCAAAACCTCATATCTATACTGATGGCAAAAGTACCTTATCAGTCTTCTCCCTGAAGTGGAACTTCTAATTAATATTATTTTCATTGCCTCTTGAGATACTGTTAGACTTTGGCAATGCCTCCATTTTACATCCCAGGTTTTTTAGATGCAGGATGCTATGTTGGTATATACTGTCAATCAAACTGCCTGATGTCTAGTTACAGTTAAAAATAATGAATTATTGTCTGTTGCAGATATTACTTATTACCTCCCAATATTCACTCGCCCTTCCTCCTTAGCAGCAGAACATGAACTGCATTTCCTTGGCCTCTTTTATAGTGACCTGTAGCCCTCTATCTGAAGTGACTGCCACTAAGACATGAAGAGTAGCTTTGTGTGGAGAGAATCATTAACAGGTAGGAGACAGGGGTGGGGAGAAGCTCATGTCCTTTCTGTTGCTTGGAGTTCAGATATAATGGCTGGAAAACAAGCTGTAATTTTGGACTATAAAAGTCATGTGGGGCAGAAAAGAAATATACAAGGAATGTGGGTTCTTGATGACTTTATTGAGTCCCAATATTAGACTTATTAATTGATTAAATCAATTAATTTGTTGATTAAAGTGTCTTTTTTTGTTTTGTTTTTAACCTGTAGACTGGAAAGGAAACTAAGGGAATTTAAGACTAAGGGAATTTAAGGAAACTAAGGGAATTTAGATCTCCATCAATTCTTTTACTCCATGCATGGCAATTACTTTCATACATTATCATAATGTGACTTATTATGGCATGAAATTTGGTATAAATAGAATAAGTTTGGATCTCATCTAAAGTGCTAGTGGGATCTTGTTTAACATTGTTATCTGTTGCCCAAGGCCTGACCAAAAGCAGAGTAAAAGAAGGGATCTGGAAGATGAGCAAGTGGAAGTAAAGTAAATAGGAACTCCAGTGGACAAGAAATGAATTAGTTAATGGTCGCCTTTGTTCCATAGCAAACCAACCAACACTTAGTGAGAGCAATGGAATGAGTGTTTGCATCTCCCCCAAATTCATGTTGAAGCCTTAGTCCCTAATGTGATAGTATTTGGAGGTGGGGTCTTTGGGTGTTAATTAGGTTAAATTTGTGAGGTGGAGTCCCCATGATGAGATTCATACCCTATATAAGGAGCTTTCTCTCTCCCATGTGAGAACACAGCAAGAAGCCAACTGTCTGCAAATCAGGAAAGGGATCTTCATCAGACCGCGCATTTGCCAGAATCTTGGTTTTGGACTTTCCAGCCTCCAGAATTGTGATAAAATAAATGTTTGTTGTTTTAGCCACTCAATCCATTTTTTTTTGAGAGAGAGAATTTTTAACTTTTTTTTTTTTTTTTAGTTTTCGGTGGACATAACATCTTTTATTTTATTTTTATGTGGTGCTGAGGATCTAACCCAGTGCCCTGGGCATGTCAGGCGAGAGTGCTACCACTTGAGCCATATCCCCAGTCCTCAATCCATTTTTTATTTCAATTTTTTATTTTAGCTGCCTGAACACAGTGACTTGGAACACAAACTATTTATTTAAATGATGCTTTTGCAGATTGATAACTCGGGCTGGGTTTAGTTAGACTGCTCTGTTGATCCAGGCCAGGTTTGGCTGCTCTTGGCTGCAGCTCAACTTTGCACCTATAATTGGGAACCAGGTCAGCTATGCTGACTGATCTTTGATTGAGTGTGTTGCTTTTCCTCTACATAGTCTCTTACTCTCTAGGACTCATTCACATGGTGATAGGGGTAAGTGTACCCCCAAAATGAGAGCAAGAGTTCATAGCTTCTAGAACCAAAGTGCATCTGCATCCATCTATTGGCCAGAAGAAGTCAGAGGCCCAGCTCAGACTAAAGGGGTGAAAAAAATAAATTTTATTTCTTGATGAAAAGAGAATGTGGAAGTTTTGGTAACTGTTTTTGCAATCCACTATCCCAATACCTGAATATCAAATTTCAAAGGAGAAATGGGAGAATCTAGGGCCTAGCTTGAGTAAGATATATGAAGACCCTCAGTAGGAAGCATAACCCAGGGCTTAGGAGTGTGGCAGTGAGATAAGCCCTGACTGTGTTGTTGCTTGGCTATCTCATGGGCTTGGGAGTATTATATGTATGTAAATCTCCTAGTATAGAACCTGGAATGTGGTTAAGCAGTAGTAAAAGGCAGTTGTTAAAGTTATTAAAGGATGTTGTTGTGGCATAGGGTCTGGACCAGGATCAAGAATGGAAGCCTGGGCAAGAAAGAGGTTGGTTCAGGTTGGCAAAGAGAAGTTATCCTAGGTTCAGACAGTGGAGTAGGGCAAGACAGGGTTCAGGTCAGATGGTCTAGGGGCTCTAGGGGCTCTTCTTGTAGCTATAGGAACACAGGTTAGCACATCTTCTAGTACTAACAGTAATAGTCAACATTTATTGAGCACTTATAAGCACTAGTCTAATTGCTTTTCAGGTATTAATTCATTCAATTCTCATAACACCCCACAGCATTATTGTTATTTCTGTTTTATACTCAGGGAAACTGAGGCACAAAGAGATGTTAGCACTTTGCCCACAGTCACACAACTCACAAGTGATGAGCCAGGATGCCAGACAGATTTGTCTCACTCCCTGCTCTAAGCATTCTGCTTCCTCACTACACCCTGGGAAGACTCAAGGCGGAAGCCAATGGCAGGCAAGAGAAGCTTAGAAATTTCTAGACAGGAGGGACAACTCAAGCAGGCACTTTTGGCATCCAAAGAACAACTGAACATCTTCTGGAGGGTGGGGGGAGAGAATTGTCTTAATAATTGAGATTTCTTTGTGGCTCAGTGCTCCCATTTGTACTACTTTTGGCATTAAATTTTCTAGTCCTTAAAATGAGGAAGGTGAGAATTACTTTCCTTTCACAATTGAGCTATTGGAAAGGGTAGTCTCTACTTCTGGTCTTCACTTTCTTCTCTCCTATTCTTTTAGCTTAAGGTGGCCTGACCTGCCAACCTCCACCTTGGTCCAGGTCATCAGTGGCCTGGGATGACCACAGCCAGTGGATCAGTCCTCATTGCTTGGCATTGGAGAGCTGTGGGTTATTCATTTACTGAAGGGCTTTCCCTGCTGCCCAGATAATGTGGGCCTGGAGGAAAAGCCTCTTACCCTTTGTTAAGCCTGTTCTCCAGTAATCTACTCACTCTCTCTGAGGGGCCAGGGCCAGACTCCTGCCCTCATCTCCAATCTGTGTTTACAGTAGCTCATTCCTATGGCCAATTTCAGGCACCTTGACTGGTTGAATTTTTCTTTCCTATTCCTTTGAATGATAAAAGCATAAATACCTCTATAGCCTCTGACTCATGGTCTAGACTATGGGAATCTGAAATGGGACCGTAATTATCATCTATTGAGTCCACATTGTGGTACTTTACAATCTATAAGATATATGATTCTGGTCTTATTATACAGATTAGGAAACTGAGGCATACAGAGAAAATTAATATATATCTGGTAAAGGAGAAACCTGGATTCCCAGGTCATTTGGACATCAGAGCCTGTGCTTTACTACTATCTCACGCAGTCTCTAATAATGCACACATTGTAAACCACGGGATCAATAGCTTTATCTGCAATAGCATGAGTCTAATTTGCATTTGTTTAGTTGTTTATTATTTATTTACTACTATTGCTTTTGGGACACAGCAGAACCTAGCTGCCTGATTAAGAATTTCAGACTGCTTCCCAATTGCCCAGGGTGTGAATGCCAAAGGTCTGAATTCTATTTGAATGCCCGAGTGCCTCTTTTTCTATAATTTGTAGCCAGAGTCTATCTTTAATTAGAATGTCCCTAGGATTTTATGAGAAGAGGAAAATGTACTGGTGAGATTACAGATCAATAGCTTTTCCACAGGACAGATACAGAGCAAGCAATAGTTCAGAGATTAGAAATTGCAATCCAGGCATGAAGGCACCTTGGAAAAACACATTTTTTATTGCATCCCCCCTTGGGATCAGTGAGTGTCACTGAAGCCAATAAGTTAAAACTTAATATGTGAAGCTTAATGAGCAAAGCAGCATATTAAGGGAGGAAAACTAGAAGCATTTCTTGACCTGGTAATTTGGAAGGAGAGTAGGTGAAGTGTGTAAATTAGAGAAAATTCAAAGGTGAGTCATTTTGGAAATGTATAGTAGACATATATCACACTAACTGCATCTCAGAATTGTGGATCCCACTCATGAAATCCATTAAAGTACAGCTTCCTCACATTTTTACTTGCATCATTATTTGCTTGATTTTGTCATATGTGGTCTATGTTTATTTAAAACTTCAAATGAATTAAAATGATTCTTTTGCTGAAGTTTTAATGATGTTCCCTTGAGGTGGTAAGAGGCACTTTGGTGGTAAGTGTCCCAGGGCTGGGAATTATGATATTATAGAAATGAAACCCACGTGCTACCTTCTTTCATTTGTAATTTAGACGGAACAGCTGGATATAGTGTTTCAGAGCTTAAGGCAAAAAAAGACAGGAAATTCAGTGTTCTAATAGCCTGGACTGAAAGGAAAAGTGAAAGAGTAGTGACCAGTCACCTTTAACCTTCTTGCCTAAATCTATTCCTGTCATTTCAGGAAAAGAATTCTGAAAGGAATTTCATACCGCCCAAGTCTTAGGATCTTATGTCTAGAAGTTTATTTATCCAACAAATATTTAGTAAGGCTCTATCATGTGCCAGGTTCTGGGCTATACCACGGGCATTCAGTGGTGAAGCCACTTGGGCCGTTGTCCTCAAGAAAATGACATTTTCTTGTGAGCTAGACTGACAATCAAGAAATAAGTGTGACATTCCAGTCAGAATGGAAGTAATCAAGAATACAAATAATAATTAATGTTGGAGAGGATGTGGGGAAAAGGAACAATTTTACACTATTGATGGGACTGTAAATTAGTACAACCACATTGGAAATCAGTATGGAGGGTTCTCAAAAGACCAGATATGGAACCACCATATGACCCAGCTATACCATTCCTTGGTATTTACCCAAAAAATTAAAGTCATCATAATAGAATGATGCGCACACACCCATGTTTATAAAAGCACAGTCCATGATAGTTAAACTGTGGAACCAACCTAGGTGTCCATCAATGAATGACTGATAAAGAAAATGTTATATATTACACAATGGAGTTTTATTCAGCCATCTGAGAAATAAAATTATGTCATCTGCAGGACAATGGATGGAACTAGAAACTATATGTTAAGAGAAATAAGTCAAACTCAAAATGGCAAGGGTGGTATGTTTTCTCTTGTATGGATAAACTAGAGAGGAAAAAGGAGAAGAAAGGTGAGGAGGAGGGATCTCATGAAAATCAAAGGGAAGATGGGTAAAGAAAAAGAACCAGGAGGAGGGAGAGGGAGAGAGAAAGGGAAGTGCTGGGGAGGAATACTGACCAAATTATATTGCTATATTTTGTGTGTCTACAAATATGTAACAACAAATCCCATTAATATGTACCACCATCATGCACCAATAGAAAAAGGTGAGAAGAAATAAGTGTGGTATTATGTCAGTTTATGCTAAGTACAATTTAAAAAGAAGCAGGATAAAGGGAGATATATTTCTAGGGAAGAGATGTTCTCTTATTCAGAGTGATTAGGAGGACTCTCTGAGATCATTCTGCTGTATTTGAACAAAGAATTGGTCTGTACTAAAACTCAGTGGAGTAAAAAATAGCTAGTACAATGGACTTGTAAGTCTATATCACAGGGAGATTAAGAGAGAAAGATCACCAGAATTCCTTTTGAAATCCATAATGCCTTTGCTGTACTATTGAATTAATATTTAGGAAAGGACCTTAGGTTCCACAGATATTGCCAGAAAGTTCCCACATCCTGGGCTTGAAAATGCAGAGTTCTATAGCCCTGCTAAAAATAGGAATCTGTGACAGTAAGGACCAATGAACACCCCCAGTTTGGATGCTGACTTAGTTTATATTTTACCTGGTTTCTTCCCAATGACAATAGAAACAAGCAAGGCAATTATCCAACTCTAGGCAAAGACAAATCGAGATGCTTGGACTACGCAATGCACAGTAGTCATTCTTTTTGACAGGTTGTCATGGTGTGTTAAATAAAATTTCTAATCTAATATCTGAGGGTGAGAAATAACATGACGTACAAACTTCAGCAAGAACAGAACTGGCTATTTGGGGAAGTTTTACCTTCAAGACAAAAATCACTTGTTTACTTAAGCAAGCCATTATCCATCTGCCTTTGTATGCTCAAATCTTCAGTCTATTTAGGACTTTTGCCTTGGTTAGAAATCATTTGTTTATAAGAAACAACCCATTCAAATAGTCTTAAGAAAATCTGGAGAAATTTTTTAGGAAGATACAAAGCAATAGCCTAGAACCCAAGGGAAGAAAGCCAGTTTGGCTCACAGGATATTGGAACTTTAGAAACTCAGAAGAAAGGGGAATCCTTTCTCTAACTTTCTGCAGTCTTGTGACATCTTGTCTTTGCCTTTGTTGCTCATCTGCTCTTTTGTGTCTCTCTGAAGGATGTGTTTCTAGGTTTCTTTGAGCATACAGCTGCTTTACTTTCTTGTTCATTCTTAAAAAGAGACTGAATAGAACTAACCCTACCTAATGAATAAATATGTGTAAAAAGCAGGTTATAAATAGACATCCATAGTGTAATTCTATTCTATAAACAAATTTAATATGTGTATGTATGCTTAGCTCTAAGAAATGCACTGAAGTGTGTTTTTTTTCTTTTGTAGTTATCTCTAAATGGCGGGATTATGGGTAAATTTATTTATTTATTTTTGTGTTTACTGTGTATGTACTTTTCTAAATTAGCATGGAAATTGTTACTTTTTTTAACTGTGAAAAAGTTATTGGATAAAAAGTTAAGATGAAACAGATATAGGATATCTAAGTGGTCCCGAGTCATACCTAAGAATGTAGCCATTAGTTATGTGCCAGATCAAAGGTTCAGGAGGGAGGATGTAAAGAAAAAGATGACCAAGTATACTGGGAAAGAGAGCAGGAAATATTGCACAGGCTTTTTATTTCTAAGCTTATTTAATGGTTTTCAAGAAAACACCCTCTGATAGTTGTCAGTACCATGGTAGGAACAAAATTTGTAAACACTGATACCACACTTACCAGACCACTGGATCTTCTCTCTTTTTTTTTTTTTTTCCTTCTTGGTTTACTCATGCAACTGTGAAATACGTTGTCTCAGACTGTCAGTCCTAGAGTATCCTGTGTGTTGTAGGGTTGACGGCACAGTGAGAGCCAAGTGTTAAAGTTGAAGCTCTGCATTACATCTATTCCCTGACTTGCCCCTTTGGAAGACATCAGAGTGGAGCCTGTCAGTTCCTCTCCCTGGTACAAGACACCACCTGAAAAAACTGGTTCTTAGAGCCTTTCCGGACTCCTATCATTACCCTGACCAAGTTCACACTGCTTGGCACAGCAGAGAAAGCCCTAATGCCTGGCTGACGTCTACTCCCCATCTCATTCCTTGCCACCCTCCCCTTTTCATGTGCACTGCAGTCACACTAAATCGCCAGTAGCTCTCTTAATACACATGGCATTTCACACCTCCTTGCACTGGTACTTGCTGTTCCTTCCTTTGGGAATGTTCTTCTCCTCCTTTGTCCCCTTGGAAGCCTTTCTTCTGCTCAGATGTCACATGTTTGGGGGAGATTTCCTTGAAATCTTAAAGAAAACTTTCTTCTGGTGTACCTTTCTGCCTTACAACACCCCTGACTTTGCTTCCTTTACAAAGTTGCATAGTAATTTGTTTATGCACATCTATTCTGCTAGGGAAGAGGCAAGGACCACAGTACAAGAACTATCTTCTTGGGGGCAAGAACCATATTGCCATTTTTGGATTCTCAATTTTTTTTTAGCTCACAGATGCTCAGTAAATATTTCTTAAATATTTAATACATAAATAATTCCAACTTGGACGCCTGCAAATATTGTGTATTGGAAGGTACAGGGGATTATAAAGTCAAAGGGGAAAGAAGATAAATGATAATAGAGTCTTATAGACATTATCTCCTTTAATCTCAATAGCTCCATGGGATTTTTATTATCTATTCATTTTCCATGTAAGGAACTGTAACTCAGAGAAGCTAAAAATCTTGCTTAAAGCCATGCTTTCTGAAAGTAGCAGAACTAGGATTTGAACCTGGTGATAAGCCTATGCTCCTTTAATGATAGAAACCGTGTGAATCTCAACCTTTGTGTGCTGTTAATGAGCTTTGTGACCTAAAGCAGTTCATTTAGCCAATTAAGGTCAGGTTTCCCATCTATGTAGCAAAGTAAACTCAAAGGAAGTAGTTCTCACACCCTGGTTGCACATTAGTGTCACTTGCCAAACCTTTATAAAATACTCATGGGCAGCTCCCAAGCCAAGATATTCTACTATCATTTGTGTAGGGTGGAACTTGGAGATTAATATATATTTTTAAATCTCCAGGGGATCCTAATGTGCAGCCAGAATTAAGAAGCAATGCTTTAGCTCACTATTTCTCAAACCTTAACATGCATATATAACTCATCTAAAGACCTGGTTAAATGAAGATTTCAATTCAGTAAATTTGCAGTGGGGCTCTAGTTACTGCATTGCTAACAGGCTTTCAGGTGGGGGTGCCACTGGTAATCTTCACATTGTACTTGGAATGTCCAGTCTTGAGGGGAGCAGACTGCAGCCTAAATGATCAGATCTAAATTACTTAAACAAAGTATTTATTGATACATCACCTCCTCTCCTTACACAAATGGTGCTTCCTTTGATTTCTTTTTTGTTTGTTTGTTTCAGTCTCTATGAACCTGTAGTCTTTGGCCCTAAGTGGCCCTATTCATCATCATCTTTATTGTTAGGAGTGCCTAGCAGTTACAGTTCTTCTGATAAATTCCCAGGGGTTAGGAAGCAAGGTAGAAGACCCAACTAGGAGCACAGCTGGAAAAGGATCTTAGGCAGGCAATCAGGGCAGCAGGTAATACCAACCCAAACACTCAGGAATCCAAAGTGGACCCCAATGGAAAGTGTGGGAACTCTGGTTTTTGTTCAGTACTCAAGTGCCTGGCTGGTTGAATCTACAGGCTAGTTCAGTAAGGGGTGGGTTATGGGGGTAAATGCAGGTGAGGCAATGGATGAGGAAACTGTTAAATAAAATTGAGTCAGAGGCTTAGGATGATCCACAATTGCTTTCCATGAGGTTAAGCTGTCAACAATCATCAACCAACAGATATGCAGTTATTCACTGTCTCTCCTACCTACAAGTCCTGGGCTGTTATTGTGTTGTGTGTGAGGGATGAATGAGTTCTGTAAATGTTTGTAAATCAGAAGAGAAACCTTGTTTGTAAAAGTTCTACTGCTATCAGATCCAGTTCCCAGAAAACCTCCCGGCACCACATCACATCAAAGACATTTGAGCAATTTATAGACTGACAACTGTGATGCTTTGGTTGAACAATCTACTGGGACTCCATATCTACACTGCTACATGAATATGGATATAGTACATAGAATGTTTGGTATTCATATTACCAATGAGAGGAAGATTTGCCCCTTTACGAGGAAACACACAGAGAAAAATCTAAGTAAACTAGACATTAGGGAGAATTTTCTTTCCCCAAATTTGAGGAGCCACTGGTGTATTCACTTAGAATGGAACTTCAAGAGCTGATTTTTTTTGTAAATTTCAAAGTTTTCTTTTAGGTTTAAATTCTGCTTAGTGTGGAGGCAGTGCAGGACTTGGATGACCTCCTGGAACCGTCTTCCAAATTTGGTTCTGTGTTTATGGATTGGAAAACCCACCACCTTCACTGCCTGGGTATCCTAGACACTGACTGTTTTTCACAGATTTGGTAGCAGGAACACCCAACCTCTTTGTTTAACCACTTGAAAAGGAGGATTAAGGGAAAAAAAAAATCAGAGACTAGCTACAACTAGATGGAATGGAACTTGTTTTGTGAAGCAGAGCCTCTCATTTTGGCTGTATTCCTCATGAAAACTGAGGTCAAAGCTTCATTTGCTTCATTCAAATCCAGTACCACTAGGACCCTGTGGCAGAATGCCACATCACCCCTTGCTTGGGCCATGTTTGGGCACAATCTTATTGGTGAGGTCTTGCTTTATTCCAAGGAACAAACAGGGTAAAATTCCTGATCTTCCTTTGTGTCACCAGTAACCTGACCTGCAGGCTTGTACCTGAATCCTGAAACCTTGGGGTTCACTGCTCAAATATAATACTTGGGAAAAGAAGAAAAGGAGTAAAGAGACTCTTCTTAACCTTTGCAAATGTCACGCACTATTTATATAACATTTACCACTTTTATTTTTCACAGCCCAGGATTTTGTGAGGAGAAAGGGGCAGGCACCTTCAACTAAACCACATTCCTACAGGTTTTAAATTACAGACTCTCCTTTCTGCCTAAGCTCATTGTATGGACATCATTCCTCAGGGGCTGATTGTCTCATAAACAACTTGAGTTCTGTTTCTTGGATAATTGACAAAACTAGTTTTCTAATAGCTTCAGGAGACAAACATTTTCCCTCAAAATTAAATGAATCAACTGTCCTAAAAGACAAGTCACTATCTGTTGGTTGGAAGCTTTGGAATTCTTTTCGTCTGGTCATAAAAAAAAAAAATGCACCCAATTTTCATTTTCAAATCCAATCTTATTACATAATATTGTTCTTTTTCAAAGACTGGACTTAATCTAAGGTTTCTTCTGTTTTGCTTGTGTAATCACTTGAGGCCTAAACCTAACTGAATGAGTTGTCATATGAAGGCTAAATATTTCATAAATGCTAGGAGGAAGCCGTGGAGTTTCATTTTGATAACCATCCTAACTGCAGGTAGATAAAAAAAAAAAAAAAGAAGCAAATACAAGTTAATGCCATTGAAGGATAAAGGGAACATGTACCTCCAGGAAATGTGACAGACAAGTATATAACTGTTGTGCTCCCATTGAAAGCACGTGTTTCAACTGTAATGCAGTTTTCATATATTTGATCCTTCAATAAAAATAGAGATTTGGAGGTCATGAGCTTCTAAGTAGCTTAAGTGTTTAAGTGTTTTAGAAGAACACACTCCATTTTGTTTTAAAATGGGTGCCACAACTAAAGTCAGAGGTTGTCTGCTGGCAGTGTCTCGGGTACCTTGACCCAGAAGTGTTTGTTTGGCTCTCACTATGTTTAAAAGTGAATTGGTTGCCATATTTTAAAATGATGTGTTTCAAATAAAGATAAAGATTCTCTCAGAAAATGGGTAGGTTCTAAAAGGGATTGGTTCACATTCCCTTTTGGTCTTGATGCGCTGGGACTGGGTGGGTCTATAGTGGCTGAGGACCACTTTGTTCATCTCTGTTGCCTCCCTGATCCCTGTAGGCTGTTGGCTCCTGTAGCACCTTGTGGCATGGTGGCCTATAGGTATCTCCTAAGACGTTGTAAATCTCTCCCTTTAATTCTTTGGTGGAGACATTATTTATCTTTTTCTTCTTGTGTAAGCTTTGCAGCTTAGATGAAGGAGCCCTGAATTAAGGGTCAGGGACTAGTACCTAGTGATAACTGCTTTTGTCTAACGGAATGAATTCAGAGTCGTTAATCTTTCAGAGTCTTCTTCTTTATCTGTATCTTCTTCTTTAATCTTTTTATGAGGGGTTCACTGATTCATTGATTCATTCAACTAAGATTCAAGACACACTTACCCTGATCCACAGATTTGAGTATGCACCAAAGGACTCAATTTAAGAATGACACAAACCAATCTGTAGACATGTCCTCAGTTGATGTTCCACATCTTTTGTAGGAAGAGTGACTTTGAAGGCCTTTAGATGGTTTCCCATAGCCTCTGCCTCTCCTAATCAATCACAGTCTCCATTACTTGCCTGACCTGTCAGTCATGGAAGTTCACCAATGGTTCTACACCTCTGCAGCTCTCTCCTGCTCTAATATCCTGTGGGTTTTCCCTCTCTTCCAACACTTGCCTCTTTCTCTACCTTGTCTCTTTCTTTTGTTCTCCTTCTGCCTCCATCTCCCCCAGCCTAAGGCTTGCCAGGGGCTTGGCTTTTAAAGTCGGCTGTTTCTGGCGAGAGTATTCTGGCTTCGTCCCTTTGCTGCTTTTCATCCTCACCTTGACAATAAGGACACCATTCTCAGTTTTACTCGGTGGCTTGGTTTACTGTTCACAGCAGTTCCCTCCCTTCTCTGCAGCAGCTGTTCTCATTCTTCTAACCGGTTTTTAAAAGGCTTGAATTCAGAAATACAGTCGCTGTGAGCCTCTTCAGAGATTCATCCATAACTGTCAGAGCCTTTTCATTCCCTGTCTTTTGTATAGGTTTCTTTTATGAGCACAGTAATTTGCATTTGTCTTTAATTCTTAATTTGTCTTTGCATTTACTGTGGATGTAACATGCAGCTGAATTTGCATTTTCTTTTCACTTCCATTCTCATGGACTGGGGCTGTCTGAGGTGTAAACTATGGAGAGATTCAGGAGTATGTTTGCTGAGCCGTAAACTTGGCTGCACTGGCTTGATTTTATTTTCTCCTCCCATTACTCTGGTTGTCTTATTATATTCAGATGCTCTAACTAGAATCAAACACAGCCTATACTTTCCAATCCATTGGTTCTGTATTCCCATTAACCGAATATTAGATCTTTAGCAGTTATGTTCACTTATCCAGAGAAGCCCCATATAAGAAGCTATTGTTAGATTCTGGGGTATAGAAAGCTTAGGATTTATTTTTTGCCTGCCACCAACCACTTGGGCGCATATCATATAACGCTCCAGTCCTCAGTTTCTTTATCTGTAAATAACTTTTCTGGCTATTTCACTGTCCTTCTGAGGTGCAAACAGTAGGATAGGGATGGATTCATTCTGCACCAATATAAAATTCGGTGCACTAAAGAGCCTGGCAGTACTGTCCTGTAGCACTCTGTTCACCTTCTCCTTGGCTGTTGGTGGAGATTTGGTTCCATGGAGTTTCACCAACAATGACCACTGTGTTTCAAATCATATCAAAGTTTCCCATTAGCAAGGCAAAAAAAGGCCAGGCTAATATCCACCCACAGCCTCCCACTAGGGGCTTCTCTTTAGTGCTGTGAAATAACATTTAAACAGAAGGTTAATGCCTTACACTGAACCTAGAGTCCTGATGTTCCTATGAAAAGCATTAGATCTAATTACTCTTCCTAGAATGGTAGAAACTAGAAGTGGCCCTATATATTCTAACATTCAATTACAAGGCTGTTCTTGAGAAATAGATTTTTTTAAACTGCATTGTAGAATGTTGAGAAAATTGTTAGTTGTTTCCATCCTCATTCTGTAGCAATATGTAATTTTTAGCCTCTCTGAGAGGGAGGAGTATTTCAAGTCAGTGTGAACTAACTGTAGGAGAGCTCTCAACAAAGTCCGGTGGCCTCCTCTCGGTTTCCATTCATTAGAGCTCTATCTCCAGAGGGGCCTTCGAGGCAGTACTGAGGCTTGGAGATTTCCAGTAAAATCTATTTGGTCTGAGCAAAAAGGCCAGTCCCTTAAACCATGAGCTTCCCTCTCCCTCCTCAATGAAAAGCGACCTTTCTAGATTTGGAACTAGGCCCTGAGATATGGAATTTTTAATGGATTTAACTCAATCAGAGGGTTGGTTTGACAGTTCAGAGACCAGGGCATTTTTTCCCCCTTGCTATGTATTCATTCTCCTCTAATTCTTGTCACCCTTTACCACTTGAGAAACTCTTCTTTTTGGGTTTAGGGAGAGGGCAGAGCTCAGAACACTTTGCAGAGATCTCTACTTTAGATGGTTCAAATGTGGATAAAAAGGACAAACTAAGCCCATTACTCTTGAGACACACATTTCCATACTTGGAAGCCAGAAAATAAAGGAAATCAGGACTCAAGCTAAGGAGTCAGAAAAGATAGAGAGGATATAATATGCCTGAAAAAAAAAAAGAAAACAAAAGCAAAACACAGTAATGTTTGATAAACTAAAGAAAATGTTTGTTTGTTTCCCGTGAAATTTTAGAGTGAAATGGTTGGGTGCAGAGGGTTGTGTTTTATTTTGTAACTTATGAACAATATTTCATTGTAGTGAGAAGGTTCTCTGTTGCGATCTTTTTAAGTGCCAAAGATACTTTTTTTTTTTAGTTTCCCAGATCTTTTTGCCACTGTTAACTATGAATCAGAGCTTAGGATTTATTGTCCTATTTACCCCTGCCTGGGTACATGAAATGCAAATTTTGTATCAACTTATTTCTCTGGAAGCAGTTGCCCAACTTCTGTGGATGGGAGGACAGGGCATTTGTTCTTTTAAAACTTGATGGGCTTCAACGGGGCAACTATATAGATTCTCTTCTGACCTGATCTCTCGCCTAGGGGAGGGGCTTTTCTTTCCAGATTGCTGACTGACTTCCTTCCTGTGATGCTGGAAAGCCTTGTTCAAAGATCTCAAAGCCTGGCTGCATCTCTTTCCTAATGAAGCACCCTTAGCTCTAAGCTGGGGGAGAAGGTCCATCTGGCTTCTGCCATATGTGTGTATGCTGTCAAACCAGTAAACACGGCAGAGTTTGCTGACAGTGAGGAGTTTCAGTTAGTCAGTCATAAATTAGAGATGAGATATGCAGTGTTCCTGCTGCTGCGAGCTTCCACACTCCAGAAAGGAATCTCCACTTACCTACCCTGGAGAAGGCAGTGTGGAGCAAGGAGCCAGGGGGTGCTACACAGAGTCAAGCACACACTCTTCAGAGAGTGCAGTATGTACAGGATTAAGGAACCAAGTCATTTCCTAGGCACCTGATTTGTATCTGTTTGCTTGTGCAGTTGGTACATTGGCTCTTCTGTTTCAACACATACATATCTAGTCAATTATGCTTTTTCTACTTGGGGTGGGTGTTGGGGAACATCTCTGTGAAGAGTCTTTAAAAATATTCCTGTGCTGGGTGAACATATGTGTATTTTCCTCCTCAAATGTGCTTTTTTTTTCTTTTTTCCTTGTCTGATAATCAGGTAGGGAGACAATAATTAAATTTTAATGCATCTGTCTTTTTAAAGAGAAAAGTGCTTTCTGACTCTTAATGGCAAATTTCATTATTATGATCTTAATGCTTTTAGACTAAAGAGGAGTTTACATTTAGACTGCAAGAGGCATAGCTAAACTATTCCTCTAAGACATCTTTGTTTCATTTATAGGCTTGTGTTGAGGTGTGTTTTAATGTATTACTTTTAAAACAGACTGTGATACATTAGGTTATTTAAATATCTTAAACCAGAATCGCTTCAGATAATATTGCTGTCTGCATTTGAAGTTATTACCACAGGAGGGTCACAATTTTTAAGACAGATTCATTTTTACCATAAATACTCCTTTCATCCAATAGGTCATGTGACTACCATCCCCACCCCCACCCATCTTCAAATTCTTTTGCTCTAAGAAAGAGTAAGATATTAAGATACTTTAAATAAAACAAGAAACGGGAAACTATGATGATCTATTCATTTCATTTGATGAGTTCAGAAAAGAAGAGGTCCTAATCTCATCAGTGTTTTGTTTCTTTGAGGTTGGAATTTAGGCAGGAGAAAAAAAGGTGCTGATAGATGGGAAGAGAAGAGTTCAGTTTCTAGTTCATAAAAAAGCACTAACTGGGGAAAGGGTAGTGGTTTAAGGGTGGGGGCATGTTGTCCTAGTCCCAGAGATAAATACTATGGGCAAATTCCCTCTTTGTTTCCTAGTATGAGAAGGAATGACATGCATTTACAAAAATGTTTTCTTTGCACATGAGGCTGATTTTAGCCATGTATTCAATAACATCAAAATTTGATATGTTGCCATAGTGAATTAAACAGCATTCTCTCAAAATTCATGTCCACCTGAGTCTCAAAATGTCCTTGTTTGGAAATTGGATGTAATTAGTTGAGGATCAAGGTGATATGTTGGATGGGCCCAAAGTCCAATGATTAAAACCCTTATAAGAAAAGGAAAGGACACAGAGGCACAGAGAAGAATGCCATCAGAAGACACAGACAGAGATTGTGAGGACCTGTCTACAAACTAAGGAAGGTGAAAGATTGTGGTACCTGCCAGGAGTTAGGAGAGGATTGGGGCCAGATTTTTTCTTAGAGTCTCCAGAAAGAATCTATACCATTCATGGAATCACATCATGATTTTGGACTGCTGGCTTCCAGAACTGTGAGAAAATAAATTTCTGTTATCTTAAGCCACCAAGTTTGTGGTATTTTGTTATGGCAGCTCTAGAAAGGAATGTTGTTGCTTAACAATTTCATTCTAATAGTTAATAACCATAGCTTTAGGTGCTTTACCACGCCGAACACAATTATTTTACTGTTATTAGATATTCAAACCACTATTGAAATGAGATTTATAAAAACTTCCTATAAAAGGGGTTTTTCAAGGGGGATCCAGGTGCTTCTGGGTTTTCCATGGCTAAGATGGGATCCACCATGTTCCCCAGTGATGCAGTTCTCCAGTTCCTCTGTGTCAGTCCTGATCTCTTCATCAGTCCCAAAGAAAGAGTATCATGGAACTAATGGGTATGGTTTTGATCTCCATGTTGCCATATTCCCATACTCTGCATCAAGGTGGAGGTGATGTAGACAATCTAAGGAGAGTTATTCTATAGATCAGAGAGCTTGGGGGACATCTGATTGACACCTCCATGTTAGAAGATATGATATGAAGGTAAATCATCTGGCTGCATCTCCCAGAGTAGCACTTCTAGGTGAAAGCGTCCAATAGTCACTAATTCCTGGCTGTGGTTTGAGATTTCTTCAGCTTGGTCCATGTAGATACCAAGTTCTATGATCAGAAACAAAAAGGCAATTTGTATTTCCAAAGACAAAGATTTAGAATCAATTTCCCTCCAATCCAAGAAAATTTGTCTTCTATCTATCTGGCTTCCTGGTTATATGATCTGTTACTTCTAGGACCTTCTTAATTTAGAGCTGGCTTGGAAGTGTTTAGAAGGAGGACCTCCTTAGCACCTCGTAAAATCCAACTGGAATACTCATCTGTTTGGGATAGTTTAGGTGCACTCTCTCCAGAGGAGAGTAGTCTTTGAAGGAATATGGATCCCTGTTTTGGTAAATAAAATTGCAATCAATCTAGTTGCTCAAGGGCAAATCTGGAAATCATCCTTGACTCTTTATTCTCTCTCATCTCTCATATCCAATCAATCACCATGCCCCTCCCTGCCCATTAAGGGATTTTATTTGTATGTTTATTTTACATTCCTAGAAAAAGAATCCCAGGATTTTCCTCCTTCGTGTTTTCGTCTTGCTTCTTCACAGTCCATGATGCCAGTTTAAATTGTCAATATAATGAAACCAAACAGATGGGATGGGAGCAGATTATTCTGCCATTTTTCTAGGTCTTTGAGCTGCACATGAAATCTGGGGCTGATCACTCCACACTTGTTCAACCTGCCTGTGAGGTTCACAACAATTTTCCAAGCTCTGTGATCATCAACGATTTCAAATTCGCCAATGTAACTGTGCTTCATCACCACAGCTAGAAACCAGATGATGATTTTGGAGCACAACGTAATAAAGACTTGACATTTGCTTGTCTTCTCGGCATTGTTGTTGCTCTTGAGAACACCAACCAAGACACTCACTCACACTATTATGGAGGCATGGAAAGATGTGGAAAGAGTTTGATTCCTCCTTTTTCAATATTTATTCATCCCTCCATCTCTCTCTATCCCTTCTGTCAACACCCTATTTCAACCTGCCAACATCTGTTGCATTGAACACACCTGTCAAAGCCTCTACCCCTTTCCAGATTGTCACTCAGTAAGTTTGGGGCAGACCTTAGGCATGCATATTCTATTAAAATTCCCTAGATGATTCTGGAGCACAATTTGACTTTTCATTCTTTCTAAGTGTGTAAAGCAACTATTAGGAAATGAAAGAGAATAGTAGAAACTCATATGGGTCTATATGTTAAGTTGGAGGAGACAAAAGGAGAAAAAGAATTGTCTACCACTTCTGCTCACCCATTAAGGCTCTGCCTTTGTACCTAGGCATGTTTCCCTATTCCTAAGTATCCATCCAAGAATTGACTCCTTTTTTCATTGTCTAATCCAGAAGAGTGACCTCACTGTGGCTCTGTTAGAGGGCTCATAAGGCACTGGCAGACCAAGTTAGGAAAGATCTGGGCTTGCTAGAATATTGTAGGACTCTTCCAATTATGAACAGGGAGACCACTTTTGAATTTCAGGTCATAGGAAAGTTTTCCTTCCAGCTGTCTTGCTGAGGTTGGCTCCTGTCAATTTTCAAGAAAGGGGACTTTGCACTTGCTGTGGTGTCACTAAGTGTTCCACTTTATGTAACACAGGCTTCAGAACATTGCTCTTAAATATATGTTAGGGTTGGGCTATTTAAAGCTCAAGACTTATGCTGCTCAGACATGAAGCACAACACTCTAACATAGCTTTAAGTTATGCAAATGGCTTCTTCTCAGTTGCTGCAAGAAGCTTTGTTTGGTGATACTGGCATGGGGCCAAACAGGTAGCGTGATATGAGTAGGCAGCCCTCCTACTCCTTCTCAAGTGGAAGGCTTCCGCCAGTGCTGTTCTCAAATGTGCAAACAGGGCAGAAGCAAGCCTGAAGAAAGACATGTTTGGAAGGTAGCATGATTTTGTTAAGTTCAGCCAGAGCCTAACTAAAAGGTGGAAGAGCTAAGCTTCAATCTTGGCTATGGCTTAGGGGAGGTGATGTCTATTCTCCATTCTGCCTCTTGATCCAAGAGGAGAGCTGAACTGGATCTTCTGTTTCAAACGTAAGATTTTACTTTGTAAAGACCCTAATATTGGCAAGTATGCATAAATAACATGCATCAGTAGACATTACATATCTATATTCTAAAGTTGATGGTGCCCTTTCTCCTTTAGAGATTCAATCTGATTAATTTGGAACCTAGTCACTGCCAAGGCATGGAAAGTCCAGGGTTCTCCATGATTTCTGTAATTTCCCAGGCTCATCACCTTGTCTGTTTCACCACTCCCATCTCTCTGGGTGAAAACTCAGCCTAGTTATTACAAAAATCCACAAACTCCAACATTTTATAAGATTAAGTGGAAGTTTTTCAAATCTGGGAAGGAAGAATGCAGGGAAGAACCACACCCTAAGTTCTATGGCCTCTTGCAACTTCCTGGCTCCAGTTTTCTTGCTCCATGTGTGCTCCCTCCTTCTCTGTCTTTTCACACTCTCTACCTTCCCTAACCCCAGATCACCCTGTTATGCAGAATGAATTGGCTCCTGGGGGCAGTGGAGGCAGGTGGGGCTCAGCCTCTATCTCCAAACTTGCAAGCCCACCCACAAGCCCCTTATTGCTAATGCAATTCACTCTTCTTAGAAAATAGGTTTGGATATAGATAGTTTTCTCTCCCTTGCTGCATATTTGATATCTTACCATGTGCTCAGGTGTATCATGCATATGGATACAATGGATACTGTGGAAATTTTAGAATGTACAGGTGGGTTCTCCTGCAGGCAAGCTGTGTGATGTTATTAGCCTTGAGCTATATAAAACCACCAAGATTTTAAAGTTTGGATCTGCACTATTTTGAGGCAAAAAAGAAAGTGATGTTGAGGAAGAGTGTGAGAAGAATCGGAGTGTTTATGTATAGATGTGCAACTTCCAAAGTAAAAGGTGAAAAATATATAAACTATCCTATGAATATTAATAAGAATACTTGGCAAAGCACTCTGAGTTCTCAGAAGACGCTACATAAGCACAAACTTTACCTCATTAATCCTAACAGCATCCTTGTGAGAAGAGAGCCAAAGAAGGCTTTCCATTTTAAAGAAGAGGAAATGGAGAAAGGCGGAGACATAACTTGTTCCTAAAGTCATCATTATCTCTGTTGCAAAGGATCTGCAAAGCCCTCCGTTAGAAAGTCGCCTCTCCCTAGCCAGCCTCCTGCTTCATGAGTCTTCTTTACTGCTAGATGCTGCTCACCATTTCACCTGTCAGTCTCATCCAGCCAATCAGATGAGAGCTTCCTGAGGGTAGAGCCTGGGCCCTCTATCTCTTTGACTTCTCTTTCTCTCACTGCAGCCATCCAACAGAAATTAGGACTTAATAAATATTCAATAAATGATTGTTCATTGATGGGCAGTGAATGTTGTGTGGAAATGACAATGGTTGAACTAGCTTTATTTCCCCTTCCAGTCCTTTAATTTTTTTTAGTTATTTTTCTCTTTTCATACTATGTTTGTAAAAAATTATAAGTAACATGAATGCTTTACTTTTGTAAAATAAATAAATAAATAAAACATTGTAGACTTTCTTCTATCGCTCTCCTCCTAGACTTAATCACTGCTTTATGAACGGATTAGGGAGAGCTTTTACTAATATAGTCATATAGTAATATTTTCTTTCCCATCCTCCTGCCTTGGTCTTCTAATGACTGGGGCTATAGTCACATATCACTACATCTGGCTAATGATAAATTTTTACAAATACTACATGTATATAGTGAAAAACTCAAAAGATGTTTTTAAATACATTCTGTGAAAAATAATTTATCACTATGCTTTTCCCCAGGGCCACCTGGTTTGACTCTGCAGAGGTAATTGCCATTCACAGTCCCCTGTGTGTCCTTTTAGAGATGTCCTATGTTTCTATGAGTATAGATGTGCATATTATTTTTATTCTAAATTGTAATATAGAGATTTCTCTGTACTCTTTTTTTTAAACGCGGAGAGAGAAGCGCGCGCGAGAGAGAATTTTTTAATATTTATTTTTCAGTTTTCAGTGGACACAACATCTTTATTTTTTTATTTTTATGTGGTGCTGAGAATTGAACCCAGCGCCCCGTGCATGCCAGGCAAGCACATTACCATTTGAGCCACATCCTCAGCCCCTCTCTGAATTCTTTTTATTAGACATTTTAAAATGACATAGCTTGGGGATTGTTCCAGGTCTGTATTTATGATTGACTCATTTACAGAAGTCCTGTATGGCCATATCATTGTTTACTTTCCTACTAATGGAGGAGAGTATTTTGTTGTTTCAAGCAATGTTCTAATAATTTTCTACTTATATCACATTTCATATGCGGTAGGATATCTATAGAATAAATTCCTAGGAGAATTATTGGCTCAAATAATTTTTGCATTTAAAATTTTCATGGACATTGCTATATTGCTATCCATATAAACAAGTTGTCCCAACGTACACTCCCAATCACAATGTAAGAGAGAGAGTGATATTTCATTAATTTTTTTTGTGGTTCTGGAGATTAAACCCAGGGCCTCATGTATGTTTGGCAAATACTCTACCCCTGAACTACATCTCCAGCGTAGCTAGAACATGAAACATTTTAGGAAAGCTATATGTATGAGATGAAAGCATGGGGGAAGGTGTATGAATTAGATTGCAGCACAGTAGCATATCCCAGTGTAGTGGCTGATGGCCAAGGTTCATCCATAGAGTTAACCATGTGTTTGGCCCTGTTGTGAGCTCTTATATTCAACATCTCAAAACAATTCTGAGATTTCTGTGTGATTTTATTGAAAGGACTTTAAATTGGCACCTTGTTTAATAGTTAATGTAGCTATTAAAAAAGAACAAACATTTATTGAATATCTCCTGCAGGTCAGAAACAGAGATAAACACTATGCTGTATCAGTTAATCCTAGGAAGTAAGCATTATTTTCCTCTGTTTTTTTCTTTTGATGAGGAAACTGAAATTCATGTTAAGTAACTTGCCCAAGATATACCATGAAATTAAAGAAGGCCTCTGGAGCTCTTTCTTGTATGCCACATTGGCTTCCTATGTTGTTTGTGTGATTTGGAAGATTAAGGAAGTCCTCAGTCAACTGAAACTGCATTTTTCTGAGGAAGAAGGTTATAAGTCCAGCGGTATTACAGCATGAAAAATGTCTGAATATCTATATTTGAGCTTGTCAGTAGAAACACAAATCACCTGGTAACCAAGGGATGTTTTCTGCTGTGAAAATCTCAACAATTTTGCAGCTCTCTCCGACATGGGGAAGGTCATAGAGACAGTTATGTCGTCACAGATGATGACCTGCTCAAGAAGGAGTGGATTTTAATCTCGGCATTATTTTAAGATTTGGCTACCTGAGGAAAGGGAACATAAGGGAGTGGAACATATTATTTTCACATTAAGATTCAAGGTAAGCTGAGACACTAACACTGGCCAAAATTCATACCCTGTGGTTACTGCTATGTTGAAATCCTGTGGAAAGGGGAGTTTCACTTCCAGACACAGATTGACCACCAACAGTTCAAGAAGACCTATGCAGTCATCTGTTGGTCTTCCCCTCCACCCCCCCAAAAAACCCCAAAACTGTCATGTACTTTTACAGGAAGCCAAGGATGGCACTGTGTGTCTCTTATGGACTTGAGTTCAGAAGATGGTGCCGGCTCTGAAAGTACCTTCTTTTTTTAATTTTTTTTTAATATTTATTTTTTAGCTGTAGTTGGACACAGTACCTTTGTTTTATTTATTTATTTTTATGTGGTGCTGAGGATTGAACCTAGGGCCTTGCACGCACTAGGCGAGCGCTCTACCACTGAGCCACAACATCAGCCCTGAAAGTACCTTCTTAATAGGGGTATATTGCACACTGCCCCTGATGAACAGCTCTGATACAACTAATTGGCTTAGTTACAACAATTACTTACTATATTCTTGCCAGTCTGTGAATATCTCCATGATGAGTCACTGGGAGATACATGGGATGTAAATTCCTGTCTTTATGTACTGCATACCGAGGCGTTGCCAGTCTCTTTGGGCAGATAAAAACAAAGACACATGAAAAGTTACGAGAAATTCCTCCAACAAATATTTGTTCAGACGGTTTTGTAAAAGGCACTGAGCTAGATTTTCAGACTACAATGAAAAAGAAAAGAGATCTGGTCCTTGCTTTTCTTATTTACACGTAGATGGTGGCGACAGGCTATCAAACAGTTAACACTAGGTGAGAGTAAGTGCTGGAGATAATTTAGGCTACATTAGGTTGGCTTGGTGGAAGAAAGTGCTAAATACAATGTGAATATGGAAGTCAAGAGTGAGCATGTTCTTCCTTCTGGGTGGAAGGAATCTTCTAGAAGGCAAGTGTGGAAGTCCTAAGTTCTATTGACCAAATATTTCAGTCTTTTGTCCTTCTGGTTCCTATAGGATCATGTTCCCACCCTTTGAACTCAAGCTTGACCCTATAACTTGTTTTGAAAAACACAAATAACATTGATATGCATCTCTTCTTGCTGGAAACCTTGAGGCACTTTAGAGTAACCATACCTTGGCTTTCCACTGTTGGGCTGATCCTCATGGACACATATGTTGAGAGGAAGTCTCTGCCAAGTCATTGTTCCCAGAGGACGATAATGAACTGACTTCCTAGCATTTAGAAGATTTACGCTGTTGTGTTTTTGACTCACTGATATTTTGGAGACTTTGTGCTTTTAAAGTCCATTCTGACTCATGAGTTGGGTCTACCATCCACTTAATTTATTTTTAAGGGCTAAGAACAAATTCATAGAAAGCTACAGGTAAGAGTCTTATTATTTTAGAGCTTCTGATTTAGTTGTGGGGAAGTTAGGAGATGAAACTAGACACAGAGCAAATAAAAACATAATTAGAAAGACTTTATGATAACTCTGATCCAGGTATTGAGATAAGAGAGTACCTTTTTAATACGGACTACTTACAGAGGGTGGTCAAATGGCCTCTCTGAGAAGATGATATTTGTAGCTGAAACCTTGTGAGTGATTATGGATCAACCAGATCAAAACCCAGCAGAGTGTTACTGAGAAAGGAAATAGTAAAATCCCTGAGGTCAAGAAAGCTTGACTTGTGTGAGGAATAAAAAGAGAACAACGTGGCCCAAATAAGATTCCTCTTAGGAGATGAATGTGGTTACAATTGAGGTATCAGAGAGGTAGAGACTGATGTTCAAGCCTACAGTACAAAACTTGAATTTTATTTTATTTAAATATTTTTTAAAAATTTATCTTTATTTTAGTTTTTTATGTGGTGCTGAGAATCGAATCCAGTGCCCCATGCCTGCTAGGCGAGCGCGCTACCACTTGAGCCACATCCCCAGCCCCTTTTTTAAATGTTTTAAGCAGGGGAGTCATATGATGTTATTTATATTTTAAAAAGATCACTGTGTGATCTTTACAGAAGAAGGTCAAGAGTGAATTGAGAAAGACCACTTAGGAGACAACTGCAACATTCTGCAAAGAAATTTTGGTGGCTTGGTTTAGTGTAGAAGCAGTGGAAATGGAGAAAATGGGACATATTTGAGACGTATTTTGCTGATGGATTGAATGTGTCTGGATTTTTGGCCTGAGTTAAGTGGACAGTGTCATTCACTGAGAAAGAGGATAGGAGTAGAATTAGGAGGGAGATTGGGAGGTAAATGAAGAATTCTGTTTAGATAAATTTAATATTCACAGTAGATACCAAAGATAACAAGACTGTCTGAGACTCTAAATAGATGTTAAGCTGAAATAAAACAAGGAGTCATCAGCAAATAGATGACACTTGAAGCCATGAAAGTGGCTGATATCTGGGGAATGTGTGCAGATAGGAGAAGGAGAGTCCAGGACTCAGCCCCTGGGAACTCCAAAATTTGGAGGCTGAGGAGAAGAGAAGTTATGACAGAGGACTGGGAATGAGTGACTAATGAGATAAGAAAAACAATAGAAGAGTGCAGTGTTGGAATCAAGAGAAGGAGCATTGAGAAGGGAGGAATGGTTAGACATGCTGAACAGTATGGAAAGCAGGATGGGATTAGAAGATGGATGTTTTCATTGACTTGGCACAGAAGAGATTGTTGGTGAACTGAAAAGAACAAATTAGTGGATCTAGAAGCTAAATTGCAAAGGGTGGAAGAAGGAATGAATGTGAAGTGGAAAAATATCAGAAGCTATGTGTATAGAAGTTGCAAAAGCAAAGAAAAGCAATAGACTGATGGATAGATGGTAGGCGGATGGGTCCTTTGTAAGGATAAAAGTTTCTAAAGTATGTCATATGGTCATAAGGATGATTCAGGGAAAAGAGAATGAAGTGGGAGGAAGGGAGGGAGAAGGAAGAAAATGAGAAGGAGAAAAAGAGGAGGAGGAAGAAAGGGAAGATCTTTAAGTGCAAAGTACTTGAAAGCCATGGAATTAAGAGCATCAGCAGAAAAGAAGGCATTGGCTTTGATCTTGATGAGTGGTTAGAAGTTGTGAGGGCAGAAAGGACATTATTAGTAAAGGTGCATATGATAGTTAAGATGGTGTCTTGGTGCAAAAAGTAGAATGGACTAAAGCCATGATTTATTAAAGATATATTAAAACTCAAGAGTGAAAATACTTGATGAAATTGGAGAGTTGAAAGGGAAGTTTGCTCCATGCAGAAGTGCCTCCTACCACTGATCAATAGATGCCCGTCTAGGCTCTCTTCAAAGGGGATGATGGATTGCAGAGATCCTGGTATCTGAATCGGCTATTGAATTCATAAATTAGGCCATGAAAATCAGGATAAATTTTAGAGTAGAATGGAACTTCATAAAAGAGTACTTTAAGCAGCTTCACCAGGAGGAAACATTGAAGACTGGAGCAGGGAGGTCCTGGAAGCCAAGAAGCCAGGCTAGAGGCCAGTGGGACAGAGGCCAATAAGGATGGCACCATTGGGATTGGAGAGGGAGGGAGGTAGTGTGGCAGGAGATATTAAAGACCACAAGAGGAGTATGTTGAACAGAAGGAGATTTAAGAAGGGTGAAGGCAAAATGTGACAACGTATTTTTGAGCCTAGGAGGACAATGGTGGTTTGAACAAAACCAGAGAAGCTGTGAACAGAATAGGGTAGGTGAGGGCTAAGGAATTTGAACTTTGGGAGTGTGTTTTGTATGAGTGATTCTGGAGCCAGGATACTAGACTAATCTATAAAAGGAAAATGTGGAAAGAGAAAAGCTGGACACAGAAGAGAAATGGGTGAGTGAGGGAGAAACAGGAGAGCAGTGGATCAGAGAACAGAGTTCCAAAAACTTGGTCTTTGGTGTCACATGTGGCAAAGAGAGACAATTAGGCTGAGATAACCAGAAAAGCTATATCTGCTTAGTTTACAAAGGGCTTTCATCAGATTTCACTTCATTTACGTTTTAGTTCTACTTCATAATTCTGAGGTAGTGAGGTTATGAACTCTCACTTTCAGAGAAGAGAATTGCTCAAGGTCACACTTGCTTCAGGTCCACAGAATAGTAGATCTCTAAGTGTAGTTCCATGACCAGCAGCACCTGGGAGCTGGCTGATACCTAGGCTCCACCTCAGAACCCCATCAGTCACACTGGGGCTGGGCCCCGGGTAGCCTGTTGTCCAACAAGACTTCCAGGTGAATCTGATGCACACTAAATTTGAGAACCACCAACTGCCAGAAAGAAAGCATATTCGGGAAGGAAGCCAGATGCCAGAGGGTTAAGGACTGAATGGGAAGTAAAACACAAAAGGCAGCTGGAGTGATCACTTTCCCTAGTTAGCTCTGACCTCATTTCCTGGGGTTGTGGCTGGAGGACACTCCTTTAGGATCTCTGGATTCTGCTTATTTAGTAATAGATTTTAAAATTTCTCTTTAAAAATTTAGTAATATTTTGCTTTCCATTTGCCCATATATTATTTTGCTACTGCATTATTTGTTCAGTGCTGTTGTACTGGTGTTGATATTAACTCTCTAATTAGAAAGCATATTTTATTAGTAGAAGGAAGAACTTCATTTTTAAAAAAAAGCACTCTCATGGTACCTAACATAGTAGTGATCAGCATTCCACAGTTTCTTTAAGTAAAGGCTCATTAACATATTGATGCCTCTAGACTGTAACAAGTGGGCATGATCCTGCTATGGATATTTAGGAGAAACATAAATAAAAACTGGAGCAATTGGGGCCTAAGCAAGGGTGTGGACTGGGTATGGGACTCTTTCATGGTGCTTAGAAGCTTTGAGGAACATTAAAAAGTAAGACCGACAAGAGATAAATGATGGGATGATTGCTAATTTGGCAATGGTTAGGGAATTAACACAGTTTTAGTTCAAAAAGAAAAATCTGAAGAAGTTTTTCTCCTTAACTGTAAACTCTTGGCCATAGAAGAGAACAAGTACATTTAAAGTAAATGCTTTCCATTCTCGCCTGTTTATCCACAAGATTGGCTGCTCTTGCTGTTGTCAATAAGGGCAGCCTGCTTTTTGACTTGACGGCCATCCACTGTTCCTTTCAAGCCCAAGATCTGGGTCCTGACCTTCCCTCCTTGGCATCAGTTTGATTTCTTTTCTAATCTTGCCTCAACAGTAGCTGTGAGGTTTCCTGCTCCTTTTAGGGATTAAGATGGCTGATTTTCTCTCCTTAAGGACATGGTTCTTTATCATTTAGTTTGTGTGTCTTTGTGTGTGTGTGTGTGTAAAGAAAGGAAGTAAACAGATTCTGAAGGTACAATTGTTTTCTTCCTATTCTGGTCAGGTATGTCTCCCATCACTCCAAGAGGTCAGTCAGGGTAGGAACCATCACATTCTCAGTCCTCAAATAACTTCTGCTTGAAATAATTTTTGATTGACTAACTTTATGGGGAAAAAAGTAAAAGAGGTTTTGGCAATCTTCAATAGGACAGATGGAAATGTGCCTGGCAGGGTTTGATGTTCTAGGATGAAGTTTCCATCATCTTTTGTCTAATCACAGAAGGTGCTTTGGAGTAAGAAAAGTAAAACTGAGTTTGATGTGGGCTCATTTGGCTAGATATGTACTAGTCGGACATGAGATTTTTTTGGCATGGATGTCTGAAGTTTTCTGTAGTAAATAGGGATCTCAGTGAGCATTTGATGAAGAAAACATGAGACCCCAACAATTGCAGTATTGAAAAGAAAACATTAAAATAGGAAACTAAAATATACACATGTGTCTGTAAGGATCTGTATATGCAGACAAAAATACATTTATGGACCAGACAAGAGCCGCAACTCAAGGAAAGACCTAGGATAGATACATGAATTGACAAAGCAGTGAATATCACTGGCAGATTCACTAAGCTCAGGAGAATGAGCAAAGCAAAATGTAAGTGCAGCTTATATTTTACTTAATGAAAACACATGCAGCCGTCCTGTGAAGTGAGTCAGTGTTCCTCATATCACATATGAGGAAACAAGGGCAGAAAGGATAAATGACTTGCCATTTTGCCAATCAGAAGTATCGCCCCAGCCATATTGCTAGCATTTTCAGTGAAGTTTCAAAGAATGACTTTAATTTCAAATTCGGTCTGGGTTCATGCAAGACCACTGTGGTGACATTTCCAGTTCTCTGAAGTCACTCTCCCCATCCTGCCTGGGAGGTAGATAATGGTCAATAAGGATTCACGTGGAAGATATGGAAATTTTAAGTGCTTCTTATGATGACTTAAATTAGCACCTGTCTTGCTTTTTTTAATATAAACTTCCCATCCCTGAGTGCCACTTACGTGCTATATAGCACAAAGAGCAAGCTTGCTGAAAAATTAATTAATTCAATAATTGGTGGCAAAGGAACTTGAAAACTTGCCAGACCAACAGCCAAGTGTGATTTGTAGCAACAGAATAGACGAATACCTGAGGAAAGACTTTCATGGGTTTTTTTGGGTGGAGTGGGGTGGGGTTGCTGTAGTAATTGGTAGGAAGGGAAAGGGACATTGAAAGAAGACATTATGGATTCAGTTTTTCTTTTGCATGATAAGAACTCTGTGTGGAGTGATCCCTAGATCCTGATGGAGCACCTGGACCTGGGGTGTTATGGTAGAGAAAGAAAGTAATGGGAGAGCTAGCTATGCTTTGGAAGACTGAGTCAATCCACAGAAATCAAAGAGAGGCATGCAATTCCTTAAATGAACTATGCAGAGAAGGCACAGAAGACAAAGGTCTGCAGATGGCTTGATAGTTAATTTTGTTTCAACATGGCTAGGTCAAGGAGTACCCATGTGTTTGTTCAAACATTATTTCCAGGTACATCTCTGAGGGTATTTCTGGATGAGATTAGCAGTTGGAATTGGCAGTCTTGAGTAAAGTAGATTACTGTCCCTGATGTGGGTGGCCCTCATCCAATCAGTTGAAGGCCTGAATAGACCCAAAAGGCTGACACTCCCTCATGTCACAAGAAATGCCTTTCACCTGATTAAGCTGGAATATTGGCCTTTTCCTGCCTTCAGACAGACTCTTTCTGGGTTTCAAAGCCTGCCACCATTTGGACTAGAATTTACACCATGGGTTCTTCTGATTCTTCAGTTTCCTGATGGTCAACTGCAGATCTTGTATTTCTCAGCCTTTGTGACCACTTGAATTAATTTTTTTATAGTGAATTTCTTCCCACTCACCCCTGATTTTGTTTCTCCAGAGAAGTTTAATGTAGATGGAAATAGAATTTTATTAAACATCCAGAAATTTGAAGAATAAAATGTCACCTTTGGACAGAGGTAGGCAGTGGCAAGAAGAGAGGAGAATGAAAGTCCGGTGTTTGGCTAGAGAGGCACACCTGCAGATGGGAAAACTTAGACCGGTGGAAGATTACAGATGTGTGCCTCATTTCTCAATCTGTAAACAAAGAGGTGATCACTTGCATTTGCCAATGGGAAAGGGAACTAATTAATTAGAGGAAAGGAGGATCTTACAGTATTGGGAAATTTTGAATATCAATGGAGAAGTTGTCAGAATGTTTCAGAATGAGTCAGAGGAGCTGAATGTTCAGGGGTGCATGGTTTGTGAGCACATGATTCATAGGGGGAATTTTATGTGCTAAAAATGTCAATTGAGTAAGTAGGTTTTCCTGGTTTTTTAGGAGTTCAAAATTGCCTTATTAGCAACAAAGCTCTTGAAATTCTAACAGTTTTAATAGATGAATTTTAACATGATAATTTCTTATAATGACCTTTCTTGAATGAACCTTGAGAACAAACATCAGCAGGTGTTGAATGGCTGGGTGAAGAACATTTTGTCGAGTTCTAAGGGAGGTTCACAAAGGAATAAGAAACGATATAGTCATAACCTAAACTCCTACTTTCAAGATGTATCAAAATAGCTAAAGACTGGTATACCTTTTCTTCCTTTAAGCTCTTTCTAGGGGTTTATTTTATGAGAATAATCATGAATAGAAAAAGATCACCATATTGATATTATTCATAATTGTGAAATATCAGGAAAAATTGGAAACATAAGCAAGCATTTTTCTATTTCTTAGAATAATGTCCAAATAAATTACAGTGTACTTATTTGATAGACATATACTATTAAGCATCATTAATCAATTTCCATATTGATCAGTCTTGTAATGAAAAACATGAACATATGTTAAATGGAAAGATTAGGATGATAATAACTTTTATTTACTATCTATTAGGTAATTTTCTTTAGATGTTTTAACTCGTTTAGTTGTTATAATAGTAAGTGGCATTATCTACCCAATTTTGCAAATGAAAGAACTGAGACATGGAACAGTCATTTTCCAAGGTTACACATCTCACAAAGAAGTAAAGCTTAGGGTTGAAATGGCCATCTGAGGTAAGATATAAAATTGTATTAACTGTACGATTAAAACTCTCTATTAAGCATATATTAAGAGAACACATTGATTTCAAAAATTGAAGATTCTTCCTATATGTAATGCTATTTCTACAAGGCTATTATCTTCTATGTTCTAGCTACTTAACTAGCCACAAAAATAAACTTGGTCTTGTTAGGCCTGAAAGTACCAAATGGATTGTGTGGCTCCTTTAGGGAATACATGTAGTTGTTTTTCTGGCACAGTATGGGTAATCTGCAGTAGTACTAACTATATTTCACCATTTGGTTTCTTTCTTGTAAATCTGGATACACACAGTTGGAGACCAGAAGAGATGCCAAATATTGGCATTGACAGAAAACTTTGCAAGTTGCTATTCCCCTTGGAGGCCTAAGCTTCAGACTTCATGAGGCTATCTTCTAATATATTAACTGAGTGACAATTTGTTTGCTATCTATAGTTCACAAATAATTTTTATTATCACTTCATCTGATCATCACTAAATGATTATGTTTATTTTGCAGATGCACAAATTGAAGTTTAAAGATTCCTTAAATTGCAAAAGCAGAATTCAAGCCCCACTGCTCTATCTTTCAAAGATGGGATAGAATTATGTATATATATGTAGCTGTTGCTTTTTTCCTTACCTACCTTTCTCTCCTGTAACTTGCTTTCCCCACTGAATACTATGTCACATACATACAAAGTTAGGATATAAATGTGACTCATTCTTTTAATAGCTAGATGATAACTGGCACCACAGTATGTGCTGCTATTTAACCTTTCCATCCTTTGTAGACATGTAAGTTGTTTCAAGTTTTTGCCATTACAAATGCAACTGCAATAAACATTCTTGTTATGTATGCCTTATATACTGGTACTTTAATTTTTACAGGATTGATTCCCAGAAGTAAATTTGCTGAGTCAAAGGATATGTGCTTTTAAAATTTTAATATATCATGTCAGATTCCTTTCCAAAAGACTGGATCAAAGGCATTCCCATTGATGACATCTAAAAGTACCTTTTTGTCTCCCTCCTCACCAGCCCTGGAAGTTGTCTTTTGTACATTTGTTTTTGTCTCTTATAGAGTGAATCCTAGTATTCTAATTGTAAATCTAGGCCTCTCAATCAAGGTATCTCCAACAATAGAGATTTGGGGCAAAATCTCTTAAAATAGTTACCTGTAAGAGATTCTTCACCATCTAATAGACGTGAGCTCTATTCAGAGGCTGCTTTTGGCCTCAGCCCCTGCTTTGTATACACACAACATATCAATAAATAATAGCCATTGTGGTTGAGCATTAGAGTTGACAGTATAGTAAGTTATGAACAAATATCCTCATTAGCAGCACTATTATTTTGGTGTTTGCAGTAATCTACTATTCACAGCTAAGTTGAAACAAGAGCCATTATGTATGTCAGACATTTTTAGCTCATTTACTCTGAACCCATTTTGTATACAAGAGCACTTGGCCCACGACATATGGTATAATGTCAGGACAAGATGAAA
Organism: Ictidomys tridecemlineatus; assembly: GCF_052094955.1. NCBI lineage: Eukaryota > Metazoa > Chordata > Mammalia > Rodentia > Sciuridae > Ictidomys > Ictidomys tridecemlineatus. Next base: position 119,182,660 of record NC_135483.1, on the reverse strand, counting down.
ATGAAAGTGAAAATGAAACAGACCTCTTTGACATGAGAGTATATTATCATGTATGTGAATGCTCATGACTTTAGAACTGAGTTCCTGATTGTTTCTAAATGGATTCAGATTTTAATTTCTAGCTGAGTGATCCACATATTTTCTTGTCAGAAATGGAAGGATTCTGTGCTAATATATTTTCAGTGTATGCCTGAACTTGCCAATTAGTTAAGATGTTGGAATTGTGACATTGTGTCATTGGGCTTAATTTCCCTTTGTAAAAATGTTTGTCGTTAATTTACTAGCTCAGGTTGGGAAGTTGATTTGCTTGATTTCATTTTGGGGGAACTGCCCCTCCCTAGCTCCTTCAGGATATGATGTTTAGATGGAGATTATAGAATCTCCCTCTACTCTCATTTCCAGTGTATCATATTCCCTTGACATATGGTTGGTTCAGGGATGGTCATGTAACCTAGTCTAGGACAATGACACTCAATTCATGGACATTTGTTAGAATTATGGAGAAGAGATAATACCTTTCTGCCATGAGTACTAGCTCTAGGTTACGGGTAAACCTGAGCTACAAGGTCTCCATAAGCATACTCAAGAGTGAAGTCAACCCAGAGGTAGAGAGAAACTGAGTCCAGGAGTTCCACCTCTGGTACAGACTGCTCTGGATTTTACTGTGTTTTGAGCCACTAATTTCCCTCCCTCTCATGATTTTTAACATCACCAACTCAGAATAGTGTCTCTTTTACTTGCAAATGAATCTTAACTAGTTTAGGTTTTAAAATTGTTTTTATTCTTCTATTGCATTGTTTTCTAGATGACTTAAGGGTTACACTGAATAAACCAATGTTATTTTAAGGCAATTTCTAAAGCAAAGTATTGATTAGGTTAAAAAGAAGATAAAAAGAGCTATAAGAGCTGAGGAATGAGCTCCTGTTTGACAGTTCTCCAAGTTAAGAAGTTAGCCTCTCTTGTCTACCTAGTGTTTGTTTGGTATGTTGTTACGTCAAATGTGTGTGTTTGAGCTTCCTTCCTCCTTGGTGACCATTATCAATCTTATGGGATTTCTAAATGTTTTTGATTATTTAGATAATGGCACATGAATGATTATTATCCCAGCACATTTAATATTATTTTGGAGACTAAGAATAGGGCAAAAACTACAAATAGCACTAAAACCAGGTTCCTTCTATGGGGAACTATTTGTGTGACTCACAAATGATTTCTTAGCTTGTCTGTTATTTTGTCCTGGGCCAGGCAACCAACATGGACTTTGAAAATTAATTTTATTCCTCTGAGCTGAGTTAGATCATGTTTTAACTCTCTTAGAAGACTCAGTAAGAATGTTTATTTGTTTCAGAAACTAAGTATAAGGATGGATAGGGGAAGACAGCCTATTTTCCCACAAAGTTGGGAGAGGGTTCGTCATCCTCTGTTTAGATCACTATCTGAAAAATGTTACTTATTTATTTTTTTGAACAAAAGGAGCAAATAAAAGTAAAAACAAGTATTTCTCCAGTGGCCTCAGGGTAGCCACACACAGGACAAGAATGGGAGTCATGTGAAGCAGGGTCATACAGACAAGAATAGCACAGGAGGATCATGCACCTTGAAAGAAGAGCCTCTTCTAGCCGAAGAACTAAAAAATGTGCTGGAGAAAGCAAACATTGTTAAAAATATTACTGATACACTTTGATATATATAATTTTTAAAAAATATTTATTTTTCAATTGTAGTTGGACACAATACCTTTATTTTACTTATTTATTTTATGTGGTGCTGAGGATTGAACCAGGGCCTTGCATGTGCTAGGCAAGCGCTCTACCGCTGAGCCTCAACCCCAGCCCTGAGCCTCCACCCCAGCCCACTTTGATATATTTATACAATAAAATACTATACAACAATGAAAATAAACAAGCTAAATATTTACATCATAACAAGATGAAATATGTGAATATGTTTATGACCTAAAGAAATCACATACAGTGTAATACATTCTGTCCAAGTCCATTTATGTCAAGTTCACAATTAGGTCAAACTTCTCACTGCTATTAGGAGTTAGGGATTGATTACTTTTGAAGAAGAGGGAGGGAAAAAGAATTGGAAAAGTGATTCCTGGGGGTGTTTCAGAAGTTGTATTTTTAAAATCTGGATGTGGTTACAAGACAGGTTCACTTTGTCATATTCCTCAAAGTACACACTTGTGATTTATGCATGTTTATGCATATTTTGAGAAATTGCTTATTCAAAATAAAAATGGTATAAGATGACTGAGTAGAGCTTATTCCAGAAATGTAAAAATATAATTTAACATTATAAAATGTATATCATTAAAAAATAAAGTGACTATCATGGAAAAAAAAGAAATACTACTGTTTAAACTCTATACTTAAGCCATGTTCCATGTAAGGGTAAAATAGAGATTAAAAATTTCCTGGATTTAGCAATGCAGGAATTTACCCAAGGAAATGACTTGCCAAAGCATAGGACACAGGTATGACAAGGATAGTGTGGAGTACAGAATATGATGGACAGTGTAAGGAGAGACCTACGCAGATTAGTACTATCGGCCACATTGTATGTTGTGTAGTCCAAGATAATATGAATGCTTGATATACATATATATATATAATATATATATTATACATAAATTAATATAGATATATATAAATAAATGCTTGATAATATATTTGTATACATTTATATTTTGTATATACATACACAGAAAGACACATATGTCTTTTGCTTAAGTTAAGTTATAGAAAACTGTTTATGGTTCTTATTCCATAGAGAAGAATCTGTCACTGTAGTTAATCATCTGCAGTCTCCATGAAATGTTTAACTTCTCAGTGGCACAGTTAAGATTCAGGTTCCCAGAGTGAACACACAAGAAAAATAACACCTGAGGTGGGATGGTGCTCTTGCTGGGCTGGTTTTCAGGTGATCGTGCTGTCTGGGCTGTCCCCACAAGCAGCATATTCAAGGAAGTTACACATTTCATCTCCAAGGCCACAGACCTGGGTAGGTAAAATGCTAACCTTGTGGATGCTCTCTTTGATTGCTAAAGTGATTGTTGCAAAGAAGTCTTCTTAGTGCATTCCCTGCATCTCTTTATTCATCCAACTTTCTTTTAGATAACATTCTAGCTGGTCAGGGAGAATGGGAGGTAATGTGTTTGTGGAGCTGTTAGAAATGTGACAAGGAAGGACAAGGCCTATACTCTGTTAAGAATTGAACACAGTTACTTGTGTGACCTTGTACAAATCCTTAACCACTCCGGCTTTAGTTCTTCACTTATAAAACAAATAATAATACTATTACTTACCACATAATGAGTTTTATAAGGAAGAAATTAATGAATGCATATAACACATACAGAGCAGTCCCTGCACATAGTGAACACTAAATAAATTTTAGTGATGGTGATGATGATCTCTCACCAGAATCACTGATCAACCAGTTCGAGTAGGAAATGAAGTGATGATAGCTGACACACCCCTGTCGTGTGGCAATGGACTAGAAATTCAGCTGTGAGAATAGTTTAGCTATTCCAATGGACTATGTACTAGTTCATGTTTATGTCATCTTATTCACATTGTGTTAATTTGCAGTGTTATTTTTGGTTGAAAGTGGCCTGTGACAATGTGAAGGACACAAATAAACCAACACTTCTCATGTGTCCATCACTGAGGTTAATGAACATTTTGATGAACATACCATTATCTGGAAACGTTTAGCTGTTACCAGAGAAAGTGTCCTAGGAGCTATTAGAGAAATTGACACTTTGCCATAGCAACATCTTTTGCTTCTTAAGTTTGGGCTTTAAATAGTTCAAGAGATGATATGGTTTGAGATTAAAAGGCCAAACTGAGTGTATGCTGACACATGTTCAACTTTTGCTCTGCAGATAGTGACTAGAGCGGTTTTTTTCATTCCATTCCTACCTTGATGCTGTTATTTGTTTCCATGACACTGGTTCTGGGAATAAGAGTGAGCACACTCAGTCATTACAAGTGATGGATTAGATAGTAATTGATGTGTGTTATGAAACTCACATCTGGGCCTTCCACCAACTGAGAGTCACTTTGATTTGATCTAGCAAAAGGAGTTTCAAAGCATTTGGTTTTTAAATTGCAGTGATTTATAGAAAAGTGCCTCTTAAGATGACTATCAGCTGGTAACAGGTTGAGTTCCCAGAAAAAGTGTGCTTTCATTGTCCTGATTTCTCCAAATGGTTAACGTACTGGGGTGCTCCTCTTCAGCACAGATCCTGGGGCCATCACTTCCTCTGGTGTGCTGCAGAATTGCTAAAGGGAACGCGTAGTTCACTAGGCGATAAATTATTTGGGGTTATTGGGTAATACTTGCGTTATTTAAATCAGGAACAAAATACTTTGATAATAAAGTTAGAATTTGAAAATCTTCATAAATTTGTATGGATAGCAATAGATTATTTTCTTTCAATTCAAAACAGATAGGGTTTGCTGAACAAAAATTGTCATGACCTTAAATTTTATATTCTGGTTCCTGTTCTCCTCCTTCTATGATATTATTTCACTAGTGAATAACCTATAAGCATTGAATACCCTTTTCCTCTCTCAACTCCTTCTTCCCTAGCAAAATTTGCAGAAATCCGATCTTTGCCTTTTATTCTTGGTGTTCAGTTTCACCTTAGTATGATTAAATTTCTTGGTTTTATCTTTTCTGAGTATTTGCACTTTAGGCTTTTTTTTTTTTTTTTCTGGTTGTAAAAGTAAAAGGTTCCACTTCCTTGTTGAAGGAATTTCAAGCATCAATAAGCAGGGAGTCTTTCTGGAACTAGGTAAAAAGGCCTTCTGATTCCATTCTAGTCCTAAGGGATCTAAAAGCAAATCATCAGGAATAATCTTCTACTATCCTATGGCTACTAGACATCTATACTAGACAAGGAAGTTTGTATCAGGGAAGAAATTTTATAGATCCTTACGTCAGTGCTTCTCAAATTTAATGTGCATTTGAATCACCTGGCGTTTTGTTAAAATAGTGATTCTGATTCAATAGATTTGGGGTATGTATGATGTACCCCAAATGTGTAATCAAAAATGATTACACATCTTTGACCATGCTAATGTCAACATTTTTTGATGCCAACGTTACCAGGTCTTAGGCCAAACGTTTTGAGTAGCAAGAATTTAGAAGGCTTAATGCCTACAAAGCTTTAATCCTTGTCTTTGTGACCTTTTCTCTTTTTTCTGAGATTGTTATATACACACATAGAACCCATACACATACATATGATTATGAAACAATGTTATTGTTATTAATATTTGGTAATATTCCATACAATAGTCTTTTTAAAATCAAATATCATTCAGTTAAAATATTTATTAAGCACCTACAAATAAACTAGACTTTTCCCTATATCCTGGACATATAAGGGTTAATAACACAAACAAAAATCCTGCCCTCATGAAACTTTCATCCTGTTGGGAGAAAAAAAACTAAAACATCCAAATAATAAACAAGCATGTAAAATCATGCCAGGTGGGAATGAGTTCAGACCAAAAGGCCAGGAAGGAGGATGAAGTGATGGAGTGGGTGAAATGTAGGTACATTGGGAGGGTCATCCTGAATAACAACTCACCCTCCTTTCTGAAACATTACAAAATTTAAATTATCATGTCAATTATGAAACAAACCAATATTTAATTCAAACACTAAAACCAAAGGAAAGATTTGTTGAATGAAAACAGAAAGTTGTACCTTAAAATTTGAGTTTGCATATGTAGTACACATTGAATAATGTGTTTCTCTCTAGAAGCAGACAGTTCACGACTGGATGATCTTCCCAATCTGACAGGGCACCAATGAACACTTCACCCATTACCAAATCTAAATATCCTAGTATATTAATGACCTCTGGAAAGAATGAACAAACCTTCTCAAATAGGTTTACACAACATCAAGAACTAATTGAGGAGCTAGAGTTGTGGCTCAGTGGTAGAGTGCTCGCCCAGCACATGTGGAATACTGGGTTCGATCCTCAGCACCACATAAAAATAAAGGAATAAAATAAAGGTATTGTGTCCATCTACAACTAAATATATATATATATATATATATATATATATATATATATATATATATATATATATAAAACAAAATAACCAATTGAGTCGCTTGCCTTTCTTCGCTGTGTGATCACATGCTGGTATTGTCTTCTGTATTCATAACTATCCAACCTACTCATTTTATACAGGAAGGTGCTGAGGCCAAAAAGGTGGATGCTTCTTGGCCAAAGCTCCACTAGGGAGGAGCAGGAATGTGGGCCCAGGACAACACTGGACTCGGAGTTAGCAGCTTCCTGGTATCTTCACTGCATTATTGCCTCTGGCAATGGAGATTCAGTGGATAGAATTGAAGAGCTTTAATCACACACTTTTAAGATGATTCAGGAAAGGATGAAATAGGGATGGTACTTTGGAACTTTTTTTTTCTTGTGAATATAGAGAACAATGTGATCCCACAGTATAAATTTCTAAGGTCCCTGGATTCCAGCTGCTGTAGCTGATTGGTGAAGGTAGTAAGGAAGTCAGTGTCAACACTGAAGACTAACTGGCATCTTTCAAACAAACTCTTTAAAAAAATAAAAAGAATTGATGGAGTGAGATAGATGGTATAGCTTGACCAAAAAACAAAAAACAAAAACAAACAAACAAAAAAAAAAACGCAAGAATTTCTTTTGAGAAAAGTGACTGGTGCTATAAAATGCACTTCTGAAAAAAAGAGAAGGAAGAAATAACTTATAAGCAAATGTACCACTGAAGGGGAATGTGAAATTTGTGTCATTAGTCTGAAAAATTGATAAATCAAGAATGATCGTTTACATTTTAAAAAGTGTGTATATGGTGGGGGTGGGCAAGAATTGATGAGAATTCTCTTTTTTTAATTGTTAATTTTTTATTGGTTGTTCAAAACATTACAAATCGTATTTCATACATTAGATTCAAGTGGGTTATGAACTCCTATTTTTACCCCAAATACAGATTGCAGAATCACATCGGTCTCATTCAATAAGCTCTTTTGATGACAGGTTTGTTGAGTGGGTGAGTTGCTGAAATGTTATCAGCTCCACTTTAAGGTGTCTTAGCCTCTGAGCTATTTTATACTTGAAAACTGCACAGGTAAGAACCTACTAAAGTCCATCTGGAATGTGTCCTTCTTCTTTATTTTTCACTGGGGATTGAACCCACAGGCATATTATTACCAAGTTACACCCCCAGTTGTTTTTATTATTATTTTTTAATTTTGAAATAGGGTTTTACTAAGTTGCTCAGGGTCTTCCTATGTTGCTGAGGTTGGCCTTCAACTTGTGACCCTATCTTGGCCTCCTGAGTTGCCAGGATCACAAGTGTGTGCCACCATGCCCAGTTATATCCTTTGATGGGTGGTTTTGTTTTGCTTTTTACTTCTATTAGTTTTTTTTTTTTTTTTTTTTTTTTTGCTTCTTGATCCTTCAGCAAGGGAACTTGAACTGGTTTGTATTTGTTTGTTTTTGGAATCCATGTACATACAACAAAGAAAATTATTGTAGCAAGAACATTTCCTCAGTTGTTTAAGGTTTTTAATTTTTAAATTATTATTATTATTTTTTGACCAGAAAACCCATGGTTTTACTACCCCTGATCACTTTGGGACCATCATGTGAATTGTACTCATGGTAATTCCTTTAGAAAGACAATTTTTTAAAAAAAATCTTTGCCAATTGAAATATTCAGTATAAAAACGGATTTCTTCAAGTGTAGCGAATTGTCGATTCATTTACTAACCATGTTTGTTTCATGTATTTGCATTTGCCAGGCAAACACTGAGACTACATATATTTTAAATTTATTGCAAAACCACCACTTCAAGGCATACCATGAAATTAAAATTTATGTTCCTGAGATTTTTGTAGCTCTAGAATGATCATTTCAATTTTGTCCTGGGTACCTTATACCATTATGCTAGGAGCTCTTCCAGTTTAAACCTAAAATTTATTTTAAACAGATTTTGCTTGGGGTACATAAAAGAAATGTAACATGTAACAGCCATTACAGAGATTGCTTTAGTTCATTTACTAGGCATAATCCAGGTTCTCAGTTTCCTTGCTCAGAAGCTTGGTTTCTTTTCCTGTCTTGATGTAAACTGCAGGGAGAAGAAGGCTCACAGCATGAGTCCTCTATTCAGGGGAGAGTGCAGTCCTGGCATGGGTATGTTAATCACATATTCTGCATCTCTGAAAAAGCACATTTCTAAATTGGTCCTTCCTTCATTCCCAGCCCTCACATGTGGGACCCTTCTTTACTTCAAAATCCTCAAACAAACAGGCTTGATCTTGAAGATAACGGTTTCATCTTTTGAAACTCTTTTACCTTTATTCAGAAAAAGTTATTCAAGACTCGACTTCTAATTAAAGTCCTCACCCTCTCTCAAGCACAACAGATCAAAGATGTGAGGGTGGAGATTCTGCATATCACAGCCTCATGAGTTTACAGCAGGAATCACACAGTGTTAAGCAAATGGATTTAAATAATGTAAAAACATTGTGTAATAGGCTGTGTAGTGAACCTATGCACAGCAAGGTTTGACTTCCAAGTATTAATATTGGGGTTGTGTTACCTTCATACAACACATTTTGTCATTTATTATGAATCGTCAAGCTCAGAACACATGGCATATAAAATATTTCCCTTTTTTTCTAACTTAGAAAAATGTTTGAGGAAAGCCTCCATATAAAATTCTCTGTTGCTAGAGCAGATTTGATGCCATTTGAAATTGTAATTATATAGAACAATTATCAAGAATGTAAGAGATTTTGGATTCGACAATTAGGTGGAGCTCAGAAATTAGGTTTCATCCTTTAGCAAATGTATCTCTCTAAAGGATTCAGGTAGCAGAGCAAGCTTACACATTGTATACTGAGTTTTCCTAAGACACCATAAGGAGTCATATAACTTCCTTGGCAGAAGACAAAAAATAAAAGATGTGATTCTGTGAGCATTATGTGTAGTTAGGGGACTTTGCCTCAGGCCATCAAATGAAAATGGCATATGCCATTAGCCTTACAGTGAGAGGATTTTAAATATCTTAAAAATTATGTTCTCTTTTGATTTATTTTGTGGTCCCTTTATTTGTCTATTTCTGAAAGAGTCCCATGATGGGGTGCCCCAGGGATCATCCCTCCCAGAATGTGACATGTTGATTTCTGTATAATCCACTTTTTCTTTGACATTGGACACTTTCCAAATGTTGAATTAATTTCTCTGTTAACACACACACACACACACAGCACAAATAAAACAAAAGTCCCAAATCAAAAAGAACTTTTCTTAAGAGAATTAAGAATTAAAATATAGTTGTGTGTCTTTGCAAAGCAAAAGGCTGAGGATCATCTTTGAAAAACAAAAAAATTAGTGGGAGATTAGAGGCTCTGGCCTCTACTGGATGTTTTGATGGTGCTTGCAGCCATTTATTTATGCTCAAACCTCTATTACCTCTGAGATTCAGGCTTTTGAGGAGAAAGATGAGGGGTATCTTCAGAGGGAGGTAGGTGGGCACTCAGAAGATGGAGGTGACTTGTTCGGAGAACAAGACCTGTAGGCTCCCATTACATGGAGGTTAGAAGGGTGCAGTAAAAGATCAAATTCAGCAGAGATAAACGACACACACCAGCATCATAGGTGATTGATAACCGGCTTCTGAGTGTAACCACTGTTAACTGAGCTGTATCAGTTCCTATCTGAAACTTACTGAGAAGTGAAGATTATATTCCCTTCAAGCTTGGAGGCCTTTAAAGTACACAAACCTATAGGGATACAGGCATGTTGCAATGATTTTTCTATAACATTACAAAAGTCTGCTTTATTGATAGAAATAGGATGATGTTACCAATGCAAGTATGTGAAATAAAACAAAAACAAAAGCCAAGATAAATTATACTATTTTTGCCATGTTTTGCACCGCCGTCCTATTAAACACTGACCTTTGAAGAACCGTAAAGGAGGAACATTATTTTTTGATACAATACAGAATTTGCAGGTTACTAAAGTGCATGCTTTAGGACAGAGTCTCAGCAAGTTCTGACTCGAACAAAGTCTTAGCAACGGTTTCCAGTCAAGCGTAGCAACATATTTCATCTAGACATTTCGAGAATGAAAGCGAGGGAACTTTTAAGAGGCCTTAAACCCTATCTCCCCACTCGCTCCTTGGCGTATAAATTTAGATAAGTGTAATGTACAGAACATAAGCATCCAAATAGACTCATTTGATTATATGGCTTTTCTGTCTAGGAATTATGGAAACAGGATGTTTTATTTGATCTTGGGATATAATATTACTGAAAGTTTTTGCTAAGGTTAATAAAAAGGAAATTCAATAGATACATTAAAATGTCTGAAATAGGCTTATGAGTTAGAACACTGAGCTCACTGCACTTAAAGCCTGGAAGTCGGAATTCTGACGCCACTGAGCAGTGTGTGTGTGTGTGTGTGTGTGTGTGTGTGTGTGTGTGTGTGAAGGGAAGTTGCTCTAGGAAAAGAGATTTCTTTGGCTCAATATTTTAGAACATGTTGCTTCAGAGAAACACTTTTAAGTGGCATTTAAATTCTTCTATTAATATAAGTTAGTATAAGAATGACAATTTTTCTTTTCTGGAGACCATTTACCATCAGTCTCATCAATATTTAACCACTGGGAAGTTGGGAAGGCCTATTAGGTTATCTCAAGGACTGTTTAAAAAATCTTTGATAATTTAAGTCGAAATTCAGTCTGAGAAAACTCGGGGAACCTGTCTGTCTAGAAAGCTTTTCTTCTTTTCTCCTTCCTCTCCCCTCCCTTCCTCAAGTTCTCCTGATTTGCAAGCCCAGGGCAAGTTTAATTATAATTAGTTAATGTTAGTTAATTAGGTAATGTTCATATAGTGCTTTGAAGATGAAAAATGTTTTAGAAATGCTAAGTGCTATCATTAATATCAGCAATGGGAGAAAATTAAGCATGCTGAATACTTTTAGAAACTGCAGAATTTGAACATGCAGTGCTTGGTGCCACGTGACTCATCAGTTCCACCACCTCAACTCTTCCTGACAGAATGTGAAACAGCCTTTTGTGTTCATTGTTTGGGTGTCCAGAGCTCCCTTCCTCCTTTCCTGTCAGATGCTGTCACTACTCAGAGAGGTGAGCCCATGAATCTCAGTTTAAATACTCCCTCAATACACATATTAGAGAACACATATTCACATGTATATCTGTTCACACAGATAGATCAGCCTCGATGTGAGGTCACATTCATGGTTCTTTCTGAATTCTGAGATGTTCCACAGGCTCCTACTCTTCATATTTTTTTTTCTTTCATCTTTTCTGTCCAGAAGAACAGGGGAGAAAATTAACAACAGCGAAAATAACCCAAATTAGATTATCTAATTTATTAAAGAAAATGAACCTGCCAAGTACAAATAGAATGTCTTACTTGCCAACACATGTGGAATTCTCTTAGTTGTAATTAAGATGCAAACTTTAGGCATATGGCCCCTAAGCTTTAGAAATGCATGGCTGTCCCATGCCACTTGCAGAACATAAAGCATTTATAGGCCACGTTATATCTGGATGGTGCTTCACACAACTTTTTATTAGCTATGCTCAGAAAAGTAGGTCAGTATAATTTCTGATTTATAGGGAAGGAAAGGGGCCCCTGGCCAGAGCTAAGTCCATGTGAGGGTGAGGTTGCTCTTTGGAAAAGAATGCTAACTGGAATCAGGGTCTTCTCCCACTCATCTTCCAAATAGAAATTACATACCTCTAGATTAAAGATGCTAATAATGAACAATAGGCTAAATTTCATAATCTTGGAATGAAATAAATCAGTTTATGATGGTGGAGAGACAAAGGGGCAGAAAAAGAGCTGAGGGGCTGCTTAGCTATCTGACGATGGCCTTCTACAAAGAAAGTTCAGCTGATGTTTGAGGGATCCAAACTCACAGAAAGTCAGACAGGAAACTCTCAGCTCAGGATTCCTTACTTCTTTGTTTAGCTCATCAATTCCTTGCTGCCTTTTCTTCATATAAATTGTTTAGGTGGGAAGAATACCAGGGAAGTGGCATTGAAGTATCTTGGAATTGAGTTAAATTGTTCCCAAGGGTCCAAATTGGTTCCTTACTGTTTGGTGGAGTAATTTGTGCATCACACCGAAGGGCTAATGAATACTTCACTTTGGCACTTGGAAACAGACACATTCAGATCATGTTAATCAAACATAATTAACTTTCAAGGAAGGAGGCTGGGAGAGCGGGCCAAAACAAATATGCTGAAATAGAACAGGGATGAATGCGAAGTCCTGCCGTTAAGGAAAAAAAAAAAATTCAACTGCACACTCATAGAATAGCTATGTAGTTTATTAAAGCAAAACAAATCAAAATAAAGCAAGACAAACCAGCATCCACCCCAATTTAGAAGCTGTTGTGGACTAAAAATTTAACATGCATGCAGTTATGTGACCTGAAGGCAAAGTGCTCAGGCTCTTGTGCTTCCTCCTGGTGAATGTCCTGTGCCAGGGCTCAGTAGGGCTCCTCTGCCTGGGGAGACCATATCCCAAAAACTGAAATTTTCTGGGTTCCAGTTTTTGAGAAAGCATCAGGCTCTTATGAGGAATGATTAAACTGTGAGAGATGTATCCTAGAAGACTAAATATTCTGGAAAATGGATGGTTGTTTTAAAATATTTTATATTAACAACTTAAAATATTAAAAAACTTCACATCTCGAGGAGGAATTGGGGCTCAGAATGGCTGGGTCTGAGGAGGAGATGATCAGCCAAATTGTGGTTCTGGATTTCAAGGCCTTCTGTATGTGCATTCAGCCCTTCTGCTCTTTTCAGAATCTCCTGCCCATCCTTCTGGGCTGGCTCACTGGTCCCCAAGTGCACCTACTATTCACCTAGGCATCTTTCCCTCACTTTTATGCTTGTCCCCACTGCTTTTCTGTCCGACTGACTCCCTCTAAGTCTCGACTAGTGTTTTTCAACCCTGGCGCATATTAGAATTACCTTGGGAGCTTTTAAAATACTATGCCTGGGCTCCACTTCCCGAGGTTCTAATTTAATTGGTCTGGTGTGGGACCCAGGTATCAGTATTATTTTAAAGCTCTCCAGATGATTTTAATGAACCTGGACCACCAGTTTAGTCCCAACTCGACTTTGGTGATGCACTTCTCAATTTCAGTTGCTCCTCTGACCTCCTGCTGGAATATTCACTTGTAATTAATACAACATCTGATTTAGTTCAGTCAATGGAAAACAACCATCAGCTGTATGTTATTAATCACCTTTAGAAGTGCATATTTCCAATTTTCTTTTTCAGTTGAATCCTAAATCTTTTGGTTGTTTTATATTCTGTATTCCTTCCTCCCTGATATACACTATATTGCTTTATCATATATTTGTACATGTGTGAGTTTTTTTAAAATAATTATCAGAAATCAATGAATATTTCTTACTTCACTGGCAAATAAATTGTGGATTTTGGTAGTTGATACTAAACTTATGAAAATCATTATATCCAGAAATGCGCATTAAGAGGGTGCATGGAAATTTAGCTAAATTATTGAGTTAAGAAAAATATAATTTTGAATGCATTTATTTTTGCAGTAGATATTTTGAAAGATAATTGTGATGGTTTTCCAGAGATGCCACCCCAAAGGAACAGAATTACATGGTTTGGCTGACCCTAGGGGTGGCTTAGTGTGACTCCTTACAGGTGTAATGTGAGGTTCCAACAGTATGAAAAGTTAATTAGCTATTTCTAGCTAATGAGAATATCTTCACTTTATTGTTTGAGAGAGGGTGGTTTTTTGGATCATTGGACCAAATTTTGTTTTAGCCCTACAGGTGGATTTGTGCGAGCCAGAACAAAAATTACATCCTAAGAAACTGATGAAGTAACTAAACTGTTCATAAATTCCAGTGCCACCTAATAATAATACTTTGTATTTATATAGCGTCTTTCTTGGAGGAGCTCAAAGCATTTTATAGGCTCTGAAAGTTAATCAAGTTGGGAATTTTTCAAGCATTGTGGGAGTGAGATCCAGGGCTACACACCTCCAAGCTGTAAAGCCGGCTTTCCTTATTTATACATGTGCACCCTGTTAATGTGGAACTTCAAAATGTCTGAAGCTCTTGGCCTTAGAGACGTTGTAACATAAAGTGGACTTAAATCCATTTCTGGCCAGCTGGTGAAAAGATCCAAACAATGTTGGAAGTATTTTAACAAATGAAAAGAGTATAAAAAAATCTTAAGCAGCTGCCTGGCATTACTTTGTTACCATGACAATATTTGAAATATAATGATCCCCATGTTTGTGCTTCTAATTATTATAAGAGTAATTGTAAAGAGGGAGAGTAAATTTTTCTTTGTTTTGTTTATTGACATTTTCTTGTTTCTCTTTATTCGAATGTGTATAATCTTTGAGTAATAAAAAGGGACTGGGAAGGTAAAGGGTTCTACAGTAGGGTAAGAGTAAGAGGCTAAAAATAAATATCTTGAGACAAGAGTGTTAAGTGGTACCTTGATTATTTTCATAGCAATTAGGATATCACTTCATGGAGGAGCTCTTACAATAAGAGCCTTCAAACATGAGCAAGAAATGCACCCTGTGATGGAATTTTAGAAATTGGGTTAATAATGAGAATCATGCAAATAATTCATGCCATCAAAGACTGATTAGTCCTGTGAACATAATCTTCAAATCTGTGACTATTGGCTATTTTTACATTTGCTTAGAGCTTCTTTCTAACACTTGGTTGGCAGAGCGCTGGCTATTGTGGAACTGGAATTTTGTGGAGGCAGCCACTTTCTTTTTCTGGGGTCTTACGGACTTGAAATGTGTTATGTGTAGTGAGGTTCTATGTATCCTCTAGAGAGGCACATGGAGTTGACTTTGAGCACCTGCCACACTGTGGTGGAGTGAGCCTTCCAAAATTAGAACATCACCTCTTCATTCAAAGATACTTTGTCATTCCAAATGTATGCAATGAAAATAACTGGGCTCACTGAGCATATGTTGGTTGGTTGATTGATTTTTTTTTTTTAATACAGGATGTCCCACAGTGAGAAAAGTAGCTTTGGTGTTGGTCAAGATGCCTTTAGAAGGGATTGGAACCCTATGGTTCAGATAACTGAATTACATAGAATCTTATTCTTTTTCCAATTCACTTGCCATTTTTCTGGTTAGTATTTGGTGTAAATATACTGGTTGTCTGTTCTTAGGTAAGGATATGAGGTTTTTTTGAAACACATTTGGATAGGAAAATACGAAAATATTCATAGGAAAAAATGAAGAATATCAGAGTGCACTGAAGAATATCAGTGTGAATGTGTAAAAATGACTGAATTCTCTTACTATCTGGTTTCTTCCTAAATCTAGCTATTGTTATCTCTTCCTTATATTTTTAATAGATAAAAGTTGCCTACTGCCTATTTCATGTAAGTTTGACTTCTCACTTCCCAGGGATCAGATGTCATTTATGAATGGCAAAAACCATTATTCATCTAATTTCTTATTGACTTTCCAATACAAACATTTTCTCAATAAGGGTTCTTCAATGGAGTTAAGTTCATTATATAATGAATTAACTTTTCACTTACATGTTTGCATTAATCTAATTTGTGTGTACCATTATTGGAAGGATTGGGAAAATAGTCTTTTATTCTGGACTGAGATGAGGAAACCTGACTGCGAAAAGGTTTCTGAAGTTGTTTTTGTCAAGTCAATTCAATTAGCTTAATTTACCTCTACTTTGAGAACATTCAGGTTAAATGATATTTGATTATTATGAAAAAATGGGAACTCTATTGCAATATGACTGATAAGTATCAAAGAACTGAGATTATGAATTCCCAACACAAAACAAGAGAAGTGGTCTCTTAAAAAAAAAAAAACATACATTCTTAAGGAATATGGGTTCCTCTACTCCTTTCCTTGGAACATGACCACTTTCCCCTGCAGCCCTCTGCATTTCACATTGCTGATGCTTGCTTTCTCCCTGATTGTAGAACATAAGCCTGCTGCTGCATGAGCTCATGGTACCAGGATTTGGAATCTACTTCTGTTCACCATCCTGAGGTTGATTATGGGTCTAGGTCATTCTGGAAGGGGGTTCCCTAAACAGCTGCTGTGATGTATTTGGTTTTTTTTTTTTTTTGTGGGGGGATATAAAAGTGACCTGGAGCTGTAAGTTCTTGCTGGATTAAGCTGCCTTCTTGCAGTTGTTTGCTCTCTCCACAGGACAATTCTTTCTTATGTTATATCTCCTCCCTATGATTGCTCAGTCCTCACCCTCAAATTGAAATCTTTCTCAAGAAAGGCAGCTCTGCAGAACTTGTGCTAAATCAAGTTAGTGTTACTATTTTTCCCAGGTGTGTTTGCAGTTTGAGGTTCTTATTGCCAGTTGGGGAACCCTGTCCCTGTTAAAGATATTTCAGAAAACTGTAGAATAAGTGAGCTCTATGCTTAGGCCCCACAGGATCTCTCTGCCTGTCTTCAGATCTCAAGTCTGATACTTCCTGGGCAGCAGTTCTCATTTCCAATTTTCTGTTCTGTGTATCACACTTTTTTTTTTTTTTTTTTTTTTGCTTCCTGTATTTGGTGAGCATTGAGCACTTCATTCCTATCTTAATAGATCTGATAGATGGCAGTACACACAAATGGCTCTACCTGTTGGTGCTAAGCTGACCCTCTATCCTTCCTGGGGATAGCATCAGCTCCCCATCCTCTCCAGGCCTCCATGGCAGGGTGTGCTAGTTTGCAAAACACACTCACAGCAGGCTCAGCTCCATATGGTAATTCATTCTATCTATCATCTATCTACTGTCTATCCAGCTCTACATTATGAAAGGATTAGAGGGTAGGGATTGGAAGGCTTTCATACATTTCATTGGACAATTCAAGATTTTGGCTAGCTCTGCTTTTTTGGACAAAGTGTGAAATGCTGCCTCTTTGAACAGGGCTGCATGGTGGAAGGGCCACTTGAGATTTGCTGCTGCAGGCTGCTAGCATTTAGTTTTGATGTTATTACTGCCGTTCTGGGTTTTAAATATTTTAATGAAAAATTTTATTGTGTTTGTGGACTGGCTTTTAGCAAAGGCTGCAGTTTTAAACATTCTAATAAATGAATGGGAGATGTGTATAAAGAGAATTAAAAATGGAACTTAGCTAGCTCACACTTACAGATGATTTTACAGAACACAATAGAGTCTGATGTTGTTTTTGAAGGTGAAGGGGTAATGGTTCTTTTTCAGAACTGCTACAACTCCAAAAGCTCTGCAAATTCATAGTTGGTTTGGTGAGTATTTGATTGTCTCCTTCTTTCAAGTGGATTATTGTTGTTGTTGTAGTGGATTCGCCATGTTTCTGAGCTCTGCCTGATTACACAAAGAGCAAAGGGAATGGAGAAAATAGTAACTAACCTGGAAAACCTAATCCCCAGGAATTGGTAAAAATTGAACCTGTGTGTGAAACTTTCCCAATGATCAATGTTGTTCATTTGGTGAATTATACTCCTTCCTCCCACTTCTGGGTTTGAATCCTTAAGTTTTTTCCATAAAGAAATGAACTTAGACAATCTAGCTAGGTTGTTTGCACACTGCTTTGGAAATGTAATTTCTTTTTGGTGTGGTGGTACCAGGAGCTCTGTTGGAGAGTGTGGGCTCCTCTCTTTCCCTGTGTCCCCAAATATCAAAAGATAAAATGGAAAACAACTCTGAAATGTGCGGATGATTGTCAGTTCCCTGTTTGCTCTTAGACTGATTTCTTGCCTTTCTTGGGGTCTGCCCTGCATAGTCAGGGTCAGTCAAAGAGATGCATGGGCAGGAAATTGGGGGCAGGAAAGAAGAGAGAAGCCTGGCTAATGCTGTCTCTCTGCTTCAGGTCACATCTCTAGCAGCACCTCTGGCTCCCAAGCATGCCCTGCCACCACTCCCAAAGTCTCCCTCCAGTTTGTCATAAAAAAGAAAAAAACTCTAACACATTATTTTCTGATTGTGCATATTACAAGACCATCGTAAAAAAACACTGCAAAAAGGAAAGTGGTGAAATCCTACTATACAGCAATGACCATAATCAATGTATTAGTATATTTCCTTTTTTTGTGTTTCTGCTCTGAATAATTATAAACTGGGAATGCTTTGGGGGAACTTCTACTAGTTGCCTAGTGGCTTCTCAGAGCTATAATTTGTGCATGAGCTTCTGTAATAAGAGAACATCTACTAGAATATCATCCAGTTTCTACAAAGAGCACAAATCCAAGATACAGCAAACCATGGGTACAAGCCTCTCACCTTCTACCAAACATGCTCAGCCCTTAACACATGAAGGTCACCTCCAGAGCACATGTCTTTGGAAGAAGCCTCTTTTTGCATATTGTCTGCTACAGGCAAACAATGACTAGCTTCAAAGGGTTTTTCCTCCAAAAGGGAAATAATCTTCTGAAGCAACTCAAGGAGGCCTTCAAATACATTCCTCAAGCAAAATAACAGTAATAGCAAATCCTGTTTTTATGTGGCACTTTCTTTTGATAAGATCAATGTATTCTGGCACTAACTCATTTTTTCTTCATCCTTGTAAGGATTTGGGGAATTGTTTTCATTCCCATCTTTATAGATGGGGCCAGCAAGGTAACCATGTAATTAAAGCCAGTGATCCAATACCTTTTGGAAGTTCAGAGATTCTCATTCCATAGGTTCTGAGATGGGGCCAGTAATTTACATTTTACTAAAGCTCTTCCTGTGTAAGTATATAGCCAGATTTATTGAAAGGCTATTGTAGGAGCCGAGTTATAGTCACACTGAGGAATCATATTGTGTGCACACTGTGCACACAATATGCTGATCTTCATGACATTTTGGGATTCTTTAAACTATTAGTTCTTCAATCTCAGAGTGCCCAAAATTGGGGATATTTAGACTTTTCTTGACCATGATTGGTCTTCTTCCTGATTTAGATAGTCTGTATACATGGTTTTCTGTGCTTGTTACCTGCCTCACTGGGTGCAGGCTAGTCTCATGTTTTGAAAGTGGAAGGTGGCCCAGACCTGTGATGACCAAGAAACAAGTAGCAGATGACAGTGGAAAATGATGGAAGTTCCTGGGTCCTTCCTATCCCTGTTGGGCACCACTGGCTCTAGTGTT
This sequence comes from Ictidomys tridecemlineatus, assembly GCF_052094955.1. Taxonomy (NCBI): domain Eukaryota; kingdom Metazoa; phylum Chordata; class Mammalia; order Rodentia; family Sciuridae; genus Ictidomys; species Ictidomys tridecemlineatus. The sequence goes on along the minus strand of NC_135483.1, from coordinate 119,163,480 downwards.
TTAAGAATCATTGGGGCTGGGGTTGTAGCTCAATGGTAGATCCCTTCTCTAGCATGTGTGAGGCACTGGTTTGATCCTCAGCACCATATCATGAGTTCAAAGCCAGCTTCAGCAAAAGCGAGGTGCTAAGCTACTCAGTGAGACCCTGTCTCTAAATAAAATACAAAACTGGGCTGGGGATATGGCTCAGAGGTGGAGTGCCCCTAAGTTCAATCCCCAGTACCAATGAATAAATAAATAAATAGATTAAAGGTATTGTGTCCATCTACTACATATATATATATATGCACACATATATATGTATATATATATGTATATACAACTATATATTATATGTATATATATATACACATGAATATATACATATATACACGTGTATATATGTATATATTCATGTGTATATATATATATACATATAATATATATAGTTGTGTATATATATATATGTATATATATATACACACACACACACACACACACATACATACATACTGGGTTTTCTGTCTTCTGTCAGTGTGAATTAGCAATGAAACAACAATAATATCTGACTCCTCCCCTCTCTAAAATGCTTTAGTCCTATGTCTAATTTCTTTGGTAGCTAATTGACCTAATATGTTCCTAGAGGAAAGTTCATATATTAGATATCTTTTACTGCGAAATAAATAAAACCTAACACTTACTGGTTTAAAACAAGAAACATTTATTACCCTATAGTTTAATTCTGTCAGGAGTTTGGGAGGAGGGTAGCCAAATGGTTGTGCTGGGGTCTTTCATGAGATTGCAGTCATGATATCAGCTGGGGCTTTGATTATTCTACAGGCTCCACTGCAGCTGTAAAGTCAGGTTATAAAGTGGCTCCTTCACATGGCTGTTGGCTGGAGGCTCAGACTCCCTGTGCTGTTGTTCTCAGGGGCCCTCAGTTTCTTTCCTTGTAAGATTCCCCACAGGACTGCTTGTCCTCAGGGCATGGCTTTCCCCAGAATGGGTGATATGATAGAAAATGTAGAAGAGGGCCACCCAGGAGAGTGTGTCCCACTATCATGACATTGTTGCAATCACTCTCATATTTTTTTAGTCTTAAGTGAATCACTAGATACACTCCACCCTTAAGGGAAGTCCAGGAATTGGGCTTCACCTTTGAAGGGAGGAGCATCAAGGACAATGGATAATCCTTTACTATCCTAACTTTTCCAGTACTACATTTATATAATAATAGAGCCTCAATGTTTAATGTTCAATGCTTAATAGACTCTAGAGCTCTCTTTTCTGACTTACTGACTTTAGACAGGGAAGAATAGAGACACTTCAGTATCTGGTTGATTTTGAATGCCCTCTCCTGTCTGAGATGCACATGCCTGTGTGTGCATAAACACACACACACACACACACACATGTGCAATCTCCTGGTTCTAGGTCTGATCCATAAAGCAGTCACCTAACCACTGTCACAAACGAAGCTTGCCACGGAGCCTTCCCCACCTCCATTCCCAGTCAGGCACTGGTCCCTCTGGTTTCTGACTTTTATTTTGATTATCCCATTCTTTGTCCTCAGGTTTGCCCTGAAGAAAAGCAGAGCAAGAATTGCAGTGACATTTGCAAGGAAGAGGAAAATCTTTTCCTTCCGCCTATGTATTCAGGAGTTGTGATATCCCTCATATCCTAGCAACAGTCTTGGAGGTGAGGCAACGCTTTGGGAGAATCAAAGCAAGTCTGACAGCAGCATCATGACTATTGAAAAGGCCTTTGAAAGATGAAAAAACTGCCAATTATATGTCTTTGAATTGGATTCCATGCAAACTCTCCCTGAAGGAATCCCATTTGCTTGGCGTCTGGGCAGGGACAGTAAGGGAGAAAGGAAGCCGGGGACATGTACTGCCCAAGTGCACAAAGCAGTTCCTTTGGCAGAGTATGATGTCTGTTTCCCAGGCTGGGAGGTTACTGAAATGGGACAATGAATAAACCAAGGATCGTGGTTCTGTCAGGCTTCTCAGGACATTATGCATTAAAGACTTGTAAAGCACCTGTGAAAAATGCAGCTAATGAATGGTAAAGAGGAGGAAGAGAGCTGCTATGTGAAGGTCAAAGATGGTAGGGGACATTGCCACAGGAAGAGGGTCATTTTCTAAACTCTGTTTCTTGTCCAAGGATTATTTGCTTCTGTAAACCCCTTGAAATAAAGCCCAAATTATTACAAGACATATATGAAGAGTGTCACTAATGATAAAATGACATGTTTTTACATCTTCTGAGGGACATGGGTGGAATTTTCTTGGTTTGTTATTTTATTGGGGTGTGTTTATGAGAGACAATAATTAGGAAACGCAGGTGACACTGTGCATTTCTGCTATAAAGCATTCTCTTCTGAGTGGTTTTGAATGACAAACATCAAAGCCTGTTGTTTGCATTCTTTCATTAAACCATCATAGTGATCTGGAGATATAGCTCTGTCTTTACAGGTGAAAATTTTGAGTTTTGGGGCTTAGTACATTTCCCAAGGTCACATAGCTAATAATTGGCAGAACCAGAGTGGGGACTTGGGTCGGCCAGCTTTCAGTGCTCTGTCTAATCTACTCTGGAACTGTTGCTTGCAGCAGGATTGCTATAGAAGTTTCCCAGTTCTCATTTGGAATGGTTTTGTACTTTTTTGAAAAGCAGTAAAATGATCTCTTGCCTTTGCTCAGCATCTTAATCTATAAAATGATTTGATGGCTGGATTAATGTGGGGATCAAATGAGAAATGTTAAAGCATTTTTTAACCTGAATGTGCAGTTTAAATACAAGGCATTACACTCTTGCCTCAGCTAGAACTTGCTTCTAGGGGATTTTATGATCTGAATGTTTGCTATGGCCCTGTTTTTATGATGAGATTGGTGTCCTTATAAAGAAGGCAGAGGGAACTTCTTTACCCATTCTACCATGTGAGGGTGCAGCAATTAGGCACCATGTATGAGATAGAGAACGATTCCTGACCAGACCCTGTATGTGCTGGCACCTCAATCTTGGACCACCCAGCCACCAGAACTGTGAGCAAGAAATTTCTGTTGTTTCTAAGTCAACAGTCTAAGGTATTTTGTTATAGCATCCTAAATAGACTAAGACAAATGTTTATATTAGCCAATGCACATGTGGTGAGTGCTGGTTGTGTTCAGTGCATTCCACTAAGACTGAATGTTTGCGGAATTGAGATGATGATGGGATTTCTACCTAGTGCCCTTGTGTTATTTCTTGGGAATTGGAGCATAATGAGTGTAAGAGCTGCTGAAATTGGCAAGGCAAAAAAGGTATCATTATCTGTGTGAGTTCTGTGCTCTCTGCATTTTTGGAGTTGAGCTGTATGAGTAGTAAATCATCACCTTTCTAGAAGATAAGCAGTTGCCCATTTTCAAATATTAAAATCCAAGAGAGACAAAGAAAAATGTGTTAGGATGATTATTTAGTGAAAAATGCAAAAATGACCCTGAGTTTCAAGTACAAAGGGAAAAAAAAATTATCTGGGCTCTTCTTCCCATATAAATTCAAGTGGAAAAGAACAGTATACAATGAAGTAATTGAATAAATAGCATGAGATATTTATAAGTTGAAATTTCTCTTCATAGGGAGAAGGTCTTGAATGCAAATGTGAAATATTTATCTTCTCACTGCTCACCATTGTCTACTTTAAATAAGGTTGTCTTGTTCATTAATAATGAAAAAGACAGCAGAACACCATCATTCTTGAGATGATTGTACAATTTATAATAATTTATCACTTCTCGATGCTTACTCTCATTTATTAGTTTTCTTATACGTCAATATCTTTAAAATGGAGACTACCAAAATTATTCTCATTTTATGAATTTGGGAACTCTGCAGTGCACAGAGATGAGTTTTGGGTGAGGTTAAAATTTGAGGATGGAGCGGACCTTTGGTTTATTTCTAATGTCAAATATACAAAAGCCCCCTTAGTTCATTGCTTTCTACCACCTCATTTTTTTGATGGAGACAATTGAGACTAAAAGAACAGTGGTGAATGAATTAGCAGAGGCTAAAACCTGGCCAGCCTGTTTCTTGAAGCTCAATTTCATTCAACCCCAATGTGCCTCACACTGAGCCACCCCCAAAGGGCTGCATTATCTGGGAAGTTGTTCTGCCTGCTCTGCTTTACCTTCTGGATAGAGGTCGAGTAGGGGTGAGGAGAAGTCAGGACACAATGGGAGTCAGCCTTGTAAAAGATTTCAAAACTCCTTAAGCATCTTTTTCATCCCACAACATTTGCATTGGCTTCACTCCCTGCCCGTGTAATCATCTTATTCCCCATCAGACAACATTACAAATGCGAGCAGCCATAGCCTCAATCTTCCCAAAGCCACCAGTTCCCGTACAGCCAAAGGGAAGCAGAAAGGAGGGCCCAGCACAGTTTCTTCTTGGAATCTGACCCAAACTTCCTCTCTTTCCTCCAGATTGCTTGTAGTCTGCAGTAACCTGAGCTTATTTTTGATGCTGGTAAGGGTGGTGGAACACAGAACCAAGTGCCATGTGGGACTGCAGGGGCCAAGATGGTGACATAAGAGAGCTGGATACTTCCAGAACTACTTGTAAACAAAGTGTGAAGTGAGATTGTAAAAGGATCTGAGCAGGGAAACGAACAGCACAGACATAGCACAGAACTCGTGGAATCTCTATCCTATCTCTTACGCCCCCACTTTAATTTAATTCCATACTGTTTTTTTTTTTCTACATAGTACTGGCTGCTTTAGAGTCAAATAAGTAAACATGTACCAGACATTATGCTTGGTCCTGGAAAAGACAATTAAGGATAAGACCCATTGCTTTGTCTTCCAAAGACATCATCAGCATCATTGGGAGATGTCACACCTGAGCTGAACTTTCAACCTGTTGAGTCAAGGATCTGCTACTGAAGCAAATTTCCTGGATTAATCTCCTTCACTCACTTGAGGGAAGGCAAGTGAGTGAACTTTGGGTGGCCCTGATTGGAAGTGGAGGGACACTTGTGTGTTCCGGCCTGTGAACAAATGCTGATGGGTTCTCGATACCTAGAGGGACAGACTCTGACTTTAGACTGCTGGTGCTTATAAGTGATTGACTAAACTCCTTTAGGTGAAATGGATGAACACCTCAGGCTCCTTAGGGAAATTAAAAAAATTTGAATACCAAAATCAAGTCTAAGTCTGATTAAGAAACATTTATTGAGCATCTAGGATATCCATGGTCATTTGGGGCATGAAGGAGAAGTCTAAGGCCAGTCCTTGCCCTCCATTTAGCAGTGGATGTGAGACTCACTGATGTAACCTACTAAATGAAGGATAGAGCAGGTAAACCTTAGAGAGTGTCTGCCCTTGGGGAAGTGGGAGTGTGGGGAACACCATCTTACATGCAGAGGTGTTAAAATGTACAACTGAGAATCCTGGGAGAGAGAGGAAGGTGAGTGGAGGGAGGGAGATCCTTATTGATAGGGACATGACTTTTTTTTTTTTTTTTTTTTACTGTCATGCAATGAAATGAGTGGTCCTCTTCATTAGTTAAAATAATTAATAATTATTGATCATATTCCAGTCTAACATTTTCTGGGTATTATCTCCCATCATCCTCACAGCCACCAGATATGTTAGTTTTCTCATTTTCCAGACAAGAGAATAAGAAGAAAAGAGAAGCTAAGTCAACTACCTAATATCACGTGGGAAATAAGCAGTAGGCCCAGAATTTGAACCTCTGGAGCTTTTGCTCTGTGCAGTTCTGCTGTTTGGCTTAGGGATCCTGTTGGAGAGATCTTTGGAGGAGGGAAAGTGAGAGCCATAACCTTCAGGAAGTCCAGCATAGAAAGGCAAGTGAGTCAAAGTCTAAAGGAGCTGTGGAACTTCCTGGAAAATGAGGCAGTGGAACAACTTGGGGCATTTTATCTCTGTCTGGGGCAAGAGGCAACCTTTGTTTTCTTGGTGGGACACAGGTGTGCATTTGCATGGGTGCCAGTAAACCCTCCCCTCCACTGTTAGGTTTGCTCTCTAATACCAGCAGTTCAGGGAAGGAGGAGAGAGCAATGGCCCTCTTGACTCAAGATCCAGGGCTGGCAACATGAATTATGTAGGTGGAAAAGGGAAACATTTTGAGGAATCCCAGAGAGCCAGCAACAATAAAGTTGCAATGCCTGACCTTAAGACTAGATATGAAAAAGAGTGAAACTAATAGACCAGGGGACAGGGAAACAGACAGGTTTGGTGTCAGAATGGTGAGTTTGGAAGCTGAGTGGTGTTGGCTACAGTGGGAGTTGGGGATAACTGAAAGTCGCCCAGGAAAATGGGTGGAGTTCATCAGTGAGGAACTGTGAGAAGACAATGTGGAGGTAATGGAGGATGTCATATATGAACAGCTGGAGAAACCTGGGGTGATGCCTCCCAGGAGTCGCCTTGGTGGCTGGAGGGCAGTGTGCTCTGAGGTGTTCTAAATCCGCCAGACCTCCCACAGAGCAGGCTGTGATCAATGGACAAAGGAGGCCCCCCACTGTTAGGGAAGAATTTATTGGCTTGGTGCTTGATCTGAGCCTGAAAGGAGGAGACATGTTTGATGGCTGGGGCTACAAAGAGGGAAGAAGAGACACAGACAAGCTACAGAGGGTTGCTGGGAACTTCTCTCACCACCTAAGTTCTGCTCTTTGTGATGATCCACTGTGCGAATGTGAATGGTAATTATTAATATCCATGGCATTAGGGGCTTGTTTTGATGGCATGCAGGCTTTGACCTCAAGAACTCTTGAAGGAGTTGTTAGTACATACACTGTACTTATAGGAAGAGACCAATTTGGAGGGGGACCCATCTCTGAATTTCTGAGATAGATAAATATATGAAAACACAGAAATGTCTCTCTCTGTATCATATTAAACAAAATATTTATTATTTATTATTGTTTTCAGAGAGGGAAAAGGAATATGTTTTTTGAAGTTTAGTAACCCAGAGGGTTAGCTTTTCTGCCCTAACCAATAATTCTGGGCAAACACTGCCATCTCAGAACCCACTTGAAGCCATTGTTGACATAATCTTGAGTTTTTGCATATGAAACAGCATATGGGTTAGGGATGTCTTCCTGGAGTATATCTTGAAATTTTTGTCAGTCTTAAAGCATGTCCTAATGAGTCCTTAGCAGCTACTATTAACTACTGTTTTGGAGATTTGGTGACAACCCAGTTATGTTAAATGAGAAAGAGCCAGCCCCTGAATGCCACACTGCTGCTGCCTGTTCCTAGAGTTGGCCCTGTTCTGCTCAGAAACCGCTTGTCTTAGTCTATCCCAACTTTTATAACAAAATACCATATACTGGGTGGCTTATAAACAATAGAGATTTATTTTATTTATCATACTTTTGGAGGCTGAGAAGTCTAAGATCAAGGTGCCCAACGATTTGGTGTCTGGTGAAGGGCTGCTTTCTTGTTCATAGATGGTTCATAGTACCATCTCACTGTGTCCTCACAAGGTGGAAGCAACAAGGAGTCTCTCCCCTGGGTCCTCTTCTACAAGGGCACTAATGCTATTCAAGAAGGCTCTAGTTACCGCCTAAAAGTACCCCTCCTGATTCATCACCTTGATGTGGGTAGGATTTCCACCTGTGAATTCTGGAGGGACACAAACATTCAGATCCAACCACTACCTCTTCCTGAGATGATGAGGGATAGAATAATTATGCTGGATATGAGGATAGTTATTGTATACAATAACTCATCCAATATTCTTCCATGACATGTGCTTCTGAAAGCTGGCTTAGAGAACTTGTTTAAGAGTCTTTTAATACAGAAATAAAAAGATTTTCATGTTTTGGGGAGAAAAGAAAAGGTGACTTTTGTGTGCTTCTTAATGCATATGTACAGCTTTGAATGGATTTATTATAGAACTCAAGAACAGAAGATTAAGAAATTAAGGATCATGATGCTTAAAATAGATACCACTATTTTTTTTTTCACTTTAAGCAAAGCAATCTGCCAGGCAGGTGAGATTTCTGAAATGGTGACAATGAAATATCCAAAAGCATGAGATGCTATTCCTCTGCCAGTAAATATTCCAAATGCACTTTTGATGAATATTTTAAATTTTATCCTAGCAACATGTAGATAAGCAGAATGAGGGAAGTGATCTGATGCCCTTTCCTGTTCAGGTGCCCATGTACATGAAGGATAAGGGTCTGCTAGGCACTTAACAGCATTCTTAATCTTCAAAATTGAATCAGCACCCAGTTCTATGCTTTTTCTTTCAGGTTGCAGATTTTCTTTTGTTTTTGAAACCAGTGACAGCTAGCAGGGGAAAAAATCATTTTGGATATTTTTATAAGCTGTGTAATTGCTTTTCTTCCCTCATCAGATTAGTTTTTTTTCCCTTGCATTTGCTATTAATGCCATTTAAAGAAAGGGGTTAAACCTAGTTGGAGTTTCAGTAAGATTAATATGCATAGTTGAAAAAAGTATAATCACAACTGCATGTATTTTGTATCAGAAATTGACCTCACATGTATGCAGACACCCTATTTCTTAGGAGGAAATGGTGTTTGCTTCTTAGAAATCCTGTAATACTTTGTTTACATATTTGCACCTCATGTTGTATTTATTTGTGTCTACTTTTTATCAACCGTATTGTAAACTCCTTAAAGGCAATGGCTCTGGCTCTTTGTTTTTTCAACATCTCCAGCTATGCCTTGCTACCAGCAGTGGTTAGGTTTCTTTAATAAATTCAACACATACATACATAATTATGTATGCCTGCTTTGCTAATGAGCTACCTATGTGGTTTGATTTGAGGGCTACCAAACTCATTGTCCTCAAATATTTTCTGAGTTGAAATTTCTTCATTTTATCTTCATCATTTTAGAGGTTTTTTTTTTTTTTTTTGCTTTCAGAAAGCATCAAGTTTTACCTGGGAATTGAGCCTGGAGGGCATGGGACACAGACAGATGCATTTTGAATGGGAAGGCTGGTGGGAAGAGTATGGAGTTGGGATGCTGCTGGCAGGGACAGTCCTACCCTGAGGGTACCTGGGGGAAGATGCTGTGGAAAGGCAGTAAGATACTATCAAAAGAGGTCTATTTTGCATCTTTCCTAAGGTTCCCAAGATGAGCTATGGAGATTTTAAAAACATTAGGCAACTAGAAATCTTGCCTGTTCAGTTTTTTCAGTTCAATCTAAGGCAAGCGTTTAGAACTGCCAAAACCTAATTAGACCCCTAAGTGCTCACCTACTTCTGTACACAACCTCAATGGCTGTGCTCAGGAATGCTGTAGATAGCTGTGGTCTTGCCAGGTGAGAGGTCACCTGTGAGGGTATTCATGCTCTTCTATGTCAGCATCAGCTCTTCATTCTGTACATACAAGGAATTTCCAAAAACATTCACTTCCCTTAAAATGCTGCAAAAGACTTCGGCAGGATGTCAACCTGGAGGGTGATCCTAAGGAACCATAACAATCATAGGGCTCTCCAAAGAGAAAGGAAGCTCTGGCAATACACTCAGAGGCAACGTGACCCAAGATACCTTCCCACCGTGTCCTCTCACCAACCTCTGCCATTTTTTTTCAGAGTCCCTTACGAAGGTAGCAAGGGGCTCAGATATAAAGAACTGACATTTATTGCTTCTGTTTTTATCCTTCAAAATATCTAAATTCAAGTGTCCAGAATCATACAAAGTTGTTAGACAACAACATGTTTCAGGACAGATACATCAAGAACAACATGGCTTTTGGCAAATATATAACAATATTTTATGAACTTTTCTGATATAAGGCAGGATTTTCTTTGAGTACTGAAATCTAAAGCTGATCAAAAAATAGTTCAGTTTTCTCTTGGTGGTAGACATAGGAGAGGCAATGGGGCAGGTGGGGGCGGGGGGGGGGAGAGAAAGAGAGAGAGAGAGAGAGAGAGAGAGAGAGAGGGGAAGGGTGGGAGTCCCTGGGCAGGGCTGCTGTATTTCAGGGTCTGTCAGCATTTCCATTACTGAAACCTCAGGGGGCTGTAATTTAATGTAACTATAAAAATTTACCCTCTGAATTTAAAGTTATCATCTTGCAATTTGCTTTGCTGATGTTTTACATTTTTTGAAGAGAGGAAAGGATGCATTTTCTTCCTGTGTTAAAATTAGAAGACAAACATAGAAAGCCTACTTCACTTGGTTATTTTTGAGAGACCTTTGAAATAAGATAAAATAATATGGGCTTGGAGTTAAACCTTTTTCTGTTTCCATAGTTCTCTTTTATTTTAAAGTATTGTCTTCACCTACATCCTCTTCTTTGCCTTCCAGAATATGTGTGTGTGTGTGTGTGTGTGTGTAAAACAGATTATCTTTTATATCATCTCTCTCTCTCTCTCTCTCTCTCTCTCTCTCTCTCTCTCTCCCTCCTCTTCACTAAACAAACATTTATTCCTATTTGTAAGCACTGTGCTTTGGGCTTAGAAGAACAAAGAATAAAATATTCTCTACTTACTAAATATCCTTTTTGTTCCCCTTAAATATTTGGTTTGTTTTATTTGTCTATATTAGGTTTAAACATTTTTAAGGGTAAAAACTAGCATTAAATGCATAAATATACTGAAAAGCAAAACATAACACATGTCATAAAAAAACTTGTTTTGAAAACTGATGACTTTCTTTGGCATTACTAATTATCTCCCTTTAGCATTTCTTCCTTTATGGCCAACTGAATGAGATTCACAAAACAACCCATACCAAGATGCGGTAAATAATATAATAATCCCTCAAAGATGTCCACATTCTAATCCTTGGAATCTATAAATGTGTTACCTTATATGGTAAAGGGATATGAAGGCTGCAGATGGAATTTAGGTTGCTGATCAACTGACCTTATAATAGAAGATTATCCTGCTTTGTCTGGATGGGCACAATGTAGTCACAAGCATCTAATGCAATCACAAAAGCAGAAGAGGGAAGCAGAAGAGGAGACTAGAGGAATGTGACATAAAGATCTAACTCCATTGCTGGCTTTGAATATGGAAGCAGGGACCACAAGTCAAGAAAGGCTTAGCTATCTAGAAGGTAGAAAGGTCAAGGAAATGGATTCTCCCCTACAGCTTCCAACATCTTGATTTAGCCCATTGAGACTCATCTTGGACTTCTGACTTCCAGAATTTTAAGATCATATATTTTTTTGTTTTAAATCACTGTTCATGATAATATGTTATAGTAGTAATAGGGAGCTAATATGCAAATGGAGCT